>NC_061770.1:25197255-25503505 GCF_022458985.1 Mugil cephalus
ACTATTATTTTAGGGCGGCTTATAGAGTGAAGAAACTGTAGCTCCGATGTTGAAAGTCAGGCATATTGTGATGAAAAATATCGCAGGCGTGACCAGCATTTCGACACGGAGGTCTTCTCCATGGTTGCAGAACAAAATCATGACGAGAGTTTAAATGGTAAAGGTGTGTACTTGGTGAAGTGGATGTGTCTGAGTGCCTGCTGAGTGTCTAGTTTCTTTTGTTTTACCATTTTGTTCCGGGTGTTAGCACCTCAATAACACTGGTGTGCGCTTTCCTTATGTTTTTTAGCGTATAGAATAACCCAGGAAATTTCCTCCGACTCCAGTGATAATGACTATAGTGACAGAGAACATCCGAGACGTAGGAGCTATTGGGATGCTAACAGTCAGTGGCTGACGTCAGTAACAGGGTTAAGAGAAAGACTCATGTTCATGTTAAAAAATGCAAAAATAACAAATCCCAGAAGTGTGACGGTAGATTTTTCTTGGAGATATGGATCTATTTTATCCAAACAGGAGCTCAAAGAGTTTAAAGTCAGTAATATATTCTATATTATATTTCTATATGATAACATTTGGAGCAAATCTGATTTACCATGAAAAATGAAAAGCTAAGTGTGTGTGCAATGGATTTACAACAGACTCTGTTTTAAGAAAAAGTTATGAAAGCAAAAAAAGAATTCCACAATTTCTCTGAGTGGATCACATACGAAATGAGCTGATTTGACATAAATATCTTATAATTTTTCTAAATTAGATTTGAAATTAAATCATGTGACTAACAGGCCTGACACCTGCTGTTTAGCCCTGAGACCCGCGCTTTTATTTGCGATGCATTTCTAATTTCTCCAAAGCATTTGGGATCAGTAAAGAAAATATAAAAACCAAGCATCATCTTTGAACAGGAAGTAGTAGTTTTTGAAAAAAAAAAAAAAAAAAAATGTCCTCATATGTGGACACTGGGATTATTTCATTATTTATATTATAATAAAATCATCAATGTGTCACAAGATATAGAACTGTTTATTTTAATACCTGAACATCACTGAGCAAAACCAGAATTGCGAACAATGAAGTCCCACGTCCTCAAACGAGTACTTGCTAATTAGCAAAAATTGCTGATTTGTCAAATTTGCACCTCACATCAAACTACGAACATTAATAAGCATAAATAAATAACATTTAACCTTTGCTACCACTAGATGGCAGACTAAAGCGTCCACTAAGGAGGACAATGGGTTTAAATGAAGCAGAATGAGCTGCAATAAAACCTAAAACTTAGTGTCCCCATATGAGGACACAGGGTCTCAGGAGGTTAAGTCATGTAAAATTAAGAGATAGAAATTTATAAAAATGTATAAAAAATACAAGGATGTGAAAATAGGATTTCCAGTACATAAATACCCAATATATACAAAGTATAAGCTATATGGACATCAACCAATGACCACCAAGTTTATAAAGGACTGGAAGCTAACACACACATAGACCACATGTGTTATACAACAAAATAAAAGCTACCGTTTCAGTACCTCTGTTTCCTAATTACATTTCCCTCCCTTCTTTGCCTCATTCTTACCCACCGGGTAAGTGGTCGAGAGGAAGAACGGGAGGAAATGAGCAAAAAGGAAAGACAAACAGAGGAGGGAGCAGCGAGATAATCCCAGCAGTTAATGGATATCTGGTGTCTTTGGGTCATTTTTTGGAAGGAGACGGGAGAAGCAGCATGTAGCAGTTTAGCCGAGACGTGCTCATAAATTTCCACACCTTCAAAGAGGAACAGTTAAATCCCCTCCACACACGCCGGCTCTAATTACCAGATAATACACCTAAGCCAGGACGTCAGTATCAGTGAATTTTAAACTCCACAGCTCTTCAACCTCAACGAGCGAGACACATTTACAATCTCTGCACACGATGACACACACAAACAAACTCTAAGACCTGCTACCTGTCCACCTCAGTTATCTTCCACAACGCGTCAGTCATGCAGGAAACTTTATTAACGTTATCAGAAACCCGGTTGCCTCAGTCCTTTTCAAAGACCCGTGTGACGTGTTGTGATTTCTTTCCGTATTAATGACAATCCAGACTAATTAATTTCTGCATTTTTTTTTATTTTTTGGCTTTTAAGTGCACTTGAGAAAAAATGGATTGTTGTTTTGTTATCTGTTTTTAGGTAGAACATATTTATGCTCATCTAGGGTCTGTCCAAGTACGTGAAAACAGATTATGACAACAGAAAAATAATTACTCCTTTATTAAGCCCTCATGGGACCCATCCGTTCATGTACACTTGGAGCTCTTAGGTGGCACCTGGGGAGCAATTTGGTAGGTTAGCTACTTGCTCTGTGCATCCATGTGTGGACCTGTGACCCTATGGTCCCAGGCTGATTCTCTAACCAATACCAACCCCCCAATCCTCCATTGTCCTTAATTACTTTTAATGCTCTTCGCACATGGTTGCACCCCCATCCACATCTCCAGTTCACCGGTGAAGTTCGCCGACGATATGAGACTCAATGTGAGACTCACTTGTCACAGTGGTGTTTTAGAGAACAGCCTGGTTCTGAATGTATGGCTGCTTACTGCTCTACTGTGTGTACAAAGGAAGAGATAAAAGAAGAGAACAAATTTCATGTACATAATGTTATATAGAATATATCGAGGAAAAAAAACAGTACATGTGCAGTTGCTCAAGTCTGTTCATCTAATCTTGAAATGGACCAAGACAGTTTCCATCAAAGCCGATGATCACACACTGGTCACAAGTCATTCGTGAAAGCTTTCATTGCAATCCTTCCACAAGATAACAGTATCAAAGTCAGAGTGGTATCAATTTTATTTGAAATAAAAGCAAGTTGTGCAGCCGTGGCCTTGGAGTTGCGTGAATATCTCCACTGAAAGGTCAGTCGGGCCTTCCTTCCTTTGCTGTCAGGCAACACAATGACAAACACTCCACCACTGAATGCATGATGCATATCCTTATTATTGTGACAGATAATAGATAATTGGATAATCATCAGTATCATTTACATACTGAGCAGGCACAACATCATGACCACTTTTCCTAATAATGTGCAGGTCTCCGTTGTGGTGACTGATCAGAGAATGGGTCTTCTGAGGGTGTCCTGTGGTGTCTGGCAGCAGTATGTTGTTAGTGGTGGCCTTTGGGCCCTATGGGTTGAGGAGATCACCCCACAGATACTTGAGCAGTTTGGGATCTAGCGAATTTGGAGGCCAGGTCAACAACTTGTGCATGTTTTTTTTGAGTTTTTGTGTCTGTGTCAGGCTGCATCCTGCTGGGGATGACTGCTGCCATCAAGGAGTGTCATTACTATGGGGTGGGGGGGTGCCTAGTCAGGTCTAGGTGGGTGCAACGTGTCAAAGTAACATCCACATGAATGAATGCCAAGTCCAAAAGTTTCCCAGTAGAGCACTGAATTGCTCATAAGATGGCCGAGTTGGTTACCATCTACCTGCTATGTCTATGAAGGTCCTCAGTCATCCTGGTCATGGTACATTAAAAAAGAAGCATTTAAGAAAGGCCCATTACGTTCCTATTTAAACCTCAACTTCCCCCCGGTCTATTAGGACGGAACAAGCTACTCGGATGAGTGGCAAAATGTCTTCACTAAAAAACTCTGTGTGTCCTGTTGTCTTCCTTAAATGCTGTTTGGAGTCTACCTGCTGTGCTATAAAAGCCATCCTGAGTGTTTGGGCAAGTTGTAAGGAATGCCTCCAGTAGCTGTCCATGCCTTTGTTTGTCTCATATAAAATCGTCAGACAAAGTCAAAGTGTTTAGAGAGTCCTTAAACTCCTAACTATCCGTGAACTCCACTCCGCAGTTGCATCTAAAATAAATGGTCATACCATTTACCAACAATTTATCAGTCGGTAGGCAGTGTAGAACATTAAATAAAACTAAATATTCTCTTTACCAGATTCATAATAAGCTGCATAGTTTATATATTGTCTTGGGATTTTAACTCATTGCTTTACTGCCACAATAAATGACATGGGTGTTCATCTATCATTTAATTTTAAGATCTTTATACAATACTGCGTTTTCTCTCTCTCTCTCTCTCACACACACACTCACACAGACTTAAGGGATAAAATGAACTCAGCCGATACAACAAAGTAGGAGTGTTCCTTTGCGCTCACACTCATTCAAGCAAATGACATCGTAAGTGGCTGTTTTGCGTAATTGTAAGCATGCATGCACTTGAATGTGATTATCTGGCATTATCACCCCTGGCTAATTAGAATTACACAGCATTCAAATTTGAGTGGACACAAACGAAAATGAATACGTTGGACCGGATTGCAATTCACGGTTCAGATTTGTTACCCATGAGGACATTTTGTACCACTTTGTTCGCTGCGGCAGCTCCTTGAGCAACAGTTATGGAAATAAGAAATAATAACCCCTGATTACCACTAGAAAGATCTCTTAGATATCTCTTGTTCTTCCCCTGTGTCTTTTGCGAGTTTGGACTTACCATAAAATGTACATGATTATTCATTCAGTGCTTTTACTGTGGCATCTTAAGGGCCAATGTTTAAGACTAATATTTAAACAGTAGGATGGATATACTTTGTGTTTACTTATAAATTAATTTAACTCTCGTTCTACTGGTTTTGTTTCATTCTGCTATTTTATTTTATACAAGCCACCTTTCACCCCCCGACAAAACAGGTACAGGATTTAGCAGAATGCCATGCAACTAGCTGGTAGTAGGTATAATCATACATAAAGTGTATGGTGTTTGTTTTTTTGCTAATGTCTTTTAAATATCAGGTATTTAACCTGCCCAAGCAACAACTGTCCAAGAGTATTTCATCCAAAAAGTGTTTGGTTCTTACTAATTTGACTCCTGTAAATACAGATTATGCATTGACTCCTCCCTGAGTGGCAAAAACATGGTGAAATGTGTCAGTAAATACAGCGAGACCGGGAAAAATGTAAATTATCAGATCAAATTAAGGACAATTGCACTCGACAATGACCAATACAAACAAATAACAAATGGTCCACAAATATTGACATGTGGCCAGAAATCAGTTATTTTGATATATGGACCTGATTTTAAAGCCAGGAAATACTATACTGATACTTTTAGGTACTTTATACAACACAGCTCCAACAACTTTGTACTAGAGTACACCCTTATTTGGAAAAGTGGATTCGCCTCAGTTTCAGTTAGTTTAAGTTAGTTTTAGGTCATTTCAGTTTTTGATAAATGTAGCTAAATAAAAGATGCTAACGTTTAGAGCTTTACTGAGAAGTAACGTTAACCATACAATGCTGTATCGTTAAAAGGATGACGAGGAGTGATCACTAAATGAGAACCACAACACCAGGTTTCTGTGCGTGGATTTACTTCCCTTTTCTTTGGCAGATATCTGTAAAAATACATCTGACTGCTTTTCAAATTTGTTGGTTGAGTCAATCACACAACTGCTCTTTTTTTTAAATTTAATTTTACAGTTTAGACGCTATTAAAGCCTATGGTTCAAACTAATGCTGCTAATCTCCATGATCATCGGTCCCTTTTTGCCACTCAGTGGCTGTAACCATGGAGACTACCGCTAGTTGTGACGTCACGTGCAGACCCTCTATATTAGGAACAGTCGAAATGGAAAGCAACAGTACATGCAATCCCCACTGCTTCACTCTGCCACACTGGGTGTCATTTCAGACTAAAAAAAATACTCTTTCCATTTATATGAAGCATCTCATAGCTCGAGCTAACCAGCTAGCATCATGGATATGTAGAAAATATCAGTATTTTTATGGATTCTATACTATGCACAATGGTTGAATTTGATTTGAATTTTGATGTCTGCTTTTTATAACATGGTTTCTTCCCTGGAGTGAGTGGTAATTATGTTCGCTTGCCGAGAGCTTCCACCAACGCTTCCGTTCACTAAATGCTTGTCCTTCAATGAGACTGAGAGGTTAAAATATGTCCTCTGGACGGCGCTTCTTTTTTTCTTTCTCTAATGTTGGATAGAGGACAGACTGCAAGCTACTGTGAATCACTTTCATGTCTTGAAGCAGAAAGTTAAAATGGTATTACATGGTGGTAGGATCCATGTTAACCAGCATGTTAACTTGTAAATATTTATGTAATACCCAGATGCCTTTGACATGATGCCAAACATGTAATTTATTTAGCCTTAATTCTTCAGAATTTCAGAAGGACCACAAGCACAATAAATTTTCACTTTCAGACCTTTTTTGATTATGAGTATGAGTACAAAAAAATAAATAAAACCCTGTTTGATTTTTGGAAAAAGCTTGACAGAGTATTACATGCGTACATGCCTCTTCTATTTGAGGAGGCATCTCCTTCACTGGTTGACCCGGCTTTGTGAATCACCAGATTGTTCCGTGACAGAGAACCATCACATCCGGACGCTCCAAGAATACCACACAAGCGATACAAAAAAAGTTGTTACAGCAGGGGATAAATTGAGCCATGATCTCCAATGGATCGCAGCGAAGCAATTTGGGTTTACTCTTTGATATTTTCCCGTCTTCCTCCCAGATGGCAGTCAGGCACGGAGGGAGCGTTTGATAGAAAATGAACAACAGAGGAAAATGAAATGCTTCTAAGAGGCTTGTAAGGGCTAAAATCTTCACCAGGAATTCTTCCTGTCACACCACGCTCCACCTCAGCTTCTCTAATCTCATTACCCTCAGACAGGGAAGGGGATTAACATTTTATCCTGTTGCCAAATCAAGAATGTCGGCCTGATGTTAAAATTTGCCATCTACTTTACTCCCTGTGGTTTAAGTTCATTCTTTGACTCCCGGCTCTTATCGAAAGAGCTCATCTCAGGAAAGCCCCAGCTTGTCCCTGCACTGAGTCAATGAGCCGTTTTCTTTTGATAGATGTTCTAATGTACAGTAGAGTCCTTTTTTAATTAAAATGTATGCACCCCTGTGGACTGATAATGAGATTTGTACCCTATGTCTTCACTGAAGTAAATCACTGAGAGTCTGGTTAAATGTCGGACATGTATTTTCTGTAAAACAGGGGCATTTCTTCTGCAAATGGACATTGATTCCTAATTTGTTCCTTTCTAGTAGACTAAAAAATAAATACATAAAAATACAGTTTTCATATTACAAGAAAGAACCAACTGATCTACTTTCCAAGACTCTTAAAAATAAACCTGTCTCTGTAGCTGTTAACTAAATAAATAATTAACAACTGAAACTATTTAATATGGGAACACTGGATACATCAGCATGTGGTTAAATACTGACGTGATCATGTCAATGTCTAAAGAGCCCCGTGGAGTTAAGTGTATTTCCTCAATCACCGGTGTCTTTATTTAACTTCATCGCCTGAGATAAAGGCGCATATGAAAGATAAAGATATGAAAGCTTCCAGGGTTCAAGTAAGTTATCATCTCAGTTTTTTGTGCAGGTCTTAAAAAGAACAATGGTACAGGGCTGAAATCAATAATAACGTAACGTGTGTTCACAAAGTTGTTCATGGTTCAGAATCAGAATCAGAGTACTTTATTTATCCTTAGGGTTAGGGTTACAAAAAATAAGACAAAAATAAGTTGTGAGATGCATAAAAGCCACATATTGTACAAGTATTCACAATTTACAGAAGTAAAAGATTACAAATAAATTAAAAACAGTCTGAAGTGTTAAGAGTCAGATATGTCAGATAAGTGCAGGTCTGATGGCCACAGGTCAGGAATGAGCTCCTGTATCGTTCTTTGATGCATTTGGGAAGGTTGAGTTTGTTACTGAAGGTTTTCCTCAGACTGGACAGTGTGTTGTGGACTTGTGCCAACATCCTTGTCATTGTAACAAAATGAAAATAATCGTGTCATGGGCTTGAAGAGATGTGGATCAGGACAAAAAGGACAAAAAGAGATGAGGCTGGGGATCCAAATAAATTTAAAAAAGAAGAATACGAGACTAAACACAGGGAGACAACTCACACAAATTGACTGAAACGACACAACAGCGAACAAAGTGAAAGCCAGGATTACAAACACAAAAGGGCTGAGGGATGACGAGACAAAGGTGAAAGAAATCAGAAATCCGAGAAAAAACCAAGCTTTCCAACAACGGAACCTGACCAAAAAAATAAAAATGACCGAAAACTGGAGTAAACTGAAGTAGGCTCACACAAAACTGGAGCCAATACCTGTATCTCACACACTATGGTTTCACCAAAAACTGGCACTGGTCTCACTCTCTTGTTTGGTTGCGAACCAACTGCTGCTCTTTACCAGTTTTTATCCAACAGGCCTGCCAACAATCCTACTCTGTGACGCTGTGTTCAAAGCGTTCATCTCCACCACTACAACATCATTGACCTTGCAGATCAGTCTGTTGAGTCTGTTTCCGTCCACCACTCTCAGCCTGCTGCCCCGGCATGCAACGGCATACAGGAGCACACCACAACTTGTAAAAACATCCTCAACATTGTGAACAAGGATCTCAATCTCCTCAGAAAGTAGTAGAGTCCTCTCTGCCTCTTCCTGTGGAGTAGCCTCTCTTCTGTGTGTTCTTAGACCAGTCCAGTTTATTGTCAGTGTGCACTCCCAGATACTTGTAGTCCTCAACAATTCCCACACAGGCCTCCCGGATGGTAACAGGCATCACCAGAGCCTTTTTCCTCCTCATGTCCATAACTAGCGCCTTTGTCTTTGTCACATTCAGCTGCAGGAAGTTGCCCCCACAGTCGAGATCTATTAGCATGTCTTACAATAGCTATTCTACTGCACCCCAAATGATGCAAACGGTTAATTAGCAGACAGTCAGATTTCCTTGATTCCTTCTTTCGATCTGGTTGTTCTCATAGTGCCCTGAGTTGCCATAGCAACTATCTATGAGCCATAATCGTCTGGCTGTGTCCATGTCTCCTCTTGTGAAATGTGTTTTCTTTTTTCAAATAAAGCCATTTGGTATGTTTCACATCAATCAACTTTGTCAAGTAGAACCAGAAAATAGAAAATGCAGCCAGAGGAGAAAAATGTATGAAGGATGGGGGAGCGAGACCACCTGTGACGGGCTACTGTAGTTCCTCAGGTGCGACTCGCCCCAGGATACTCAGGTCTGATTACACAGTCTGATGTCCCTGTTTGTGCCTGGAGATTCCAGGTAACACACAAATGTCCCTATGACATAATGAATATCTGTCAAATGCAATGAATATGCCCTAAAATACCCACAGTTGCTGTTGTTATGGATTCCACTGGATGCTGAAACATCACCTTAAGATTTTGCTCCTTCATTTCATCATATTTTTATTTTTTTGCTGATTTAGGAAATGCATAATTCATAGTTTAAGTTTACCACATCTAAGAGATGTTCAACTAGCTTCACATATCTAACAGATATGAGCTGCAAAAGGTTTCTTCTTGTTAATGGGGAGTTCTTCTTTGCCACTGCCGCCTTAGTGTTTGCTCTAGGGGGTTTCAGGGTCTGGGTTCTGTAACGTTTCTTGAGACAATTTGCCCTGTTACTGATGCTATATGAATCAAATTGAACTAAACATATAAAGGCTGGAAAGGCCCTTGAAGTCCAAGTTACGGCGCAGTCCCTTTCGATGCTACTCACTCCAGGCTGCTTCGGTCTGATTAAACAGTCCTTGTCCTTGTTTGGGCCTGGGGCTTTCATGTAACCACAAATTTGCCCTTCAAATGTGGCATGTTCTTATACAACTTATACAGTCAAACCAATAAATATGTCCCTGCTCTACGGAATGAACTACAAGTCCAGTTGCCTTATTCAACGCCTTTTGGATAGACTCACATATTTAGTAGAGTCCCCCTGCTTGAGGCCTGTAAAAAGGAGAGGGAGTGCTTCTTTGACATCGTCGCCTGCTTGCTCTAGAGGTTTTAGGCTCTGGGTTCTGTAAAGTGTGTCAATACTTGAACTGAACTGAATAGATCAAGACCCCTGACGTCCAGGCTACATTAGGTGCTACTTGTTCCAGGTTACTCAGGTCTGATTAAACAGATAAGGTGCGCACACATGTGCCTTCTATGTCACTATTAACTTCTCTTTTCTCTCCTTTTATAAATATTTTGGACTAATACTACAATTCTGACATGTGATGTGTCACTCTTTTTAAAATGTGCTCTCTTTTTTTTGTCATCGTGTCTGCTCACGATTACATCCAACCTGCCAGATGGAAACTGCAGATGGAAACTAGCCTTCAGGCTAGTCATTGTGCTGTTCATGTGTGAATTGTCCCTTTCTTTCCCAAATAAAATAAGGTCTTTATCAAACAGTCCTTGTCCTTTGGGCCTGGAGCTTTCAGGTAACCACAATACCCAAATGACAAATGAAAGTCCCTTCACTGATTAAACCAATTAAAATGCCCCTGGATTCACATATCTAGTAGAATCCATCTGCTTGAGGTCGGCCTCAAACAGATGCATCCCCCATGTGACTAAACTGAATTCTGCATATACTAAAACCCATACTAAAATCAGCGTCAAGTTTATAGAATCCACCGTGGAATTTTGAAGTACTCATTAAACACACAAACATGGTCAGAAACAATATCCAGACTGACTGATCAGCACTTTGTCTGAACAGATGGCACGATGTAGTTTAGGTCCACAGGCATTACTTACAACCAAGTCCACTCTGATCCCACAAGTTTTTAGAGAGCCAGTGTCCACTGCTGCCTCAGATTTCCAACAGGAGAAAAATCCAGCTCAAGGTTGAATGTGATGTGGGCGAAATGCTTCTCTGCTACGCACAGTAAAGTGTTTACCTGAGTTATTGTTACCTTCCTGTGTGCTGATGCCTCTCACCAACAATACAATATGTTTCCGTCTTTCAGAGACTGTTGTGGTAGAAATTCGGGAGAACATCGGTTATAGAAATACTCAAACCAGCAGTCATGCTACAATAAAGGTTAGATGTGTGATGTGAACATAGGCTGAAGTTCCTGATGAGTGTCTGCATGTTTTGTTGGATTTCTGGATAATTGCATGTGTAAATACGTATATTTTGAGATCTGACCAGGCTGTGACAGCCATCCAGCTGTGGGCTGAAAGTACTGAGTATATAACTGAGTGGATAAACACTGTCCCATCTTAAATACCCCAAGACAGAAAATGAAAGTGAAAATCCATATGTCCCTGAGTAGCTGGACTAAATCTTTTAATGCATCTGCCCCCTATTAAGACTCACATGAAGTCATCCAAATCAAATGGGATCCCAATGCATGTTACAAAAATATCCTAATATGAACAAAAAAACAACGTTTCAACAAACTTAACTTTGATTTACCATGGCTCAGTATGTATTTATGACTTTGAAATTCCACAATAAAAGACAAAAGACAATGGTATGGCAAGAATGTTTATTTTCTGCATACCTCCCTTTGAGGCAGTGCCTCCAATCCAGATCCACAGACATTTAACAGCAGGAAGCCATAATGTGGATGTCAGATTCAGGTTGTGTCTTTTTCTCGCCAGAGCTTGAAGCTGGTATAGATTTATATATAAATATATATATGCCTTAAATGGATTTGTTATGTGTATGCTTCATTGAGTTACCTATTTATCATGATAGGCCTTTGTGAGGATGTGTGGGGGAGAGGGTTCAGATGGAGGCTGATTGTGCTCCTCCAGGCTTCATATTTTTGCATTCCATAGAAAAGAACTGTGTAATCCAGTGAGAATATCCTAACTCTAGCCAAAACACCTGTTTCAAAATCTTCTTGCAAAAACAGAGAAGGTAAACTGACACTAATTAATTTGATAACACAATAAATGGAGCTCATAGTCCAGATGAAATCACCACATTATTAATTTTCCTTATGTTTCCGTCAATCTTTGAACTTCAAATGGTAAAAGAAGCATCATTTTAGGGTTAATTTTCTGTTCTGCATCATACAATAAAGGATTTTTTCTGTGTTTAAAGCTCGTTTATAAAACCACGAACATAAACTGTGTAGATGTGTCCTTTATTCTGTCTTCTAAAACAAATAAGACAGAGTTAATATTCTACCAGCAAAAACTGGTTTTATATAAATCAAATGACAACGGTTTTATATATTAATGGACAGAGGTAAATTTTCTTGTTTAGCATTTTTAATTTGGCTCACTTTAACCTGGAGGTTGGACAAGGACAAACACGGGATACACAAACAAATGGACAAACAGGATTGAAAGCTTTGTATATATCTGTAGATAAGATCAGTCTGTAAAACTATAGAAGGTCACTCCGCAGAAGATGTATTTACCTATAAAAATCCACCATTAGCTCTTTAGGTTTGGCTCCAAACTACAAAGTCCTGCATGAGTCCTCTGTATTCTCTGTCTTCCTCACATAGGGTGAGGCCAACAATTGCAGAGGATTTTTGTGGATGATAGTTGACTGAAAGATGCCTGAAGTCTGTTGTGTGCAGGGAGAAATAAAGGGAGCCAGGACGGTTCCTTGGGGTGCTCCTGCATGTAATAACACCGTCAAAGGCACTGCCCGTTTGAAACGACACAATCAAGACTTGTGCAGCAGAATGGCAGGTAGAAAATATTATTGTTGATGCTGTATTGGATAGACATCAGCTTTTTATTACATGTTGTCTTCCTCCATATCAAAAAGCTGCTATTTCCATAACCCACAGTTCAACTCCGTTTTCCTGCATCCAAAGTAGTGATTGATGCCAGTACTCTCCTGGTCCACACTAAGGTGACTACAGTAGTGCTCCCAAGACCTGGAGAATGACTAAATTCAATGCGGTTTGCTTCTTGAATCCTTCCCTCGAAAAAGAATACACATGGCATCAGTATGCAGCGATTCTTCAAACGACTGAGCAGATCTGTGGACGCACGAGTACAAAGTTTGACACCAGAAAGCAAAATAAGCAAGGTTCAAAGTTCTGAATTGAGTAGGTGTCAGAGAAATTGATAGAAACAGTATTCACTACTGGCAAACACACTGATGTGAGCTCCAGATGTCTGCTTTACTTTTTTGTTGTCCCTCTGGATGAGGAGGGGGAAAAGAGACAAAAGGAGAAGAAGGAGTATCTCAAGCTTTCAAGTTTTAGATTTTAAAAGACCCCTCGAGCCAAGAGCCAGATACTCGGATTGAATAGAGGGCCGGCACGTTTGTCAACACATAGATCATTGCTTCAGCCCAGAGGTGCACTCATGACCAATCCATAGACAAATGAATGCTCCACTGTTTGATCTTTTAGCCCCCAGGTGGTGACTATAAACTGCAGGGAGAGAGACAAAAAATGAGAGCAGGTGTGTTTTCACTTGCTTTGCATGTCTAGCCTATAAGTCAATATGTATGTCCGTGGCCGTGTTTGCCATCACACGTACTTCACACTTCTTTGAGCATTATGCTGCTTGATTGGACCTCCAAACAAAAGAAAGACTAAACATGTCACTGTATCAGCTGCTAACACGGCTGTGAAATGGCACAAGGAAATGTGAAAAGCGGAGCAGGTAGAGCATGTTTGACTGGTACATTCTGGCTTGTGCTGCAGAGAGAATTGTGTTTGTTGTTGTGACAGAGCTGGAAATTGACTGTGTTACCTTTGGAGTTAAAAAAAAAAAAAAGTGGTTATTTAACCCATAAAACCCCAAAGTGCTGGGAGGTTGTGCATGACCCTTATCTCTATGGATAGGTAAGACTTCGGAGAATGGGTTCCCAATGATAGCAATGATATCTAGCACAGAGATACCGTTGAGCTCAATCAGCAAACCCTTGGCTGTGACTGTAACAAGAGTTTATAGAAATATCACAACACAGAGACATTCTAAAAAGATTTTTTAGTAAAAATAGCACAAGGTGGACTCTCCATTTCCCCATCTGGATAACCAAATTGTGCCAATCTGAGGTTCTACCTCTTGAAATTGGCTCTGAAATACTACTGAATTCACTACAGGAGGCAATACACAAACCATTTTCTTTTTAGCCTGCAAATCAACACTTTGTATGAATGGAGAGAGTAGCTTCTCTGTACTAGGTTTGTCTGGTGGAAGGCATTTAAAGTCTTGAGACAAGTATTTAACAGGCAGGGCGAATTTTGATCGATTACACTACAGTCCAACTATGAGTTTGTCTGGAAGCTGCCTAAAAACTTGGTCTTGAAAACCTTCTACTGGGAACTGATCCTGCTCCTGCAAAGGTCTGCCTGGGGTATCGATTTTTTTTATGCATTGATGGACAGAGGAGTAACCTCAGGATAAATAAAGTATCCATCCATCCATCCATCCATGCTGTAAAGACTCCACTAATGTGTCTTATGTTATTTCGTTATCAATATCTTTTACAACTAACAACAAACTATTAACTATTAACAGAAATTAAAGAATTTGCTGAGAAGGACTCATTTAATGTCACATACTTTGTTGCTCTGATTGGTTGAAGTGCTATTAAATTGCGTGCAGATATATATATATTTGTCTCTGTTTCAGTTGAAACGCACATCATAATGAAATCCAAATGGAGTGATACACCATTAAAGTATTCAGTAACCTAAGGGTTAAAGGGTCACTCCAACCTATTAGAACCAAAATCATCCTTACCAGATGTTCGGTCTTACGTCAGCTCAACAGTTACTTGTTTTAGTCTTTTTTACATGTCAGCCACCTGTGGAGGAAAAAAATCACACCTGTGGCCTTAAAATATATGAACCACCCTAAAATGTGTAGCAAAGCTGTGCAAAAGCAATCTACTTTATCAAAGCAAGTGCTCTCTCGCCTCACGTTAACACTTCAGGCACGTTTTGAATTAAATTTCAAGTTCAGTTGAAAAGGTTTCACCTTGAGAGCAGCTTAACAGAAAAATAACTTTGTATGTTTGTGTGCAAGTCACAGAGGTGGCAAATAAGAGTGTGACAAAAATCATGTTCTCGGTCCTCACACAAACAGACAACAACATGCAGAGGATGACGCACATGACAAATGTGTCCACACGCACAGGTATGCACGCTTTAAGACATCATTTACCACACTTCATGCACAAGTCACAATCTGTTCATCAGCTCTTGGATCCTAAAGTTAACACACAGACTAATGAGATCTTTCATGACCTGTTCAGATCTTGCATTAACATCTGTCCTGGGCAACCAGATTGCAACTGGCCAACTTTTAGTGTCTGTGTTCTCACCTGGTATTTAAATGCATCTTGTGTATCCAGATTAGATTTCTATTAGAATATGAATCTAATAACACAATATTTGGATTTCATAGACGTGATGACTATATCGCTCTTACTACTTACAAGCCCCGCCCGATGATTTGTATTAGCATAATATTAACATAAATCCTCTTGGTTCTGTGGCCTATGTGACCTATTTTTCTGCCTCATGTATGAAAATAAATGGTGTAAATCTTCACAACTCTATGAGATTGCTCCAAAAGTGTCAGAATAAAGCTATATGTTACTGTGTCAGAGAAAAATCATCTGGAACACAGCAGAAAATATAACATTCTGTTCTCGCCTAAAAAAATACATTATTTAGAGAAAAAAAAACACCCCTGATTTGCGGGATAAAATTCCAATTCAAATATGAATTAGTATTTTAAAATCTGATGAGTAACTGTGAAAAAGTAGATGGTAAAAAGGTGAGTCTGAACTGAAATTTAGAGATGTTTTAGCCCAGGTTTGTCCAGATGGAATCACAAATTATGCCTTTTTGACACATTTTGGCACCATCCGTGCCATTTGACCTTTATCAGGTACCAGTCTGAAAAATTAATTTTGTTTCACTGATACAATTTTTGACTCATTTTGAAAATTCACCCAGACTGTGTGTAAAAGGAGGCCGTCAGTGAAACTCACAGAGGTCGAGAATATTTCGACAACCAATTGGTCAGTTTTAATGACTAACACCTCTATCAACCAATCAGAGTCAAGAGAATTGAAAGCCATGCCCAAATGTACCACAACAACCACTAATGTCTATCCAGAGCGAAGTAAACTCCAACCTAGATGCTGCTTCCTTTTCACGTAAAACGAATTTAAGTGCCATGATTCATTTCAAACTGATGCAGAGTCACAGGGGAAGCCAATAGCAGTGTTTTTTTGGAGATGGAATATAACTTTTACACTTTTACAGCAAAGGACAGACATACTTTATGATTTTGCGAGAATGTTATTTTTGCGACTCTTTGGCTTCTAGCTCTCTGAGTTTTTGTCGCACAGTGAAGAGACAGACATCTTTGTAGTCAGCAGCTGCTTTCATGTGACATCGTTCGTTTGTGTTGTGTTGGGACATTGACAATGCCTGATAGAGGCTTTTAGATGAGTTTCTCCCCGTCATTTTGGTATATTACATATTTAGAATGGTGCATGCTATCATGCGTTTAGGTCGTCTATAGCGCACGCATCTGACTCAGGTCGGGTCGAACAGAATAATAATAACTTCCCAACAGAGAGACTCCACACCAGCTTTCCACTAAAAATATGTTTCTGAAAAGTCTAAACCCTCAAACACTCCATCTGTGGTGAGGGCCGGGGTGTCCTCTATGATGTCATGGTCCTCACAAAGACAGATAAGGATGAACACACACACACATTGCTAATAATAAATACACCTGTTCACCATTAAGCTCTACTTTCATTTCTTATTAATGATACACCCCAATGTTCAGGTGTGTTCAGGGACACTGGGAGAGAAATAAAAACTTTGTTCTTTGGGGCCGTTACCATGGAAACTGATAAGAGTCCTCAGAAGTCCCCTTGAATCCGTGGACGAGATTTTTCTATGAGTTAGAGAGGCACACATAAGGACACCCCATTGATCTCAATCAGTTTCAAGGTTAGTGCGGTAACAACATCGCATGCAGTTTTATTTTTTTATCTTTCAAAATTCTGCCGCATTTCCATTATCAGGTTTGCCCTTGCATGGTTCAACACTTTTGTAAATTTACTGTTGTGCAATTTAAATAAATGAAATCCCGTCAAGGTTATAATGATGTTATTTGGTAGACAGAAATATTAAAATATGTTCCTCCTTTCCTATTTTCTTTTTACATGTAAGATCCACTAAAAACACATTAAAACGATCATTTATATACAATACAGAACGTTTGCAGAATCAGACAAAGATATAGAAATTTTTTCGTTTGTTTTTTTTTTCGACTAAACTGTGTGTAGTGAAATGTTAACAAACCAAAACATGGTCTCATTGCAGTCACTTGTTTGCTTTGATGACAGCTTTGCAGACTACTGCCAACATTTTATCCAGCTCCAACAAATAATTCAGTTCAATTCAAATAAACTTTATTTGTCCCAAAGGCAATTGACTTTGATAGCAATAAGCAGTGCCCATGCCTGCACAGACAGCTGCCAACGTTCAACTACAATCAACACTAACATGGTCAGAGATAACATACAGGCGTCCTCCCATGTTTCCCACGATGCACAAATGCTAAAAAGATACACATGAACAATGATTTAAAGAATTTAAAGAAACTGAGCAACGAAAAAAATAAGTACTGATTTAGATTTAAAAGTCTAACAGTGAGAAGGATAAAATATCTGGAATAATGAGCTTTAAAATGAATGAAAAGTTGTGCCTATTGGCCGCACAAGCTGTTGTCTGCCTTGTCCATTGAAAATATGATGCATTTATTACTCTGTAGCCACTTGGATTAGCCACTGATGTATTTGTAATAATTGGCTGACGGTGTCTGTCCTGGGGCGGCCATTTTGTGCCAACTTATCAAAATTCATTTTGAAACTAATCCTATGACTGTGTCATGGCCCTTTGGATCTAGATTTGGATCTGGATTTGAGCTGGAAAGCTGCCCGGGGGTTCCTCCAGGCACAATGTCCCGTTCCAAAATGTGCTTTGGAAGTGAAATGTAATTTGTGCATCAAGCACTGAGAGGAGTCTTATCTAAAAGCTCTGTTTACAGACTGGTTTTCCTTCCTAGCGACTTTGATGTTCGCTAAAAATTTTGGACTCTGCAGCTTCCTGGTGAGAACAGACAATTTCACTGAACTTTTAAAACAATGCTCTGACAGATTTATTTATTATTATTATTATATTTATTTATGAGCCAGTATGTGATTACACAAAGAGAGAAAAAAACATTAACATACTTCATGATGCTGAGATTAGGTCTCTGCAGAGGCCAAACCATCTGTTGGAGGAATCCTTGCTCTCAATGTTGGATGTTGCTCAGGCTGCACTGCGGGTAACAAGTTGAAGAGCTAAAGGTGGATTTGAGATGTTAAAGTTTCAAGTCTCGGCTTTAATTTGACCAAAAAAGTCCTTTCGCTTTCTAAAACACACAAGATGAAGAACACTTCTAATCGTTACCAGGTGTTAATGAGTTGTAAATTGAGATTCAGTTTATTATATGAAGAGGTTTTATTCATAGAGTCTCGTATTTGCCTCATACAAATGTTCAGAAGTGCATAAATCCTCTGTGGGATATTTAAAATGAAACCAAAATAAAAAGTGCAGTGGAGCTCTTGTGCCAGTATTTCACACCCGCTGTCTCTCGCTGTGTTTGCGTGCGAACCATTGATGGAGGAGGACATGTTGCACCAACAGTCAGCATTTATTGGCATTGAAACATCAGCTTCTCAAAAGGCCATCTGGATGGGAGCAGTGAACTCATTCCCACTCTTTCTTTTCTTCTTTTTCAGCCACAACATTATGACCACGGACAAGAGAAGTAAGTAACATTTAAACCATCTTGTGACAGTTCAGTGTTCTGCTGGGAAACTTTTGGACCTGGTGTTCATTTGTGTGGATGTTACTTAGGGTCTGGGTCAGGGTCAGGGTTAGGGTCTGGGTCGTGGTTAGGGTCAGGGTCTTGGTTAGGGTCTGGGTCAGGGTCTTGGTTAGGGTCAGGGTTGGTGTTAGAAATCCAGAAGCACAGTCCATCTACCCTCCTCCCGATCACCATAACCCCACACCAGGTAAAGTTGACCATTGGGATTAGAGCCAAGTCAAATCAAAATGGTTCAGATTAGCGCTCAAAATCAAGACATGGTTCGGGCCCAAGGTCAGAACATGGTTGAGATTAGGGCCCAGAGCCAACTTGTGGTTAGGTTTAGGGCTCGGCTACTATTTCTGGTTCAAACCGAAGCAGCCACTTTTACCCTGGGACTTATTCTAGTAAATGAACTGGATCACCTGTCAGAGATTAAGGCTGAGCCTCGAGTACCGAGGAGAACATTGCTTACAAAGTAGCATTGTGATAATGGGAACTTGGAGAACGCAGCAGAAGTGAAATTGCTACTTGAAGTGAAGATGGGCTCTCTCTGCATTGAGTCATGACCAGACTGAAGGTCTGTGAGAGGCCAGAGAGTGTGGAGAGTTTAAAACACTTTAGTGGGAAGTGGAGCAGCTGCATCCAGAGCATCATCGGGAGAATAAAACCGCAGAACCTCAAGTTCTGGTTCACTGGGAGATAGAAAAGCAACTTTGGCCCAGATACTAAATGTACCTTAATTATGTGTATTTACAGCACTCAGTGAAACATTCCAGTCCCATGTGGACGTTTTTCTTCTCTTTAACTCTTTAATAGTCACAACAAGGTTTTGATATTGAACTGAAGTTTTCTAATAACTTAAAGTAATCTATGGCATTGACTCTTGTGAGTTTTGTCTGTGCCCATGTCTTTAAGTTTTGAGTTGAAAAAAGTGACGGAGGAAGAGGAGGAAGGGTGGTACGATTTGAATACTGGCATGCATTTTTCATGCTTATCACTTAATGTTGCTGTTTTTATTCATTTATTTTTTATTTATCACTTAATTTTATTCTTTATCTGTACTGTTTTATCTAGTCCTAGAGTTAGTTCATGGGAAATAATCCGGGACCTGAGTGCATCATTTCATTCGAGCTCATGCTTCTGTATAGTACGCGAATGACAAATAAAATGTTTTGAATCACTGAGGAAAGAGGCTGCAGCAATTTTTTAGTTTGACAGGATTAATAAAAACTACTTTCTTTTTTTTTTTAATTGAGAATATGCAATCAATACAAGGCTTTCAAACAATTTCTCCTCACAACACCATACAAAAATGAAAACCTGAGGAAGCAAACAACAACAAAAAGAAACGAATGAAACATTAGAAAAGGAACAAACCAGGTCTACAAAAGAGGATTACAACGTCAACAAGAGGTCAAACAGTTAGAAGAGCCTATAAAATACATTCAGCAGAGGATCTGTAGTCTGTGGGGCCTTCCAGTGGTCGGGGAGGTCGTTCCACTCCACAGCCTCGACGCAGCCGATCATTATCGGCCGTGCTGGTTCTGAGCCTGGTTCTGGGGACGTGGAGGGTGTTTGTGCTCTGAGGGTCGAGGAGTTCCTGCAGGTAAAGGAGGGCATGTATGCATGAATGCATACCTCCTCAGAGAGGAAGAACTTGTATTCAGTTCTGATTGAAGAGTTGATCCTGCTTGTGCTTGATCATCAGGATCCTGGCAGCTCTGTTCTGGATGTGTTGGAGTTTGGGGATGTTGTGCTGGTGTCGAAGGAGAGTTAAGCTTCTGTTTTAACGCCCACGTTGGTGACACATGAGGACAGGGAGAAGTTTTAGCCAGAGAAGGTTTGAAGGAGCCTTTGACGAGAGTGTTGACTAACTGTTACATCAACAAGTTTTCAAGTGAGACATAAGATTTTCCTCTTGGTTTTAAATAGTATTTTTCTCAATTCCATCGTTATCAAACTGGACAGGCTGAGAATCTTCATCCTGTGTTGTATCAAACGTCCTGTGGTCAGTTCTCTATCAGGATGAGACTCTATCTGTCTCTGTCTCCGTCTCTAGGATCAGTCGGATCCTCCACCACAGCTCAGTTCAGCCTGGAAGCAGCCGAGGAAGTCGAGTGAACACGGTAACAGAACCTGTGTCCATCTGTCTTATCAGACGCTTCATCTATTTCAGGTTCGGCCTCCGAGACCAGACGCGCACAGACACACAAAGGTACGATCACAGACATGTTTCCTGAGGCTCAAACATGCACCGGCCATGAAATTGAATCCTGCTGAATCACATGCTGCATATAAAAAGGTGTGCTGGGTGTTCTTGTCAGACACACACATACAAACACAAACACAAACACACACTGACGCACCGAGGCAACATCACAGCAGAGCCCGGAGACGGTTCATCTACGAGACAGAGCTTCTTCCATTTAACATCTTCTAAACTTTTATTTTATAATGAAGCTTCTCTGTGGATCCCGTGGACGTTGTGTCCTGTGTCTCATTTTAAATCAACAGCAGCTGTTTATTGCACAAATAAAATAAAATATGCATGATTATAGCGGCGCGTACAGGAGTTTATTTGAAATATTAACTTTACATCCTGTAAATTAAATTTGATCAGGTTTGTTTTTTGGCTCTAATGATATAGAACAGCAACATTTTTCAGACCAAGGACCAAACTGATGGAGAGATGAAGTAGTAACCTCCTGCCTACTATATATGTTCTATAATAAACTAGTGCTATTCATAAATAATCAATATTAAACTATTAAAATAATGCACAGGTTCATATATATCCATGTTTTTAATTCAAACATAACAGCCTCATTTTATCTCTGCACTAAAACATGTTTACATTCATGTTAATGTGTATTTAAAGTAATTACTTGAAGTGCATTCGCTCTGATACTCTTCTTATTATCAGGAATCTGTTTTAGCTGTTTTTCATTTTTTCTTCTGCGCTTCTCTTCATAAGGTTTTTTATTCCATTTACCTCCATAAATGAATCACTTTATTAAAAGTGTCTCTTGTTGAACTTGTTGATGAGTTTGTCCTTTAAAAAGAAGCGACGTGTTTCATTTAATCTGGTTCAGTCAGTAAATATACACGTCACACAAAGTTCTGTTCACAATTTAACCTCTAGTGTTAATGTGTCTCCACAGTCATGACATGTGTGTGACCCACAGGTGAGTCACACATGAGCTCCGTCATACGTACCTTCTCTGTTTTCCTTCAAACGATCCCACACACACACTCACGTATGCACCAAATATATAATTATTCTGTGTTAGTTTCACTGTATTTATAGCAAAAAATTACACACACTTGTCTCTGAGTCTGGGTTTGACTCTGCCTTAGATAATTTCATGTTTAAATAATAATAACAAAAATAAAAATTTACTTTGATACTTTGAACACTGTGAGACATAACCTGCAGCTAACAGACACTGATTTCACAGAGCAACGTGTTTCACACAGACAAAGACAATACAGAAAAAAGAATAATTCTGTCACCACAACACCCCGTCATGTGACGTCAGCTCATTATGATAAAACACAGGACACGTGTTTATAAATCTGTAACAGTACTAAATTTAAATAATTCCTCTTTTTCTACACAGTTCTTTTAGAAAAAAAGTCATTAGTGCAAATTAAGAAAAAGGAACAATGTCAACAATAACAACAACAATAGAGAATAAAGTCAGGAACAAAGTCAGCTGAGCAGAATAAACAAAAAACAGTGTAAAAAGAAATATAAAAACTGCTCAGAGAGGGAAATTTTGGCTCATTCATTTTCTACCTCAGAAGTGTTTCTGAATCCCGTGTAATTATCCTCTCTTCCAAGTATCGACACATTTCAATAAGAGCATCTGTGTGATGCGAGTATCTGAGTATCAAACTCTGTCCACGTCCACCTTTTACTACAGGTGGAGGTGGAGAAGCTCCTGCAGACTTGGAGAGAAGCTGCACGAACTCTGTGAGGAGTCATTTACTGGACGTGTAGAAGAGAAACTGCAACAAAAGTATCGATCTTATCACGCTAGTATGGATTCTATACCGATACTTGATTGATTATCGATACCATCAGTGTTTAGATGGATACGCCCAGGCCTGCTTTAAAGGAGCGTCCATCTTTATGCTGTTAATGCTCAGGCTACACCACAGGAGACAGTCAGTCTCCTCAGCAGAGGAAACTTTAGTAGATTACTAGATTTATCCAAATCAGAGCTGCAGAGTCTCATCAGTTCATTTTGTTGTTGGTGCAGACTTCTGCAGCCACTAACCCAGGTCCCATCATAAAGTCAGTCTAAACCATGAACTTGGATCTTCATTCCATCTGATGAACCTGTTCCATCGTATCTGTGCGTACTAGTGTCTCTGAGCCTTTACAGTTGTGGCTTTAACAGCCAATTCAAATGGTTGAAGAAAAAGAAAAACAGTAATTGATAAAACTGAGGCTTCTCATTAAAAAATGCCATTTAAACATCTTAAAATGCAACCTGCACCCTGGTCAGAAATAAAACTCTGAGAACCAGTACTCCACATGATGAAATTGGAAAGTGCTCTGGCAAATAAAAAGGATTTCCATGCATAAATTTTACTAAACCACTCTCCATTAAGCAACGCAGCAGAATAATTCTTGAGGGAAGACACAAAGTTTTTTTTTTTGGGGGGGGGGCAACTGTGCTAAGACCTTTTCTTTAATCTCCTGCTGCGTCTTATTGGATTCATGATTACTTTCACCAACACTTTTTAGTATTTCACTCCCGTCCGCACGTTGGAGGAATCAGGAAATAGCTGCAGGAGAGTGGATGGACGTCTCTTCTCAAACATCACAAACATGACTCACAAACATCTCATGTGTGGGAATAAGGGAGTAAATTGGGCTTGTTAACAACTTTGAAGCAGGAGTGTAATCAGTTTCTCTGACATGCCTGGAGGCTTGTTGAACAGAGACACGTAATAACCTACACAATAAAAGCTCGTATACAGTGGGGGAAATAAGTATTTGATCCCCTGCTGAATTTGTAAGTTTGCCCACTTCCATAGAAATGATCAGACTCTGGTTTTTATGGTTGTTTACTGGTTATGGGTATAGACAGAATATCAGTCGAAAATGCATAAAAAACACACAATCTAAAAGTTATAAATTGTTATGTATTTTATTAAGGGAAATAAGTATTTGATCCCCAAGCACAACACAAGTCAGTACTTTGTAGAGAAACCTTTGTTGGCAAGCACAGCGATGAGACGTTTCTTGTAGTTGGTCACCAGGTTTGCACACAGCGCAGGAGGGATTTTGACCCATTCATCTTTACAGACAGTCTCTAAATCCTTCAAGTTTCTTGGCTGCCTCTTGGAAACTCGGAGCTTCAGCTCCCTCCACAGGTTTTCGATCGGGTTAAGGTCTGGAGACTGACTAGGCCACTCCATGACCTTAATATGCTTCTTCTTGAGCCACTCCTTTGTTGTCCTGGCAGTATGTTTTGGGTCATTGTCATGTTGGAAAACCCACCCACGAGGCATCTTCAGTGTTCTTGCTGAGGAAAGAAGGTTTTTGTCCAAGATGTTACAGTACATGGCTGCATTCATTGGCCCCATAATGCGGTGAAGTTGCCCTGTACCCTTTGCTGAAAAACAGCCCCAAAACATGATGTTTCCACCTCCATGCTTAACCGTGGGTATGGTGTTCTTTGGGTCATACTCACGTTTTTTCATCCTCCAAACACGGCGGGTCGAGTTAATGCCAAATAGCTCAACTTTGGTTTCGTCAGACCACAGCACTTTCTCCCAAGCCTTCTCTGAGTCATTTAGATGTTCACTGGCAAACTTAAGGCGGGCCTGTACATGTGCCTTCTTGAGCAGGGGGACCTTGCGGGCACTGCAAGAGTTCAATCCATAACGGCGCAGTGTGTTGCCAACTGTTTTCTTGGTGACGGAGGTCCCAACTGCTTCCAGATCATTAACAAGCTCCTGCCGTGTTGTTTTAGGCTGCTCCCTCACCTTTCTCATCATCATCCTCACTCCATGAGGCGAGATTTTGCGGGGAGCTCCAGACCGAGGACAGTTGATGGTCCTTTTATGGGTCTTCCACTTGCGAATAATGGGACCAATAGTTGTCACCTTCTCACCAAGCCTTTTGCTGATGGTTTTGTAACCTATACCAGCCTTGTGCAGGTCTACAATCTTGTCCCTGACATCTTTTGACAGCTCTTTGGTCTTGCCCATGGTGCTGTAGAAGTTGGAATGTAAGAAACTGATTCTTAGAGCAGGTGTGCTTTATATACATGATGAGTTAAGATCAGGAGTATTGGTAATTAGTTGACTGAGCATAGCTGTGTGCCACATGCGCACCAGCCAATCTGTAGGAGCCTGAATTCTAAGTGAATTGTTGGGGATCAAATACTTATTTCCCTTAATAAAATACATAACAATTTATAACTTTTAGATTGTGTGTTTTTTATGCATTTTCGATTGATATTCTGTCTATACCCATAACCAGTAAACAACCATAAAAACCAGAGTCTGATCATTTCTATGGAAGTGGGCAAACTTACAAATTCAGCAGGGGATCAAATACTTATTTCCCCCACTGTATATGTCTGCAGATAAATATTCTATTTCTTTATCTGCATTTGGCTTCATCCTGATGAATTAAAGTGGAAATGTACGGACGTCTCCCTTTCACCGCACAAAAAGACTGGTGGTTTGTTTAATTCCTGAACAGCAACAGTCACAAACCCCAGAGCGGGAGAACAAAGATCATAAACCGAACCAATTAGAGGGAACAATGTCCCCACAGCCGCAATAAATATTTAATATGCCGAGCAGACGAAAGACGACGCTCGTATTTTTCTACACAAAACACCCAACGAAAACCTGCAGTGAAGTCTAATCTGTCACACGGCGCTTTAAATAAAAAAAAGGAAAAAGTTACAAAGCTGAGAGTTTTTAAAGAAAAATAAAACGCAGGCGTCATTAGAGTTTGTTAAATCTTTTATTTTGTAGAACTGACTTCAGCAGCACCATCTTTAAAGGAACTGAGCTCGTTAGCAACCTGCCACCACGTTTAATTTGTTAATATTTTTACTGATATTCCACAGTTTTTAAAAGACTCCGCTCTGGCAGGACAGCTGAGATCCATCGAGTTTTTCTCCATCCCCAGAGCATTTTCTGAACGATGCCAGGTCCCTCATGTAAAGAAGATGGTTTTCCACACTGGTTTTAAACAGGTGTCTCCACCAGAGGTGATGGAGGTGGACGTGTGGAGAGGGAAGTGATGTAGTGACCTCTGCTGTTGAAGCTTTAGCGTTACAGACCGTGGAAATGAAGAGGAAGCGCCGGTCGTCTCAAATCCCCGTCTCCCTGACGGATCTGCATTTCCACAGGCTGTGCAAGAGCTGAAATTAATCCTAACTTTTTGTAACTTGTGTATCTTCACTGTTATGTCACACCTCTCGAACAACAACAGATATGTAATATTGGTTCATTTTCCTAAATAAACAATGCCCAACAATAATATTTCTGTTTGATTTGTATGATTGGATTCTGTTTGTCTACTTTCATCTGATGTTTACAATCATTTTTACACAGAAATGTTGAAAATTGTGAGCTCTGATTAAGTCACATACATGAATATTTGTGACTATTAATGCAGCCCAGGCTTTGTTGTCACACCACTGGGTGTCAACGGTGAATGAATACTATTACAGCACTTATACAGATTATACTGTGGACACAGTTTGACTTGATTGTGGTTCTTATGTGCAGGGTAGAGATGCAGTGACCTCTGCTGCTGAAGGTTTAGTATTACAGAGATGGAGAGGAACGTGTTGATGTGAGTAAATATATAAACTCTGTCTCTGATCTACAAGATGTCAACAAGTGTCCTGAGATTTGCGAATATTTAAAGAAACTGGGAATGTTCACATGTCCGACCACAGATATTTGATGAGTTTGGGATCTAGTGAATTTGGAGGCCAGGTCAACACGTTTTTGTGCATGTCTGTGTCAGGCTGCATCCTGCTGCCATCAATGAGTGTCATTGCTATGGGGTGGGGTTGTCGTCTGGTCTGGTTTGGTCTAGGTGGGTGCTACATGTCTAAGTAACATCTACATGAATGAATTAATACAAGGTCCAAAAGTTTCCCAGCAGAACATTGAATTAACAAAAGATGGTTTAAATGTTACTGACTTCTCCTGTCAGTGGTCATAATGTTGTGGCTGATGCCACCAGAGTATTGTAGTCCAGTGATTCTCAACCGGGGGTTCGCGGACCCCCTAGCGGTCAGTGAAAATAATATCCTTTAAAAAAAAGATCATGTGGCTGAGACCTTTATCTACCTGAACCACAGCAGGTACCAGCTCATATAGACCTACAGAGTAATTCACTGTATTTTATTAAAACATCTGACTCCCGGGTTTCATAGTTTAAAGTTACTGCATGATGCACTTAATACAAAATTAACACAAACTGCACCCATTTGATATTATGAGGCCCCTACTGTTTCAGTGTGCATGCACCGTTCATTCCTTAATAATGTTCTCATTGTGGAACATCTGCAGGGAGGTTTTGTGGAAAACTCATTAACGCGCATGTTCAGGTTAGCGCTGAATGAAGCTAAGCTAATTTCCTGAGGGTTGGGGTGTGTCCACTGGATGGATGAAAATACGTAGGACCCCAGGAAGGCTGAGAACCACTGTTGTAGTACATGACAATGAACATTAGTTACTGAATATTTCTCTTTTTTTCTGGAGGGTCCTGCTGCGCATCACACTGAGGTGTTTCCCTTTAAATCGATCCGACGTAACGTGACGCAGACGCTTCCGTGCGTGTACCCTTGTTCCTCTCCTCCTCTCCTCACGCTGCATCCATCCAGCGCGCTCCTCCTGCATCCCCTTTGGCCTGGTCCCCTCCTCCTCCTCCTCCTCCTCCTCCTCCTCTCCTCTCTCCTCCGCTTCCTCCCCGGGTGTGTGTGAGAGCCAGGATCGCCGCTCCATCAGGCGGAGGGGCGGGTTGGCTCTTGGAGACGAACCGCAGGGAGACGATGAATCTGGAGGCGATTCAACCTTGAGAGGAGCGACAGGGGCCGCAGGTAAGCGAGGCGGGGTTTACTCAGAGCAGCTCCCAGCTGTTTTGTTGTTGTTGTTGTTTTTTTTTTGTGCGGAGGATCTGATCGCGTCCGTGGAGCGGGGAGAGCGTCAGTGACCGGAGCCGGTGGCTGAACGGAGTGCAGGTTGTTTGCAGCTCTGTCTACGAAGGTCCGTGTATTTCCTGATTATTTTTGGTGCAGCTGATGGAGGCTGATGGAGGGATGCTGCGCAGTGCGCTCCGGCAGATGTTTGCGCGCCTCGTCATCCCGTGCGCCCTGCGCTTTAGAGTGTGAGTCCGTCCCCGAGGGGGGGCCTTTTGGCGTCAGATGGAAGCTTCCCACCGGTGCCAGCGTCACAACAAACGAGAGCTTTTTTCCTGAGGCTATTTTCGTTTCCTTTTTCCTGCTGAACGCGTCTTCGGACGCTTCCCCGCCCGCTGGTCATGCGTGAAGAACCAGCCCGCGGTGCCTCAGACCCAAAGTAAGTGCCGTTCACGTTTGCAGGCAGCAAAGTCGTGACAGGTTGCTTGGCGCTGCAGTTTGACCTTGCAGCATTTTCTTTTTGTTTCCCAGCGCCCCCGTGTCCCACCTGAGAGAGCAACTGGGTTCAGATTCACGCTAAAGCTGCAGCCTGCATGGTGTTTGTTGCATTGCTCACGTTTTTCCCTTTCAGATAAGAGCTTATTTCTTTATGCATGGACAGAGGAAACAGTCAGGGTGGATGAGTTCGGGTGTTGATGATGCTTTATAGTGTCTCTGAATAACCTTGGCACAAAAAGGAGTTCCTGGCAGCAGCTTGTCTCATGTGTAGCAGATGTCTTTGTGACAATCTTTTAGTTGATTTGAATCTTTTTGTGACAGTTTTGAGTCGTCGTTTTGCCTCTGCTTGTCTCTCTTTCTGGTACTTTTTGCATTTACCACCGTGCTCGTAGAAACATCTTTTGTTATTTTGCTTCTGCTTGGTATTTGTGCAGCCTCTTTGCAGTCGTCAGACCGCCTCAAACTGGAGTAAAGAGAAAAGCTGCAGATGTGGGCCTTTTTTTTTCCTGTAGGCCTTGTTCGGTAATCCTGCAAATATGCATTCATATTTATGAGACCACATACAGCCCGAGCAGCGTCAGAACCCCAGGAGGAAGCCCTGCAGGGCTGCAGCTCCGTGCTGGCCCCTGTCCTCTGGTACGGGACGCTCGTCCTTTGCAGCATGGCCATCTTGTCAGCAGCAGGCTCCTTCCTCCATCCTGTTTCCTCCAGCGTTCCTCGGCCAATGGCAGCTCCCCCTTCTGCTCACGTTTCACGCGAGTGGTGGATCAACCGTTTCCATGGTGACCTAGCAGCATGGTGTTTACTCGGATGCACCCGTGGTGGCAACGTCTCCGGTCCTGCCTTTAATCACATGTAACTGTTAGAACTAAGGCTGGGTACTGCTACTAGATTTATCCGTTTCAGAACAGCTTCACTAATTTGTTGTATTTTAAGATTATTTTATGTCTAGTTTCACATCCTTTTTCATGCGTCTTTGCTTTTGTGCAGCTCTTCTTCGTGGTCCAGTCTGACCTGATGGAGCTCCTGTCGTCTTTTAGATCAAACTTTGTCGTGTAAATCTGAGATTTCTTACCAGAGGATGCCCTGTATTTAAAGTATCTTCCGGATCTTCCCAACTTATTTTTTCATTTAAACCAAAGCATTATCGATCCTCACCAAAGCAGTGGTCTTACCTGACTATATATACCTACACCACTTCATTTCAGCATGAGGTGATGTGGCCTTTCCTCAGCCACAGAGGAGAATTGTGACCATCTGTAGAGCTAAAGACATGACGTGATTGTTTCTATATGAAGGAAGAACCAGTGTATTAATATAAGAAAGGCTCATGTGTAGCTACAGGTGGTTACACACAGATTCATGTCTGGATTGCACCTAAAATCCCACTCACTGCTTTTTTAGCTCCTTGGCTGCTCTCCCTGCAGGAAAAGCAGGAAAGCATTTCCATTACGGTGCTTTTAGCTTCTAGCCACAGCAAAACATTCAAATCAAGTTATCTGCACCCTCCACTAACTGGAGATGGATTTCTGTGAGGGGAGGGGGCAGGGGGACCCATTCAGAGACAGCCACAAACAGAATGAGATCATATAGTAGAGGGTTAGGCGTGGATGAAAAGATGTTTGGAAGAGTCATGGTGCACACACAACAAAGACATGTTTGTGGTTCTGAAACAGCGGTAGTTACAACTAGAGATTGACCGACATGGATTTTTTTTTACAGCAGCATTGGCCGATGGCCGATACGTGCTGCAGATTTTTCTGAGCTGATATTTGGATTTTTCTCCCTCCATCTACACGATGAAAATGACACAATGGTAAGATAAATATTTACTGAACTCAAAGAATTGTAGGGTCAGATCCCTGGACAACATTAGTACAAGCATTTTCCATCTTCCAGCTGCACGAACTCTGTTAGTGGGGGAGGGGCGATGTATGGGCTGCACGGGTCTGCAGTGTCTCCAGGAAAACAGGGCTGTGTGTGGATGCGCCTGTCTGTAAATCTAACCAGGGGAAAAATATATATATGAGTCCTGATCCAATCTTAAATTTAAAAATATTTCATCCCTGTAGATTAATAAAGGCTTCTCTCATCCCTCGTATTCTCAACTCGACTAGGACAAATTGTCCGTCTTATATATTTTTTCAGATAGAAATGAGTTGTTGTATTCAGTATAAGCAAATGACACTCGAGATAAGTTGCTAGCTGGTGAACATAGCAGCCCATTTAGCTAAGCTACTAAAGCCCCATTACTCTGTGATTGGTGGAGACCAAAACAAAGCTACAAGAGAGACAGTTCATTTAGAGACATTTCAGTTATAAACCTTTAAACCTTTAACGTCGTCACTGGTTCCAGAGATTTGTGGTATTTCCTCGCTATGTTACGTCTTGTTTTATCTTTCATCCAGAAACATAATCTGGTCGAGATCAAAAACAAGGCTACAAGAGAAGAAAGAGTGAATAGAAACACTGCTTGATAATGATAAAGCTGTTCTACAAAACACATTATTAAGTACATCATAAAGGAAGCTGTAGCATCCTGAATGAAGCCTGAGTCAGAGACTGATGCGTGTGTGTAACCTTACTCCTGATCTGTATCAGCGTGATGGTGATTCCCTTTCCATTTTCATCAGAGCTCTTTGGCCGAGTTGCCTTTGAGACAAATAGTTCACACAGACTATTAGCGTTATCGTTTAGGCTCCAGAGCTCTGGCACGTTCTCACTCGCTGCTGCGTTGCTTCCTAACAAACGGGACAAACCCGTGGCGTAGGAAGTATTTCAGGCGTTCGACCTGATTAACCGAAGTTATTTTCACACAAAGGCAAACGAGAGCAACGGTCAATGAGAACATGGTGAAAGAAAGAAACATTTTGATGCTTAAGAACATTTAGACCGAGACCCTGGTTAATTATTAATGGTCATATTTTAGGAGAACCTGTTGTGTTATATTTCCTTTCTTCCTCCTTTTTCTTTTCCGTTCCTTCCTCTCTGTTTAATGCTGATTGATAGTCCACTAAGAGCACGCCACTGTTTTATTGCTGTGCTCTGCTGAACCTTCACTAAAAGCTGGTGTGCATGCACTGCAGCAGCGTGACTCTGCAGGATTGTTCTGCATCTCCTCACACTTTAACCAGAAGGTTAAATCTCTCTATTAAACGTTACTTGTAAAAGTATATATCTCGTTGTTTTCCCGCTTTCAGCGCTCTGTGATTGTGGGAGTCGGTGCTGGTCCAGTAGAGGCTGATAGAGTCGAGCAGTGTCTCGTCATGTTCCTGTCCACTTCACTCTCATGTTCTCCATTAGAAAAGTGAAGTTGCATTTGTTTGTTGGCTTTTACAATCAACACTAATTGAGCCAATGCATTTCAGAACAGGAACATGAGCTACATTTCTGCATTAATGCATATATATATATATATATGAATGAACTGAAGGTGGTTAGTTTTTGCTCCATATTAGCGCTGCAGACCAGCCAGCACCATCTCTGGAGGACGTCCAGTGAGTGTCCATCCAGACACCACAAATGGACATTAGTGTTTCACTCTCTGGTTCTTCCCTAAATGTTTCTGCTCAGCCTGTTCAAAAAAATTCACTTTTCAGGGCTTTAAGGGCGTCTCTGCAAATAAATGGAGGTGTTCTGTCGACAGTTTTACAGACACCTGTTTTTTTTTTGGTGTTTTTTTTTTCATAATTGTGGTGATGGGGGAAAACACTTGTTGTTGCACCATTTGGCAAAAGACAAAAAAAAAAAATCACAGTTCTCACCAGCTCTTTTAATATTGAGTTAAAGGGTGATTTTAAATTTTTACATCTTCAAACTTCCTGTAGCGTCTTTCCTTGTTTCTCCTCGAGGCGCCTGGATTCAGTCCAATAAATTAAATGTTAATGTTAATGTGCAGAGAGGAGCTCGTACCTTGTGTTCTGAATAACACGTTATTTTTTTTCATTCATAATCACGTGTTCACAATATGAACTATTTTACTGTGATGATGAGTAAATATTGTAGAATAATCCCACACTAGTAGTAAAACAGGTTTGCACATGTCAGCACTGACTGCTGATGAGGAAATCTGGGGACATTTTCAGCTCAGAGATAAAAAATAAAAAATAAAATATTATCGAGATGAAATGAAGAACAGGGCAATTACATTTTCATTTATTTTGACATATTTATTAATATTTAAACATATTTAAACTTCTATGTCTCTGGCTACCGTAGTATCTGTAGTATATGCGCAACTTTTTTTGTCTCATTCATAAAGAGATAAAATTGGAGACATTTTTCGGGACAGCTTTAGTCGTGGGACAGGTCGTCCAAAACGGGGACTATCCTTAGAACTGACACTGCACTTTTCTTTTAGCACAAGTCGTCTCGCTCTGCCGCTTCATTTTTCGGACCTTTCCATCTACACCGTCCGGTCTGAAATAGTGTCTCGCAGCGCTTCCTTTCCGAATGCTGTGCAATTAAATAGTACGAAAGTATATTAAAAATTCATATCATAACGAAAAACATACCAGTATTTGGTATAAAGTGGTGTAGCGCCCAGCCCTATTCTCTACTATGGTGTGGTAGTAGTCGTCTTCGTCTTCTTCTTCTTCTTCAGTTTTTTTGGCAGTTTGATGTTATCCGACCGGCATTAAAGCAGAAGAGGAAGACGTGTTGACGCTACACGGACGTAGTTTTGGTTTATGGATCTTTTGTATCTGATGCCATCATTTATAAAATGTCTGGACCGGTCAGGACGTCCTTAGTTTTTCCAGAATCTGAAAGGAAGTCGCTCTGGTTCGGTAAACTAAGAGGAATTCTACTTGGACAAGTAACAATAGACGAGAGGTGACCTGTTTTCCCACAGCATGTTTTATCTGGTACATTTTAAACCCGTCGTGCAGGTGTTAGACACACCTTCTCTTTGAGCTGAGTGAGGACGGTGTATACGCAGAACATCATGCACAATGTTACAGCTTCTGTTAATAAGGTTTGGATAAATTGAACCGCCTCCTTTACGCTGTCAAAATCATTTCTGTCACAGAAAACCAGAAGTGAATGATGATGACAGCAGATCAGTCACTTTGGTGCAAGACGTCAGGTCGCTGATCGCAGCATCCTGACTCAGCTCAGCGTCGACCTCTGTGTGTTATGATATAACCACAAATACAAACACACACACACAGAAAAGAAGTGTAAAATAAAACCAGAGGGGCTGTGGATGCACAACAAACACACACACAAAGATAATGTCCTGGATTAACTGCAGTGACTCAGCATCAGACCCCAGAGTCTTAGTGAAACTGTGTTTGCTGACATCTTGCTGTTTAATGCTGCTCTTAGTCTCTTCGTCACACCTCCTCCCCTCCCACTCCTGTCCAACTTCTGGGGTGCAAGCAGTGAGTTTGCTCTGCAGTCCCTTCTGAATGCCTCGTGATTTGTTGCGTTGCACGGTGGCGCCTCATCCCCTCATCTCATCCCTGTTTCCCGTTGTCTGTGCGCGGACGCTGCAGAACGATTGTTTCAGATTCACAGAGACGAGTGAAGGTCACGTCACGATTAGATCGCAAGGACGCGCCGTCGTTCAGGAGATAAACTGCAGAGTCTCTGCTGCAGATGCACAGAGTGTGTGTGTGTGTGTGTGTGTGTGTGTGTGTGTGTGTGTGTGTGTGTGTGTGTGTGTGTGTGTGCATTATCATCCTCTATCAAACGTATATTCATCACCTGCCCCTCCTCTTTCTCGACACGTGCTGCCTCCTGTCGTCTCATTGGCTTCCCTGTCCCCTCCTCCTCTTCCTCCTCTTCCTCCTCTTCCTCCTACTCCTCCTCTTCCTCCTCCTCCTCCTCGCCTCTTTGCCACGTTCTCTCCTCTTTCGTCACCGGCCTCTTTCTTGTATCCGCTCTGGCGTTTCCGTCCCGTCAGCACAGAAGTTGCTCGCGTGTCGTCCTCCTCTCATGTGTCCTGTTACATAACAGGCCTGACTTAATAAATCCTGTATGATGTTCTCTGACGGGCTCTGATCTGTGGCGACAGCATCCAGAGCTGGAGAACGTGACGCTCTCCTGATGCTCGGTCACGTCGTGTGTGGTACTGTAATAATAATTAAAAAAGGCTCTGCTCATAAACTAAAAGACCAGGACACTTCATTTATGCTCATTCAGCCTCATCATTAATATTTTTTTAGATTATTATTATTATCTGTGATTGTCTGCAAAAGGCTCCAGCTGTGGATCTGAACAGATGCTCCATGAATTGCAGCTGTTAGAGAAGTTTGAATTAACCAACTAGAAACATAAATATAACGTCTCTAGATTAAAACACAAGTAGCTGTGGGCTGCAGCTTCTTTTAGTTATATTTACTCATCTTTAACTGGTTCATTGTGTAGAGTTGGGGTGAAGTCGAACCCGAATACAGTGTTTTTTACAAATACTTTTTTCAAACAAATCATTTTAAAAACACCCTTTCAAAAAGCTGCCGTTCCTCATGTGACCAGCGTGAATATTTGAATATTTTCTAGATCCTACATTTCCCATCATGCAGCAGCTCAGCCGTGCCAGAACAGACGCTTTATTAAAAATAAAATGTCCTCGTCTCCAGAGTTCACAACTTCATCCGTAGTTTCTATACTTGTTCATTGATGGAAGGAAACAAGCATTGAAAACAAACACTGTGCGTGAAACGTAGCTTATATAAGATAGAATAGAATAGAATAGAATAGAATAGAATAGAATAGAATAGAATAGCCTTTTTTGTCATTGTACAGTGGAGAGCTTCTCCTTTTCAGTGCAAAAAGAAACACAAGTGTCACAAAATAGTGCAAAGAAGGTTTTATTTACAAGGATTTACAAACTAAAGTTAAAATATTAATACTAAAAAAATATACAAACATTCTAAAATATATAGTTTTTATAGCAGCAGTGGTAAACATGTGTTGAATAGACAGGATAAACATAATAGCAGCAAAAACATATATATGTAGTAGAACTCCTAAACACAAACAGGTTACAAACAGATTAATAAAAGTGATTCTGTTTCTGTGGGTGTAGAGGAGACACAGTGCAGCATAGAGACGACTTACAGCATTTACACCCAAACACAAACCTGGTGCTCAGGGTCCCACCAAGCTGTGAGTGTGTTTCATTATTAATGACAATAATCCTCCTCTTTTCCTGTGCCTCCTCCGAGCTCTACCTCCTGCTCTCAGCTCGTCTCAGAGACATTCTGTCGTCTCCTTCTCACTCACTGCCGCTGTTATTTGTTCTGATGTTCTGAGATGAAGCAGATGAGTGGTGATTGGTTCGTCCTCCCTCGTGGCTTGTAGGCGATTGGCTGCTGAACCCCCCGGTGTCTCGTCTGTGCCAGCTAAGTGTCAGCTTGAGTCAGCAGCAGCAGCAGGCTGAAGTCAGCGAAACCCATCCCTCAGCCGTGTTTGTGTTTGTGTGTTCGCTCACTGCTCATGTCTTGTGTGTTTTCCTTCAGACTCTCAGTGTTGAGCTGAAGAAGGCCGGGAAAAAAAGACGTGAGGATACACGAGAGGCTGTGTGGCTCCATGTCTGCCCCTGCTCCGGCCAATCGGAGGTCTACGTCGGGCTCTCGCCGGTAGGTAGCCAATCAGGATCCGTATCTGCAGCTCTATCTGTGGGTAGATTTTGTTACATATTAGTGTCTCAGAATAGGAAATCTATACTATCTGGTACGATAAGCTTATTGATGGATGCATTAAGTCATCGACGTGACTGAACGTGTGCAGGATGCACGAACAGCAACAGGCAAAGACGACGTTGCAGCAGCGATGAAGAAAAATCACTGCTGCAACAAATTAAACGTTCATATTAATGTTATAGTGTATTGTGCAATATCATGACGCCGTCCAGACCTTGCATTAACAATCTGACCACAAGCGTTCATCTTAAAGTACAAGTGGGAATACATCCAGGACGCATTGAGGATTCATTTGGATGTGGAGCTGGTCTGAAAAGCTTTAGACCTCATTCCTTTGATGGTGTGAACACACAATGAATCCTGGGTCACATTTAAAACATGCATATCTATTCTACAGGGTTGCTCTCTCATAAATGTTGCCTTATATTAGACAAATAATGCTTAAATAAGCAGGAGACAATTCCATGTTTTCCCAGATAACAAAATGAGTTAACTCCAGATGTGTTCTGATCCACGTGTGGGATGGGCCGACAGCCATAAGCCAACTAAAACACAGCGGTTCTGATCTGATTTGAAGCACAGACATTGTTGCAATTGTTGCAAATGGAAAACAGCTGTAAAACATCTGGATGCAGCTACTCCTTAAAGGTGTTTATTTTATTTTAGCATTTTCTGCAATAAAGACGGAGGCATCAACGCTATAAAAGAACACATGTTTATGTAGTAAACAGTCCATTCCGCCAACAATACGCACAACACAGCCGAGTATTAAAGCCACGTATTAGAGCCACACATGAGAAACAAAAAGAGAAGAGGTAGAGTTTTTTTTTCATCATGCACTTTGAGAAAAAGTCAAAATACAATTTTGAGAAAATAGTTGAAATTTCGAGAAAAAAGTTGAAATGCATTGTTGAAGATGAAACCGAAATTTTTAGAAAAAAGTCAAAATACAATGTCGAGAAAAAAAGTTGAAACAAAATGTTGTGAAAAATGGCGAAATTTTGAGAAAAATTTGAAATTTTGAGAAAAAAGTAAAAATTTCAAGAAAAAAGTCAAAATTTTGAGGAAAAGTTGATATTTCATGAAAAAAAAGTTGAAAATTCGAGAAAAAGTCGAAACAAAATGACAAGAAAAAAAGTTGAAATTTTGAGAAATGAGTCAAAATTTCAAGAAGCTACTCTACGGAAAAGTATGGGGGCTTAATTAATAATTAATATAATTCAGAATTTAAATTTGTTATATTGCTGATTTTTATATTGGACTGTTGGATACTGTCACACACTGAAGAAAAGAAAATCTGCCCCCTGTCGTTTTTACCCTCATGGGTGGTCCTAATACTCTGAGGGTCTCAAACGCATCAAGAAATCCCACCACTTGACCTTTGACCTGACCATTCTGAACCAAATATATGTTCAAAGTCGTCATGAAGTCAAACAATTTGAATCAATCTCTGTTGGTGAACAGCTTCTGTAGCTTCATAAATCTGTGTGTCTTATTTAATAGTTTGATGTCAAATTAAAGGAAACCCGCTGAATGCACCTTTTTTGTCTGGGAGAGTCAAATCAACAACATCACACTCCTGACAGACACAGTCACATTAACACCTTTTCCAGCAAAGTTCCTACGAGTGTTTGTGATTCTTTGATTAATACAAACTCAGATGTTTCCCACAGCTCCAAGTACAAGCGTAGTAATGCATTATACATGGAAATTATACGTGCACTTTTATCATCTGTGTCAAAACCTTTTGGATGTAATAAAATTTGTTACGCTACATGCATCTATTATATGTGTGCGCGTGTCTGTGTTGCATAAGTGTTTCTTTTTGACAGCACATTAACTTCTCTAATTCAAACAGCTGGTCAAAAGACTCCTACAAGGGAAGCAGATATAGGGCTGAATGATAATGACTCTCTTACAAAAAATGTCTAGTTGGTGTTTCTGGCTGGAGCTAACCAGCTAGCCTCAGCTAACAACACGCAGCCAAACGTGAAACTTCACAGTAAACACGTCTGTGAACATGTCTCAATATTTCATCAAATCCCAAACACGATTTGCGTGACATTATATTGTCTTTATTGCCTGTTGATTCTAACCACACGGTTCTCCATTAACTCTGTACCACATGCTGACTTACTTGATAGAATCTGATCCCTGTGCCTCAATTTCGTGGAATCTCTGTGCGCGATGTCATCGCTATTACGTTATTTTCTACTATCTGATCTGTAAGAAATGTAAATTTCTCCTTTAGAGAATGTTCTTGATGTAAAAGGGAAGCGGGAGTTGAATGTTACTTTTGAAGAGACATGTTGGAAAGAATGTGTGTGAAGAGGTGCATAAAATAACTACAGTAAAGAATTCCATTGGAAATTAACCTTCTGAAACCTGGCGTCCTCATATGGGGACATCAGGTGTTGGGTTTGTTGGAGCTTCTTATTCTGCTACATTTAGACCTGTTGTCGTCATAAGGAGACACCTTTTTCTGCCATGTGCTGTTAGTGAAGGATTAAAACGTGTTTATTTGTTCTTATTAACTTTTCTAGTTTGATGTGACATGAAAATTTAACAAATTCTCAAGTGCACATATGAGGACGTTGGGATTTCATCATTTCCAATTCTGCTTTTGCATTAAACTAAACAGTTTAATATAAATTTTTTTGGGACACATTGGTGACATTGGAGCGCTCCCTAATGGAAGATTGGAAAAAGATAAGCTGTACCTAGTGCATGTCCTACTTTTGATAAGCAGGAAGATAATAACTCTATTATGGCTGAAACCACTTCCTCCTCCTAGACCTCAGTGGCATGAGAGGGTAAAGAAGGTGTGTTGTCTTAGGAGAATGGTCCAAATGTTCTTTGGAATAACAGAAACAATCCAACGAACCTGAGATGTTTTCTGAACAATTAATGGTTCACTTTGGTTTTTTGTATGTAATTATAAGATGAGAAATAAGATGTATGTGTTCCTTTTGCAGTTATGGTTTTCTGCCTATTTTAGGACAATGGGCCTAAAATAATCAAATGTCGTCAGTCGGGAAATGGCAAAAAGAACCCTGAGCACAGTTTGTTTAATATCTACACGTATTTTCTGCTCAAGTTACGGGACAAAGGCTAAAACCATCCATTAAGCCATTCAGGCTCAGAGTCGCATACAGAAAGTCGTGTAAGTGTTGTACCTTGTACACACATGTACACAGTGGTAATTGGACACTGATTTACTTAATGGCTCCAGTTCATCAGCTTCTTAATACCACAGAAAGCCAGTCTGGCGTCGCTATTTGCTGATGAGCAGATGAACTAATTCTCTTACACACTGAGAGAATGTGTTCAAATCAGAAATCTCAAACAGATGTCCTAGATCATAGGTCTTCAACAGGGGGGTCCATGGAGGTACGGCAAAATCTTTGGTTGATTAGACATTTTATATATATATATTTTTAATTTCCCCCACAAATTTAAATTTAAATAACATGAATCCAACATATTTTAGCAGAAGCCGTTACCACCACACAGGACCTGTCAATCTAAATCCTGTACACAGTAGGCCCTGCCCCTATTGCTTCTGAGCCAATCACAAGGCCACATATTACACTCTGACTCTGTCAGATTCCACATTAATGGCCAAGAGACCCTATTCAGTCCCCAGGTGAAATTAAAACTTGAATCTGTCCATTGTGTTTACCAGCCAGTTGCTTGGCCACACTGCTGTTGCACAAAAAATGAATATTTGAACCTGTGTATTATTTGACTAGCTTAATATTGAATGCAAAATTTAAAAAGCACTAGTTTAATAAAGGACACATATAGTAGATACTTAATCTCTCCATCAGTTTGGGGTCCTTGGCCTGTAACTGAACGTTGAAGACCTCTGTCCTAAGCCTCTTAAACCGAGGATGATACGTCTGCCTGTAGTCCTACGTAGTGGTTTTCCTTCCATGGTAAGTTCTGTAGCTGTCGTGTCCTCCTCTCTCTCGTCTCTCTTCCTCAGATTCAACCCTTTGAAGGCGCTGCAGCCCAAACGGCGCTTGCAGCAAATTCTGTCTTCCTCCTCGCCGGCGCCGGTGCCGGCGTCCAAGCCGGCGTCGGCTTCCGGGACGGCCGCGCCGGCAGCCACGTCGCCCGTGGCCATTCCCGTGCCCAAGCCCCCTGCGTGAGACACACATCAGTCACAGTCTCAGAGAGCATGCCTCATAGCTGTAGCTCTGACATGCACTGTAGCCACTAAAACAAAAACTGGAGACTGAACGGCCAACAACAGCACACAGGCAGCCTGAGATAATCCTTTAAAATAATCCCTTCAAGTCTGTTTCCTTTCTCTAAATAATGAATGTTTGCCCTGCTCTTGCTATGCCTGTCAAGCTTCTCATTTCTAGTTATGGCTGTTGATTAGGTCAATTAAAGAGACGCGTGAAATTACTTAAAACACTGGACCTTTACCTACGACGTCCACAGTTGCCTGCTTTCCCCAGAACCCAAACACTCCAAACACACAGAAGAATGTGACTCCAAGGACTGCAGTAGTTCAGTCAGTTTTCACCTCAAACTAAATGCACTCTGCTTTCCTGCGCTGCAGATGAACAAATCCAAAGCTTGACAGGCCTGCTGTAGCTATTTACAGTTGCTAAGACACGGCCGGTTAGTGAAAGGTCGTTTTCTTTCTTGAAATTCGACAAATGTGCCCCCGTCTTTCCTCAGTAACAGCAAACATCAAACAGACCTGTGTGTTGTTGTGTCACATCTCACGTCGTCTTGGTGCTTTCTCGCAGTGTTTTGTACTTTAGCAGAGCCGCTATAGAACTGGACGGCGCCGTTTTGGCCCTGGTACCAGGAAAATGTTTGGTTGTGTTTAGCGGCTACATGCACGGTGCACTACGAAGCACTACCGCCACTGTGGGCTGTGGGAGTACACTGTGATCACAAGTGATCACTGGTTCACAGCAGCTCCATCAGCAGCACCCCGTAGGACACTGGCATTGCTGGAACTTGCTTTTTAAGTCCAAATTTCATGTGGTTTACTAAATCTGTTGCATTCCCACTAACTCTAACCAACACCTGACAACTGGGAAATGCTCTCACCTCCCTCAGACAACCACAGACAACCGAAAAACATGGTTCCATCCCAGCACATGGATGGGATGGACTCACTGCTTCAGCTGCTTCCCCCTGCCTGCCTCCATTCTATCCATGTCTTGGCTGCTTTCATGTACTGATCTTCAAAGGAAACACTGAGTAGTTAATATCTGGCCTCCTCACTTGTATCACACAGGACACGTTGGCTCAGCACGGTCATGCAACGCGAACAAAAGTCCATTTCAAACATGTCAACTAACGTTTGTAATGTTGTACCGTCTCCATTGAATTATTTACTGATTAGGGAGTAGGTACTATATCACCTCTGACTCAGTGGAACTTTTGCTGAACGGCAGCTAATTGAAAAAAATATCTGTCGGTCCAATTGAATTGATTGCACAGAAAAGAAACAACGTACTATTCATAAACGTCAACCGACCCCCGTTATTGCCTAGCTTCGGGGAAGCCGGAGCGACTTCTGTGCATGCAATAGTTATTTTGGGGGGGGGCTTAAAGCAGCTCTGGAATCTCTCCATTGGGAACTGATCATAATCCTGCAAAGATCTGTTGGTAAATTGATTGGGCTGAAAAGTAATAACAACATAGTCATAAACGTCACCTGAGAGCCATGGAGTTGAATTCTGGCTCTGATTAGTTGCAAGATTAATGAATTGAAACAATAATAAATTCCGAATGTTGTGTTACCAGACTCAATCAAACAACAAACAATGAAAAAGACAGTAAAACATAATACTTTGCCCTTAAAGCTTAGATCTGGTGTTTTTATTGGCAAATTACTTTTGGCAACTTTCGTCTAGAAGAGGCTTCTATAAAGTTAGTCAGCGGTTCACGTGCATTATCATGAGACTGTTTTTACTGGATAAAACCTCTTCAATAAACTCTACAAGTCCAGTTGCTCTTGCTCTTCAGCTTTGTTTTTTTGGATACACCCTGACCTGGATAAGTCAGAACCTGTTAATTCCCTAAGTCTATGTTGACCATCACCAATCTGTTTCCATCATATGGTCAAGTTTTGCTTTTATCAATATATCAAGGCACAGTTTTGGCATTTAGTTTTACATTAGAGTAAAGAATTCTTTAGTTTTTGTGCAGGACGAGTTCCAGAAGTTTGAATACGAGTCAGTCTCTTCAGGCTTGAGTCTCCGTGTCCTGTGTGTAAACCCTTCATTGCTGTCCTGCTTGTACCCCTTCCTTCTCCACAGGCCAGTGATTGGGCAACAGCAATGTCATTTTGGCAAATCACTGATTACAGAGCATTACAAAAAGTACTCTGAGCAAGAAATGGTTTGACAGAAGTTGCCCATCACAGATCACGCTCCTGTAGTCCTTGCTACCACGGATGTACCTGTTCTGTGATTGTTACCATTCTGTTTTCTTCTATCAGGATAGCTAAAGGTGAAAACGTGCTTATTTTAAGTTCATCCAACATAAGTTTGAAACAAATACTTTGGTCCTTTTTTCACTGCTATGCCTCTCTTTTAGTTCGAACATAAATTACGAAGCTAGCGTCAGCAGATGGTTAGCTTGGTTTAGCATGACTAAACTCTAAGCTAGCTCGGCTCAGGGCGCTTTCACATTGATGTGGTTTTTCTGAATCTGGGGGCGTTTATAAAAACAGGATGTGATGTCATGATGACTGACAGTTGCCAATGGCAACCACTCTGTGTGGCAGAGTAGGAAATATGAATGAATAAATAACTACAGTGTAGAATCCAGCATTTCTAGGTAACTGGTGAAACGAAGTATTAATTAAACACCAGGGAGTCTAGAGGAAGTGTTGGCAGGTCGTCCATAGCGTGGGTCCATCCTGGGATAGAACTGCATCCAGGATACGAGCATCAGTTTGACCAATGGGAGGAAGTGGAGACGCGTTATCCATTATTTTCTGCAGTCGATGACCTTCATGAAGCTTAGATTTAGTGTATACACTGGTGGAATGCATAAAATTCCACGAGTGTACCTTATGAACTGGCAACATACGGTTTGTTCCATATGAGAAGCCAAAGAACTGTATCTGTTAACCCTTTAAAGCCTGAACGTATCGCTGGTGATACGTTAAAGCATGGTGCTTTCAAATGACCATGACTCACAGTGGTTTGCTCTATTGACAAAATTCAAAGTTTGGCTGCACACTGGGAAGTTGTGCATTTGTCTGGAAGAAATCCTTCCAGACAACTCTCTCTGGGGCTCCCTGGTCTGGCGTTGCTGCAGCCGACAGCAGCGTTGCGTCATAATTACCGTAAACTTCCCAGTGTTTAGCCACACTTTGATTTTTTTTTATGCACAGGCAGATGTTCAGGTCATAAAGGGTTAAAGCATGGCTTGTAGAGAGCCACCTTTCCTTTGAGCACTTGTCTTTGTTGGCGTCTGCACCACCTGCCGCTTAAACTTAAACTTTAGTTTTGTTCTCAGACGTGATTTAAGCCTGATAGTCACATGCACTCATTGCATGCACATCATACTGTGCAGTGTACGCACGCCACCGCCTGTCCTTTGTGCTTTAACCCCATGTTGTCTCTGCCTGGTCAGGTTTGATTACTGCAGGTTCATAGAGCTAGACTACGTTCCCATGGAGACGGGCTATATGGTCTCAATGCGTCCGACTAAAGGCTACGCTTCGAACAAGTCGCCGACTAAGGGATACACTTCCACCAAGTCTCCGGACCGGCACAGCCGCTCTGCAAACTCTCCCTCCACCCCTCGTTGCCGGTCCGTGCCCAAGTCCCTCTTCTTCTTCTTTTACTTCTTTTCCCGTTGGTGTTTATCCTTTAAAGCATGGGAATGACAAGACCATTTGCACTGTTGTGAATGTTTCACAATGTCATTCCAGTCATGTCATGTCTTGACCCGTCTATGTTCTCTCCTTCTCTTTATTTATGCGCCCTAATGAAATACTTCTTGATGTTGCGTGACTGAATGTCTAATCAGTTAAATGTTTTTTTGTTTTATTTTTTGCACAAAGCACATTGACTGCATCACTGTGAAAACTGCAGCATCACTCTCAGCGCCCAGAGGAGTGTGTGTCCTTGTTTCCCGGGCAGCCCTGGTGTCTTTTCAGCAGTGACATTGTCCTACGTGTTTGTGTCGTGTTTGTGTTGTATCAGCATGTTGGTCAACCTGGATTGAAACCTTCATGCTAAGTTTGATTTGTGGCTTCACAGTGGTTTTGCTCAACAGCTCACTTGGTGTCCGGAGTGTGTTTTTTTTTGGAGTATTCATCAGGAGAGGATTAATACGTCTGCTCTGTCTGTGGTACAGGCGGACCCCAGCCGCACCCAGCAATAGAGATCCCTATGGCAACGCCTCCCTCAGCAGCGGCAGCAACTCAGGCTCTTGCAAAGGCAGCGACTGCAGCCCCACCAAAGGGTGAGACATCACAAACTGCAAGGGCAATAACTTTTCATTCAAGCTTTTCATTAGTGAAAGATTTATCTAGTCAGTAAAATGTGAATCTATATGTATTATCATCATCAGCCAACCAGCAACTATGCAATAAAGAATACAATCACTTTAGGACCCAGAGGAAGTAGCTCTGACTTTATGCCAAAGAAAATGTAAACAGTCACATGTGTTTTACATCGGATTTCAAGATTTGTCATTTGTTTTTGTCCAGTTTTGTGCTTTAAACTTTAGACTTAGACAGACTTTAATGATCCACAAGGGAAATTGCTTGGTCATTGTAGCTTGTTACAAAAAGACGAGCAGTCATAAAGTTGAGTATGGAATAAAAAAGTTCTGTAGTGTTTACTATGGCAGCAGAGCTGAATCAGTCTGCTGGAGAATGAGCTCCTCTGACCCTCTAGTGTTTGGTGCTGTGGATGGAATGGATTGTCCATAATGGAGAGCATTTTATCCATCACATGTCCAGTCTTTAGGATCAATTTGTTGATCTTTTTGCTGGTACTACTCCTCCAACAAACGACAGAAATGTACAGGGCACTTGCAACAACAGGCTGGTAGAAAGACTCTAGTAATTCACTGCACACAGTGAAAGATCTGAGCTTCCTCAGAAAGTAGAGTTTACTCAGGCCCTTCTTGTACACAGCATCTGTTGTCCCACTAGTCCAGTCTGTTGTTTGTGTGGACTCCCAGGTACTTGTAGTGTCTGTAAAATACATTATCATGTGTCTACTTGCATTGGATTCAGACTTCTATAGAGGCGCCTCAAGGCGATGATTCATTTATGTTCTATAAATCATCTTATGATTTGTCAGCTAGTTTTGCCAAGACTGTTCAACACCTGGAAAACACTCAAAACAATAGGCATTGTTTGGAAAGGACAGGTCCCTTTCATTTTCTTGTGTCGTGTCGTCTCTAGACGTCACCAAAAGTACACATCATGTACAGACAACCATGGCATCCGGCCCCCTCCGCCAGAGCAGTACCTCACTCCCCTGCAGCAGAAGGAGGTGTGTATTCGGCACCTGCGGGCCAGGCTAAAAGAAACCATCAGCACCCTGCAACACAGGTGAGATACCGAGAAACTTAAGTTTTGCCTTTTGCAGGTCTTCCAGGTCTTAACTCATTCCCCATTTTTTCACCCTCTTAGGGACACAGAGATTGATGAGCTGAGGGGCCAGCTCTACCGGATGCAGGAGGACTGGGTTGAGGAGGAGTGTCACCGCGTGGAGGCCCAACTGGCCCTGAAGGAGGCGCGACAGGAGATCCAGCAGCTCAAACAGGCTGTGGACACTGTTCGTGCCAGGCTCAGTGATGCCGGGGGCCTCAGCGGGGACATAGGGGTTCAGAAGTACTTCCAGGACATCAACGCTCAGAACCACAAGCTTGAAAACCTTTTGCTCAACATGGAATTAGCCCAGGCCGGATTAGCCAAGGAGGGGGAAGCCATAGCAAGCTGTCGAGGCCGTGTTGGGGGATCCGCACCGGCATCGGTTTCAGGGGAAAGTCCTGGGGTAGTACCCAAATTGACAATAGGAGGGAGGGGGTCTTGCTCTTGCGATGGTTCCCCAGCTCGTTCTCTGACTCGGAGCTCCACCTACACCAAACTTAGCGATCAGGCGTTGGCAGACCGTAACGGGAACGGGACAGACTTTCCTTGTCTGTCGGGGGACGGCACCCAGGACAGTGGCTTTGTTTGCTGTGGGGAGAGTAGCGTCCCCAGCCGGGCCGACCTGCTGCTGGAGGCCGCCTTCCTGTCCGAGGAAACGGCATCTTTACTCAACTCCTACACGCAGACCTTCTCCCATTCTTTACCCCACTCTCTGCCCAACTCTTTAACCCACTCTCTGCCCACCTCTCTGCCCAACTCTTTGCCCAACTCTTTGCCTCACACTTTCTCCCACACTTTACCCCATTCTTTCCCTCACAATTTGTCCCACTCTTTGCCACACACTTTGCCGCACTCTTCCACCTATGAGAAGCTGTGCACGGGTGAACGGATGGCACCTTTCCGTTGCGGTATGGGTGGAGTGAGCTGCATGAGCCACCCATGCCTATCCCACCACCATTTATACCTTCACCCCTTGAAGGAGACAGGGATCCAGACCGAGAGCTGCCCGATCCCTGCAGCGGCAGCATACCCCTCCGATCTGGATACAATTGCAGAGCAACGCACTTTCCGCTCCCAAGCCTGCAGCCCCACCTCCACTTGGATGTCTGATGGGGAGGAGGAGCTGGACTCCATTACTACCACGACCTCAGTGACCACAGCAACAGTCATGAGTACAGCCACGGAGCCCATCCCGGTTTCCAAAACACCACCGGTTCATCCTCTACCCCGGTCTGCCACTGTGTCGTGTTCCATGGAGATTCCTTTGTGTGGGGGGAAAGAAGGAGGGGAGGAAGAGGAAAAGCAAGAAAATGAGAACAGAGAGAAGGAAGTATTTGCAGTGGAGGAACAAGAAGTGCACTCAGTGGTAATGAAGGAGATGGAGGGTCAGGAAGCTACGGAGGAGACAGCTCAAGAAAAGCAATTGTGCAATTTAACGGAGACACCAGCAGAGGCTCAGGATGAGCTAAAGATTGGAGGAGGCTGTGATGAGGACATTCAGGGTGAGATAACTCCTCAACACCTCACAGAGGAGAATAGGCAGCTGGAGGTTGACCTATTCATGGGATCAGCCCACACAGAGACAACAGAGCAAAGTCCAAGTCAGTCGGCATTAACTCCTCCAGGCCTAGAACAGCCTCACACGTCCCAACCGAGGAAGTCTACTTCCCATGAGGAGATAGCTGGTGTCACAGTGGTGGAGGTGCACGACGAGGACGATGAGGATGGGACTAAAGAACCAGGCGCCACGGGGGATGCTGCAGCAGAGGATTCATCTGACTCTGGGACAATTCAGAAAAGCTACTGGAGTCGTCACTTCCTGGTTGATCTGCTTGCGGTGGCCATCCCTGTGGTGCCAACAGTGGCGTGGCTGTGTCGCGGTCCAGTCCGTGGAGGGCAGCCCATGTATCATATAGGGTCGCTGCTGAGAGGCTGTTGCACTGTGGCGCTACACTCACTGCGCAGGGGAGGTGGGTTGAGGCATTACCCCGCTGGCGGGGGAGACTTGGGGGGATCACAGATATGAGAGGAAAACCTGCTCGGCAGCTCTGTGGTTCTTCAGCGTGACCTCTCCTATTATGGGTCTGGCCTTTTGGCAGATATATGTAGTGCGAGGGAAGGAAGAGAACATAAATAACTTCCTGTCCTGCGGTTCTCGTCAAGGGTCGTAGCTGAGGAGAGTTCAAGAAACAGGAAATGTGTATTTAGGACTAAGATCTCTCTGGTTTTCTGTTTGGTCCTGTTCCCCGATGTCTCCTGCCCAAAAGTCCTTGCTGTCGCTACCAAGATGTCCGCCAACACCACTGACTTGTGCAAAACTGAATGAGCTGATCGACATGAATGATCCACGCTTGGATGTTTAACGCTGATTGTTTATTTTGTTCTCAATTGCAGGGAAAAAGATTCATTGGTCCGTCAATTCTGCCACGTTCAAATGATCGTGTGTTAATCACGTGTGTGTACATGAAATACAATATATGTAGTGATGTATAGCCCATGTTGCATCAAGCTACTCCCCAACTCACCATCGACTGAGGGAAAAAAGTTGAGAATTTGTCTGGTCCCATTGGGGACATTTTGGGCTTTTTATTGATCTTTGACAATATTTAAGCCCGAAAACATGGAGATTGTCTGATTTTAAGATAAAGAGTCAGAACTCAGGAAGGTTTTTAAGGGTGCAAATACAGGGAACTCCAGGAAGGACAGACAGAATGCATTGTAGCCATCTCCCAATCTACAGCCAATTATATTAGAGTCTCTTAAGTATCAAAAGTATATCTGGAAAGAAAACACATCAAGTATATTCAGTGCCGCAGGGTTTTCTGCATTTTTGCATAAAAATTACTCAAAACATCTGCAGATTTTCACACAGGTTGTGAAAGTAGACAAAGAGAAGCCAATGAGTTGCAAATGTATGTGCAACATAAATTTCGTTGCTTGCATTTGGAGTGATGTTTGTTTGACCACTCCTGTGGAGGGGAACAATCATCTTCAGTCTGTCTGACTGTGGATTATTTGATTCCAAACTCTTTAGGGATGGTTTTAAGGATTTTTTTCCAGCCTGAGCAGCAACAACAACTCTTTTCTGACCTCCTCACAAAGCTCCTTTGTCTGTCATCATACACTTCCACAAACATGTGAAGCTCAGACTGGGACAAATCCCTGATTTATTTCAACTAACTGTTGATTGACACTGATTAGAAACACTCATAGAGGTGCATACTTTTGCAACACACACATATGTAATATTTGTTTTTAAGCAGAAATGTAGAAAATTCTAAACAGTGTAAATAGTTTTTTATGTCCTGTGCTGAGCCTCGTGGTGTGATTAGCCAGGCTTCTATTTGGGTAAATTGAACTGAACATATGGTGCTTGCACCTCCTGTCTGAACCTGATAAAAAGCTTAATAGAACCAAACCCACCCAGCAGTTTAGGCTCAGTTGAACTTGTCGAGTCAGACACAAACTTTACTGCTGGTTCACTGGTGTCTCTGTTAATCCCAGATAGACAGTGTAGTGACTTAGGCAGATTTTAGCCCTGAACGTTTCATCTGTGGCATATTTAAACATTGCCGCAAGTTTTTGCAAGAGCAACTGTTGTTTGACCTTTAGTCTGTTAGGTCACAACACCTTCGAACACCAAATTATTGCGACAATCGTGATGTAAACGACTGAATAACTTTGGCTGCAAGATTTAAATTTTCTGAAGTTTTTTTCTTCTCACAGTTGCATGGTGGGAATGAAAGGGTGCAGGCTCCGACTAATTTATCCCTCAGTTATCTGCATGCTGGATCGTCGCGTATGTTTCGCGTAGCAGTCTTGCAGTGCCATGCAGTGAGACTTTATGAGCATATGAAGATGTAGTTTCACTTCTCTTTGGTCTGTGCACAAACACAAGTGTCAGAAAAAGTTGCAGGTTTATGGAAAGACATTTACTAGTTATAGCAAAGTTAGCAGATTTATTCAAATTTAAATGCATTTCCAAGAACTAATCCTCTCATACATGTTCATCGGGGCCTTTATTCTTGGGTGCCAGGCCACCAGGGGGAGTCATTTTTTCTATTTTCTGTATTCGTTAGTCCTCGTGTCCTAAAGACTGCACATGAAGCAAACTCACTTGAACTCACTGAATATCTGAATATAACCGAGCTCGGTTTGTTTTACTTCCTTTTCACACGCAACGCACCAAGACAATATCCTGATGGGAGTCGTGTCGCATTCAGATTCTATGTAGATACTCACTTGCTCAGTTTGACACTCGATGTAGATCTGAATGAAGTGAGTTGTGCTCAGTCTGTGATCTGTGCTGTATATTTCTGCTGAACCTAATGCTCTTTTTGGTGTAGTTTTAAACCGTCACTCTGGTCGTGTGTGTGTATGTATCAAGTCCATTGTACGAGAGTTAACCAGTCACTGCAGATAATTTGACTTATTTGGTATCGGTAAGGTCGTCTAGGTTATAATCACCTAGGAACAGGTTAGTTTTTTCTTTCCAGTTTGAAGATCTTGTGCAGACGTTAGACTGTGTGTAGCTTGGGACCTACATCAACTTCCCTGTCTACAGTTTTTTATTTTTTATTTTTTTATGGTGGAAAGTTGAAAAACCAATTCAATCAAATAGTTTGGGCGGATTTTATGAGGCGATGGACAGAAGAGTAGTCATGCACGTCAACAACATGGCTCTGAATGTGGCTAGGTCAGATTAGCAAATCATGGAAGGATTATTGAACAAAAAAAAAAGAAGCAACACTACAACATGAAAATGCAGTGGCCCAAATACGGAATGAATGATGAAAAAAGATGCAAGAGCAACAGAAAACAGAGTGATACAGAACGACGATCACTTCAAAGAGATGCATAAAAATAAAGAGCAACTTCAAGGAGACACAAAAGACTTGCAAAGAGAAGCCGATGACTGCAGAAATAAAATGCCTTCAATTATAAGTAGAAGGACTTCAGACGCACAAAACGAAGCGACGATGCTACAAAGAGATGCAAAACGCCAACGAAACGATGTTAAAGTGACGCCACAATGACTGCAAAGCAACTGTTAAGATGTAAAACCAGCAAAAAGCAAACAAACTACAATCCAGACACAAAGCCGCTTTCAGCTTGTGTTTTAAGAGCGTGTGGGTGGACTTTTCATGTGCCCCGGCCCCCGCAGTCTCATAATCCTTCCATGATGTGCAATCAAAAGAAAAAAGAAGAAGAAGTCCGTCAAGAGACTCCTGATTATTGCCTTTGTTTGGTCGACATATTTTTGCACTAATGTTCACTTTAGCAGTTACTCGAGGATTGTATGTGTGTCCTCAATGATTGTTCTGTTGCTCTTGGTTGTCAGTTACCTTTGATTTCGTGCTTACGGTGGTTGAGGCAGGTTGTTTCTTTTTGTTGTGTTTTTTATGTCACATGCATATCGTCCTGGTACAGCAGCAGTTTAATGTGCAGCAACTTCAACCGCGCAAATAAGCAACTTAAGATAAAGAGAAAAAATAAATAACATAAAACATATCTATGAGAAAACTGTGAATGGTATAAACGAACGCAGCAGCTGTAATGAACAACTGGATGAGAATACAAAGTGTAGACGTTGTGAGTTATTTACAGACGTTAGAATCGTTCGTATTAACATCCGTCCTGGGTCACCTGTGATCACCTGCGTCCCCATTTGAGCTCTAATCTCAGTTCCACACTCTGGATGCAGATAAATATTAATGATTGATCTATGCTGCTGTTTCAGAACCAAGAACAGTGCTGTTTTGTTTTTTTTGTCTTGACTTTGGGATGGACGTTAACTATAACCCTGAAAGTCTCCATGCCACCACCTACACCACCACGTGGACTGAGATCTGATCTCTCAGATTAGTCCTGGAAATATGTTCATACCTGGAACTCTCAGTTGGAAACTTGTGATGAGTGATGGGAATTTCGACTCTTTTTAGAGAACTGGTTCTTTTGACTCAGCTCACTAAAAAAAAGAGCTGGTTCTTTCTGCTCCCAACTGGCTCCATCCATTTTTTTTGTTGCTTTAATTAATTTACCAAATTATGTGTCTAATGGAAAGAGAATTACTAATGGAATTGCATCATATCAATTGTTTATTATTTAAATCCTCATTGAATTGCTGTAGAAGAAGGTCTTCTGGAGGGTCACCTGAACCCAGACTAGAACCCGGAACCTTCTTGCTGTGAGGCATCATTGCTAACTATCACACCACAACCGGCTCCAGTCATTTAATTCAAAGAGCAAACTCATGACCAGATCTCCCAGGACGGATGTTCACTTGAGGTCTGACCGGAGCCTATGAGCTGCAGCTCTGTTCTCAGTGAAGGTGGAGACAGGAAGGAAAGGTCGGGGGTGAAGTGCCTGAAACAGTCGGTTGGGTCGTGGTGACATTTCAGGTAGATCCATGCTAGCGCTAGAATTCAAGGTGTTATTTCTGTGAATACTGGGAAACAGTTTCATTTTTTTGTTCCATCCTTGATAAAGAGTCGCAACCTCTACACACAAAGTCTAAAGAAAATTTTGCATTTAAAAAATGCTGTCAGCAGAGAATGAAATATTTAGATATCAGAAGAATTGAGTCTTAAACAAACATTTTCAGAAGCTCCAAGAAAACAAAGTGTTGATTAACGCTAATGATGTATTATTTCCCCCGAGATAACCTGTACTGCATCTAGCCACCAGGGGGAGCTCCACATGGGTCCACTGTTTTTCTCCAGTCTGTAAATGTCAGTGACAATCATAACCGTCCATGATTGTGTTCTCATCTCCTCACCTGCCAGAGCCAGAGCGGATTAGGAGGCTACAAACTGAAGCCATATAATGTGACAGGTATGAGAATGTGGGAGGCGGCCTCCTCCTCTCAGTGTTAATGTGTCGCGTGGAAAAAATGTCTAATGGTGAAAGTCAACAGGTAACAAACACAGAAAAGGAAAGGTGGCGTTTAATAAGACGTCCAGGCACGTTGTGAGTAGCAGCAGCCACCTTGACCCCGTTAATTCACCTCTACGCACAAACGTCTGCAGATGTGCAGGATTATGTTAAATGTTGAATTGTTATTTAATTACAAAGTCGTCCCATAAAAGTCCCAAAACACTAATTTCATCTGTGCATGTGAAAAACTGGAACTAAGGCAACTGGACCTGTAGAGTTTCTTGAAGACGTTTCATCCATCTGATGGCAGATTATATCTCAGAGGAGTAAATCATGAATTTGCAAAGTGTGAAAATTATAGAAGACGTTTTTCAGTGAAAATAACTGACAATCCTAATTTGTTTGTAACTGTTTAAGAAACTTTTTTTTTTTTTTTTTTTAACCGTGTGCCAATTTTGATTCCTCCAGAACTAAACCACTTAGAGTGATTCTGACTTTTGTGATAGAAACTTCAGAGTCTTGGCTTTTAAAAGAGACAAAGACCATGAATGAGCTCCAATTTGTTCATCAACAGCATTCAGCGTTATTCAGCTACTTGGACAAACGTCTTCAAAGGACTCAAGAAGTCCAGTTTCCGTACTTTCAGCTTGTTTTTGGGATATATAACGTGACCTGGATGAGGTTGTAAACTCAAGTATTTAGCCATTGTAGACATAAGTAATGGAAGTTAAACTAATTCTGATAACAACAGATGTTACCATGTGTGTTTCAGTCAGGAGAGATTTTACTTAATAACATGCAGGATAGGAAAAGGCGGTTAGATCCAATAGAGACGTCCTGGATGTAATTAAATGTAATTAAATTAAATTACATCTGATTTAATGATTTGATAATTAAGATCGTGGTAAAATCTGAGCGTTTAAACCCGTAACTTTGTAAAAGGAGCCGTCTTCCTCATTTAAATTACGCTGAGCTTCATATCAGGATGGAAACAAGTCACAACATATTTAGTTTATTGTCCCTCTTTGTGTCGAGTTGCTCTTTTTATTATTGTTAGTATGTTTGTCGTACACTGGCGTGTCTTCACGTCCTGATCGGGTCTGTAGTCATTAATTCTCTTAACCTCCTGAGGCCTGAGCTTGTGTTTCCTGTGTGTTTTTAATTTCTCCAAGGTATTTGGGATTAGCTGAACCTAAGACGTATAAAAACTAAGCATCATCTTTGAACAGGAAGTCGTTTTTGGAAAAAGTTATGTTGTCCTCATATGTGGACACGGGGATTATTTCATTAAATATTATAATTAAGTCACCAATATGTAACAAGATATCAAACTGTGCAAAGACAGAATTGCAAATAATGCAGTTCCAACGTCCTCAAATGAGTATTTACTAATTAGAAAAGTTACAGCTTGTTACTATTGATAGAGTTTGTGTCATATTAAACTAGAAAAGTTAATAATAATCATAAATAAACAAGTTTCAACTTTAATATTTGATGAGGTTTTGTACCTTGTCTACTTTTGGAGAATGAATCAGCCCAACTAGTATCTAGTTATAAGGATAAAAGTTTAAATGAAGCAGAAGAAGAAGCTGCCTCAAACCTAAAGTCCCCGTATGAGGACACAGGGTCTCAGGAGGTTAAAAACTAAATCTTAACCTCCTGAGTGTGTGTTTGCTATGCATTTTTTAATTTCTCTAAGGTATTTGAGATAAGGTATTTGAGATAAGTAGGACCTAAGAAGTATAAAAACTAAGCATCATATTTAGAAAAAGAATAAGTCGTTTTTGAAAAAAAAATGTCCTCATATGTGGACACAGGGATTATTTTGCTGTATAACACAATAAGGTCACCAGTGTGTAACAAAATGTAAAACTATTTATTACAATTCCTGAACATTATTTCAATTCCTGAGAAAAAAATCAGATCCCAATGTCCTCAAATGAGTACTTGCTAATTAGCAACATTGTAGCTCGTTACTATTGATATAATGTGTTAAATTTAAATATAATATCAAACTACAGACGTTAATAATCATAAATGAACAAGTTACAGATGTAAAATTTGATGAGGTTTTGTCCACTTTTTGTTCACTTTACGAGTAGTTTATCGACCCTTTGCTGCCACTAGAGCGGACTAAGACTAAAGCGTCCACTTACGAGGACAACAGGTTTAAACGAAGCAGAATAAGACACTGTCACCATCTCCATGTCCCCGTATGAGGACGCAGGGTCTCAGGAGGTTAAAAATCCACCGTCATGATCTGCTGCGTCCCTGAACCTGGATCCGAGAGACTGTCCCACAATACATTATCATTATCGTACCTCAACGTTTCTCTATTCCTGTCCCATGATGCACCTGAACTTCCTGCTGCTGTGTGAGGTTGTCAGTGTCCAGTGTGTGGCGGTGACTAACTGATTATATACTGAGTATATCCTTAAACGCGTATATTTCTTGTGGAAAGAAGGTGGAGGGTGTTTTTGGCTTTTTTCTTCTTTTTTTATTTTTATGTTGGAACAATATTTGAATGTGCATCGTCATCTTGAGCTTTATTCCTTGTCTGACTGTTTGTGTGTGTGTGCGTGTTCACGAGCCTGTGTAATAATAAGAATAATAATAATAATTAATGTATACAGAAGTCCTTTTAACATCCTAACACGGAGGACGCTCGATGCCTTGTTTAGGAACTAAGCCGCCATCATTCATAGCTACTGATAACCGTCATGTAAATGAACTATTTTAATGGCAATAGTAGTGTGTACAGTTAAAATAATAAAAAATACTTAGAGAACATCTCCCACCACACTGTGTAAAGGAAGACCAGAAGCCCCTATATTAAACAGCATGGAGGAACCCGTCGTCTTCGTCTCTTGTGTGTCTTTGTGTTTATTTTTTTAAAAGAAAGAAAAAAAAAAAGAAGACGAAAAATATTTATGTGAACAGAAAAAGACTTTTTTATTCGTTTTACAATATTATCTCGGTTACATTCGTATATAAACCTTTAGGCTTCCCTAGCATTTTATTTTGAATTTTACTTTTGTACAGAATGACAGCGATGTTTATCAGATTGCATACCTAGAAAATTAAAGGAATACATGCATCCGAACATGAACAGCATTGAAAGGAGAATTATCTTTTTTTTATATATATATATATTTATATATATATAACAAGTAGAAATTCACAAACTAGTGAGCTTTTTACTCACTGTGCTCATGGGTGAAAGGAAGGATTAATTATAACAGAGCACGGGGGGGTTGGGGTTGAGTTGGGGGGGGGCGGGGACTATAAGAGGACAGCAAGTTCACCTAAAACCATGAAAAAATCTGAGTTTGTTTTCTCTTCTGATAACGTGAAGCGGCACAAACACAACAATTAGAAGAAAAAAGAAAAAACAAACAAAAAAAAAAACCATAAGAAATGTTAAATTTCTGAAATGGATACAGGAAAGACGAGCTCTTATATAAAGATAATGGAAAGTGCACTTAGTGGGTCGGCCCAGAACAGACCCCTCCAGACAGAATACCAGCCGCCCCCCCGCCCCCACCCCCCCCACGGTGACGGAGCGTGGAGGCCGAGCGCAGCCTGCTTCATCGTGGGAAACAAAAAAAAAAAATCTCCAGCTCCTTCCCCCCCTCCCACCTCCGGAATGTGTACACAATGTCCCCGATACCTGCACTCCACTCACACTTGGTTGGAAATGTGTTGCAATGACACGGCGCCCTCTCCTGGAGAAGGTGGAAAACTGCATCAGGGTTTTCAAAAAAAAATAAGCGGGAGAATAAAACTAATACTGTGAGCGTAACGCCAAAATAAACACATGTATTTAAGCTAAAAAACAATAGCTAAAACCTATTATTTCTACTGGCCGAGTTAAAACTACTGCTCAGATTACACATAGAGAGGAGGGGAGGGAGGGAAGGGGGGGGGGGGCGCAGTCATGAATCTGAAATCTGACTTTTACAGCATTTTGAAAAGGTGAACGGTCATTGACTCATCTCCACGCTGAGGAGGAAGCTCTGGACTCGTGATAGTATGCATGGCTTCTGTCTTTCTTTTTTAATAACAACAACAACAACAAGCTGTTTGTACTGCCCATGATCTCAAAGTACAAAAAAAAACAACTAAAAAGTAAACATGTAATGTCAGACTACATGGTTAACGTACGTTCTAAGCTCTAATGTCGACAGACACGAGGACCTGTAGAAAAGGTAAAGAATATAATGACGAATAGAAAATAAAGGCATCGCATGTTAAAGGGTAATGATTGTGACGTAGGAGACGGTTTGAAGACAGAGAGATACATGGAGATATGAGTAAGAGACAGACACAGAGTCTGTGTTGTAGACATCCTGGACAACGCCGTCCTCGTCCTCACACCTCGGGGACGGAGTGATCCATGGCTGACCTCAGCAGACCGGTGGACATCCTGGACAAACCAGACGACAAACGGGATCAACTTAGAGATTCTTTCCTTCATTAACATGTTTTCTGTCAAACTAGTTAAAAAATCACTGTGTCTGTGTTTCCTCCTAAATTCTCTAAAGTCTTTCTGCTGTCGCCTCGTCTCTATCTGGTACATGAGGAACTGTTGTGAAGCTCTTGTTCTCCTGCAGAAGTCTGTCACGTCCAAATATGGTCATATCCTGTCTATTGGACAACTGAAAGTAGAGACGGATCTGAAGCTAAACTCTCATTGGTCGATTTCTGCCAACGTGATTGGTTCAAAAGCGTAACATGACCTGATATTCTTGTCATTGATAAAACTCATTTAAGACATATGTCATTGTTTTTTTCGTTTTTTTGTTTTTTTGTTTGTTGACGTATTTTGTGATTTATTTTATGTGATAAAAAGAGAAAAATTCCCTCTGTAAATACCTGGAAATCTAATATTTTAACAAAATGAAACAAGAATTCTGAACCTCATTTTAGCCATTAGTCACATTTCTGTTTGGGAAATTTATGCAAATTAGTGCATATTTAAATATACATGCACAGAAAACGATTGTATTTATGTAAGTAATTAACTGGAGAAGTTTCATGTCGATATCCATTAGTTAAAGTTTTACCCTTTATTCACCTACAGTCTCTCCTTAAATAATTATCTGTAACCAACTGAAAACCTCAACATTTTTATTTTATTGTATTTTATTTGAAGTCCTACCTCTTGATCATGTGTTCGTAGATGAACTTGGGCATGATGGTGATGGTCATGGCGCTGGGAGAGGTGCTCAGAATGTCCTTGATCTGGGAGTCCTGATGTTCACACAGGAAACAGTGACGGGTTAAATACTCGTTAGTCCATAAATAACCAGCAGAAACACATTCATCTTCACAGTTTACACTTTTTCTCCATCAGTAGTAACGATAATAAACTAACTGGGACATATTTTAGATATTTTAGTAGAACTAATTTAATAGGTTTTGATAGGTTTCACTTCATGATACTTGTGTAACTGGAGATGAAGCTGTATTATCCTGTACACGGTCACTTACATCAACACAACAAACCAAACAGTGACGTCTGTTAGAAACACAAGAGAAACTCACAAAGAGACCCCCCCCCCCCGCACTGACTTCCTGTTTATTACAGAGGTGTTACTTTGTTCTCCCACAGAAAATAAACCCGTTATTTACCCTCTTTATGTCTGAAACGTGCTACATAAATAAAGTTTGATCTGATTTGATCATGAAAGCTAAAGAAATGCATTAGAAGTTACGAGTGGAGTTTTGCAGGTTTTTTATTTGGATGGAGAAAAAGTGTCGGCGCTAACGAAACTAAAAAAACTGATCGTATGTTGAGACAGAAACTAAACACTGAACTATTCTGATACAAACTAAACACGTCACAGACTGAGAGCTGGACTTACTTAAATCTGCTGCACGTCCCCAAGATAAACTACTTTGTTTTTATAGGAGCACAAACATTAAATCAACCAACATCTTCAGAAATGTTCAGTATCTATTCATGAGTTTTACTTCTTCTCGTTCTTTAATGTCAGAGAACGCAGAGAAACAAGTTTCCCACCTTGAGTCCGATGACGTTCTGTCCGTTGATTTCACAGATGTAATGATCGGTCAGGAGGCCGTTACGTGCAGCAGAGCCGTCCTTGACCAGGGAGGTGATTTTGCCGGACTTGTAGATGAAGCCCACGTGTCCTGAGCTGTCTTTGTGCATGGTGACGGTGCGCTGGAAAGGCCTGCAGACACGTACGGGGACACGGGGTCCAAGCTTAGCAATCCAAACGTGTAAGAACCTACCAGGCAGGTTTCAATAAATACACCTGTGTCTGTGATACAAACTAAACTCAGCAGAGTGATAAACAGTCTGAGTAGGGACGGGAAAAGATATCGATGTGGCAGCAACATAACACAATGTTTTTGTGAATGTCTTAAGATCGATTTCTGTACAAATGCAATAAATTGGAAATGGATCCTTTGGATTAATATTGTTTTTTGACTCAGTTTGTCCAGTGAATTATCACTGTCATCTGATGTAAATATATATATATATATATACATACAACATGTACTTTAAGCTGCATTTACAGCTGAACCATGTAGAATATTACAATATATCGTAATATCATATTACTGCAATACTGTATGTTGTTGTAACTGAAATATTGTGATGCGAATCGTATCGTATCTGCAGAGTGATTCAAACGATTCAGCTTTTAATGAGATATTATGAAACTAATTATTTATTTGCACCTTTTCCTTAGAAAATATTAATATTAAAAAAATAAAAATATTTAAAAAATATGGTAAAGTGTGTTTTAAAAGAGAAAATGGGTGAAAAACAACAAACCCTTTAGCAAAAACATAAACGGCTGAAGAGCCTCATAAAATAATAATTCACTGAGTGATATCAGTGAATCTTTTAAGGACATCAAAACTAAACCTAAAACACAAAATAGATGAAATGCATGACGTAAGTTAATGGTTGACCTGTTTTAATTCTGAATTAATTTTATCTCTTTAAAGGAGGACGAGGTGACTCCACCACCTTGATGCTAAAACTAAAAACTTTTGATAGTTTTTCCACAAAATGAGCTCACTTTAAATTATATGGCTGCAACAGATGTTAAAAAAGTTGAGACAGAGGCAGAAAAATGGTTAAAAAAAGCCACAATGTTGAAAAGAATCAGGTGTGAGAACATTTAGCAGCTAAAGGAAGTTAAATACCATCAGGTGGCAGTGTGAACAAACATCATGCACCAGAGAAAATCAGCTCTGAGCAGCAGACGACACAGGACCAGGTCACAGCGACGTGTTAAAATAAAGCATTTCCCATGACCTGACTAAGCCTCTTTAAACTGTGAGTCATCAACCCAATTCACTTTAATTAAATGAACTTAAAACCACAAATGTGGCATCAACAGGAAATAAAATACTGAAGGGAAAGTTGAACTGCACTAACGGATGCTAAGACATATGAATGTGTCTGTTGTCTGGTGTTTTTAAGCGGCTGCATCCTCACCTGTCCCTGACCACCAGCTCGATGCGGGTCTCGGAGGCGACCTTCAGGGCCTTGTGGGCCTTGTCTACGCTCCATCCGGCGCAGTTCTGCCCGTTGATCTGAAGGACCTGGTCCCCGAAGCGCAGCCCAGCCAGGGCGGCGGGGGAGTTGGCCTGCACCAGCTGGATAAACACTCCCTGAGAGGACGGGCAGAGGAAACACAGATAAAACACAATGAGGCCAAAGAATAGAAACACAGAGAGAAGCTGAAGGAAAGGCAGCAGCCTTTAAGGGGGTTTGTGTGTGTTTCATTTCAGAGGCATTCATTGATCACCCATACACTCCATTTTCTGTCTGCCAGTTTATTCCAGTCATCTCAAAGGCTTCCCGCTGTATTAGCACAAACTGAATTATTAACCACTTTCAGGAACCTATTACCACACACGCTGCTGGAGCTGCTACACACCAGTCGCTCTCTGCTGTGTTTACATGGTTCTTTCACCACTGCACTGCAAACACACTGAAAAGGGACGGGGTTAATTATTAAAGATTATTAATCTTTATAAGCCGGGTTTAAAGAGAAAACAGCCTTATCATTTAAATACTTATCTCTGCTAAAAGGGTGACGTGAAAGAAAACACATTTACTGTTTTTATCTTTGTGCTACCAGCTGCTACCAACTGGCTCCATTGTTTACATTCTTGTTTCTAAGAACTGGTCCCAGTGACGTCGCTCTGATCACGACACGTAGAAGTGAACAACCTGATTGGTCAGTTCTTAACGAGAATTTTAGGTGCAACTGCACAATCGCATCATCACATCAGCACCAGGACTGTAGGACAGTGGACAACACCTTTAAAGGTGAAACCAAACAGAGCCGTATATTATAGAGACTCTGTCCAACCAGGAAACACAGCGTCTGATCTGTCCCTCTATGCTGATTGGTTCTGAGCTGGTCACATGTTTCATGGGCGCCATGTTGGATCCATCTAACCAATATTCATCCATAGAGAAGTGGAAATAACAGAGAATAAAGTTGGATTAAAAGGTAAAATATGCCACAGGATCAGGAAAACACGGAGGAAACTCCACCGTTTCCCCAGTGAACAAAAACAGAGAAAGTTATGGAGCAGAAGATTAAAAGGAAGAACTGGACGTCAGCTGGTTTCTCTATTATGTGATGAGGTAAATGTCAATGTCTCTCTTTGGCATTTGTTAAGATTTTATATAGAAAAATAAAGTGACACCATCATTAATGTGAACCTTGATCTCAAAAACACCACTTTACACATGAATGAAGTTTGAAGTTAGCCTAGCCTTATGCTAGCCTTGTGCTAGACTTATGCTAGCTAGTTATCTAGACTAAAGACTTAAAGAAAGATAAGTTTAATCTTCACTCATTTCTGAGTATTTATATTTTTTCTGAGTAATTTCCCACTTTTAAAACACAGCTCCATGACTGATGAGGAGCATTTTACAGCTCATTTAAGATATTTAAAGGAAGTAGACGCTGGGATATTTAAGTGAGGGCCTTTTACATATTGCCTGAGTCACTGTTCCGGTGTCAAATGGTGTGAGATGAATAATTCACTTCGAGCGTCTATGAAAGAGTTTGTTGACTCACGTTGTCGACGGCCCTGAGCCGGAGCCCGACCTTCTTGTCCTGGTCCTTGCAGAGGATGATCTCCCTGAGGCCCGGGCGGATCTCCGCCCTCCTGATGCCGACGTCCGACCCCGTCACCGGCCGCACCATCCCGCCGACCCCTGAGCTCGCGGCCAACGCAACTTGCTGGAAGAAGCGAAAGAACAAGTCGAGGGTGAGAACAGCGAGGCAGAAAGGAATTAAAGAGGAGAACGTTACATTAAAATTCAGCTGGAGACGAAGCATCAAATAAGAGCTGCTGTAAGTGGGAGGACTCGGTTTCATCTCCTCCACAAGTGAACGAGATCAGGAATGATTCAGGCTCTTCTTATGTTTTGTTTCTCTTTCCTTTCTTTAAGGATTAATAATCTATTCTGATATTGAGGATAAAGCTGTTACAGCAGCGCCATGATGGGAATTATTTGATCTGCATTCAACGATAAATTAGTTAATAATAGAAAAGGGGATCAGTACATGTCAGTGATACACAGATGCTTAAACCGAGTAGCTTTGGTTCTGCAGGATCCACAACAACAACAAAAAAAACAACATGGTGCTGGAGAGGAGTGAAGAGCTCACACCCTCCCACACACTCTGCTCCAGGCCTGTGGTGACTCACTCACTAATGTGGATCTCCAGGAAAACTGGCTCCATCCCTTCATCCCGCTACTGAAACCAGGTTTTCATCTTTAGTGGTTTACAGGGTTTTTAAATGAATGTGACACATATATGTATATTTTTAGGGGGTGGGACTCAAATTAAATCAAATTAATCAAATTAGTTAGAGGCTTTGTAGTTAATTAATCTCGATTGCCCCAAAAAGCAATATTTTTTTTAAATTAAATGTTTTTTTATTGGAATCAAATAATAGACTCAAGCTCTTTCAATGTCTGGAAAAATGCATTTAATTGCATTTCAGTTCAAAACAGTAGAAGAAATAGAAAATATCTCTGGCCAGAACTGAACAGACCTAAAGTGAAACTACTTTTTCAGAACGGCAACGACTTAAAATTAGTAAAAAACAAAAAAGAAACCCTTAGCTCATTAGCTCTGGGTGGTTTCTGCTTTGCATTTAGATGGAACCGTAGAGCTGAAGTGCTCTTTTAGCCATTAGCCATTAGCCATGAGCATCAGTGTAATCGGTTTACCAGGAAAATGCACTGACAAAAGTTCCACATTGTTTTGGAATGCAAACTGCGATTAAATGCATTGATTTTTTTGTAACTAATTAATGAATGAATATCCACGTATAAAGTGAGGGGATGATGTTGAAGGATGCAGCTTACGTTATCGGCCACAGGCACCAAGGCCAGGTTCCTCTGGACTTCATCGCTGTTGAGGGCCAGCCCCATGTAGTCGCCCAGCTCCTCCAGGTTTGGGTACAAGCCTGAGAGACAGAGAGAGAGAAGAAGAAAAGGGGAAGAATTGGGGTAAGAGGAGCAGGTGGGGGCAGATGGGGGCAGGTGGGAGAGGATGGGAGAGGATGGAGAGTGAAAGCAGGTGGTTGGTAGGAAAGAGAGGTGAAGAGCATGAGGTTATATAATGAATCAATATGGCAACACATGCATAAATGCCCCCGTCAGACCCTGACATCTACTTACTAATTCCACTCAGCATCACATCAGACTCTTCCCTTTCAATGCGACACTAAATGCCATTTATTCGCCCTCGTCCTCTTCTTCCTCATGTCACAGACGTACAAACATTCCTGTACAATCTTTAGTCTTTTTATTTCATATCTCTCCTTTCTAAACGTTAGATTTTATTCATGCCATCCACCGGACCAGGACCCTACTTGAGCTACGTTAACCTCCTGATTGTGCAGTAAAACCTGTCATCTACATGCACCTTCTCGTTTTGACAGCGAGGCCATTATCATCAACTATAACGTGCGCTCGTCCTATTTTGCCTATTTAAAATGTGAAAATATACTGATATAAATACACACAAATTTACGACGCAAATTGGTCCGACTGCTCATTCCTGTCTGAGCACGTCACTGTTTTCATACACATGCAAAGAAAAGAATGTGGTCAAGACATGATGTCCACAGATAAACCAGACATTTACACTTCACTCATTCAGTGTCATTAACCTGAGACCTGAGCTTCAGCTTCCTGTGCATTTTTAATTTCTCCAAGGTATTTGGGATTAATTGGACCTAAGACGCATAAAAACTAAGCATCATCTTTGTAGTTTTTGGAAAAAGTTATGTCCTCGTATGTGGGCACTGGGATTATTTCACTGTGTATTACAATAAAGTCACCAATATGTAACAAAATATAAACCTTGCAAAGACAGAACTGTGAATAATCAATTCCCAACGTCTACAAACGAGTATTTGCTAATTAGCAAAGTTAGAGCTTGTTACTACTGATGGAGTTTGTGTGTCGTATTAAACAAGTTTCTGTAAAATGTAAAATTTGGTGAGGTTTTGCACATTTTGTCACTTTTGTCTTGTGATTGGCTGCAGAATGAATCAGCTGAAACGCTCAGTGTCATGTTTTTACACCAACTAGTCTCTAGTTAAGAGGATAAAAGTTTAAATGAAGCAGAAGAAGCTCCAATAAAACCTAAAACTTATTGTCCCCATATGAGGACATATGGTCTCTAGAGGTTACGTATATATATATATATATATATATACTTTTTATTGGTGAACAGACTATATGATTCAAAGGTCATATTGTTCATTTCCTGCATGTGTGACTCCTTATCACCTCCTCATTAACATGGAGAGCGTTGCAGCGTTCTGTGTTAGTGTTTGTTCTGGTGTTTGAATAACAACAACAACAACAACAACAATGCTTTTCCATTGTTCTATTTAAAAGCTGCTCTCCAGGCTGTTGCTGTGGGATTTTGTGGAGGCGGGTCTACAAGTGCACAGGAGTGATATTTGCAAGTCTGAAGCACTCGGTGTCATATAGAAGAATCCTGGTGTACGATAAACTTTACTATGATTAATTATTAAACCAGTTTAATAATGATGTGGACGTTCACTTTAAAAGAGGAAACAGAAACAAACAGACGAAGCTCAGAGTTACAGGACGGTAGCAGATGGAGTCATAAGTCAACACGGGTTTAAACAGTCTGATTATCAACTCTGAAGCCGCCCACTCAGATAAATAATCTCCTCTGATCTGGAGATCAGCGCCCAGTCACACACATTATTGCCATTATTTCTGAGTGGGTTATTCTGTGTGGAGGCGTGAACATGTGGCAGCAGCACTGAGAAGTGGGTCGGTTTGAAGTAAACATTTATTTAGAGCTAAAGTTCTTGTTTTTGGTGAAATGGCAGCAGGGTTTTCATATTTTAGAGACGTTATGAGCTTATATTTTCCTCACTATTAATGGTGATGATTAACTGTGGTGGAAATAACTGTGGTCCATAATCACCATTTAAGGCCTTTCTTCACTTTTTCCCCCCTAACGTAACTTTCTCTTTCGTGACCCTCTCTCGCCCACACGCCTTTTCCACATTTACACACAGTGGAAATAAATATATAAATATATATAAGATGTTAGTGGACTGGGAATGTTCTCTGCCCAGTTATTTTAGTGAGCTCAACAGTGTTCCACTGTCCTCTGCGTTTTAACCGGTGCCTCACCCAAGTCTAGGTGGAGCTACTCTGGAACTCAACCCCACATTTCCAAATTAGTCAGTGAAGGAGGAGCTGAACCGAAGCCTTTCAGGGGGAAAAATCCACTGGTGCATTCTGAGTCTTAACTTTACCAAGTCTCCAAACTGAAACTTTAAGTCCCATTTCTCCCTGCTCTGATAAACGCAGGTTTATGTTGTGTGCAGTGATTTAAATGCAGCTGCAGAGCATCTGACTGGACCGTGGTCCTGAGCCCATGTCAATCACCTCCCTCTCCCACTTGTCCTACACCCCAGCGTTTCTCCTTCCTCCCCCAGCTCTCGTTCAGCTCCTCCTTTCGTATCCCCCCCCCCCCTTCTCGAGCCCTGTCCCAGCACAATTACCAGAGCCGGTCTCCATGGCGACCCGTGGCCCCGGCTCTGCTGAGGTAAAAACAAAGGACGCCCAAAGCCCAAAAGACTTGTGCATCCAAAAGACAGGGGGGAAGGAGGAGTGAGCGTCTATAATGTGTGTGTGTCCTCTGATGGAATCCTTGTTTTTGCACACAGAAATAGAACCGACTCCTGTTATTTTCTAAAATACCCGAGACCTCCTCCTCACGTCTTTCATGTGCCCCCGTACAGAGGTACAGAGGCAGCACTGCTCTTTTCTAACAGGCTCAGAGCTGCAGGATCACCAACGCCACAGGAAACAAGAGAACGGCCGGAGAACAAAGAAATAAAGTGCTTTTTTATAACATACTTTCTAAACGCGGCAGCAGTGTTTGTGAGACTCACCCGCTTGTGACATCCCAGCGGTGGTAAACTGAGGCTGGTAGGTTCCCTCAGTGATGGCCGGCATCGGGGTGGTCGTCTGGGCAAACTGGGCCTGAGCCTGGAGATAATCAGACAAACCAGTCAAAAAGTGGAAGGTGTAAATGTCTAAATAAGTGATTTTAATGCTGACTGACAGAGAAACAGCAAAGAATATATTTATTCATTACATTATTAATAACATCTTCTATTAAAATCCCTGCGTCCTAAATGTCTGCGACTTCCAGAGCGTCCAGATTCTGTGACGAGCAAACTGAGCTTCCACTAAACTTATTGGTGCATGTTGAGTTTCCTCTCACAGTTTCACAATGTTTGCATCATTTCTCGGTTTCAAAAGACGGAATCATACAAACGTTGCGGCTGCTGCTGCTGCACACAGACTCACGAAGCTCGCTCCGTATTTATGAATTACTTCCATACAAACGGTGTCAATGAAACACTTTCATTTCTCACCTTGATGACCTTGTCGACCTTAAGGTCCTCGAGGGATGGATACAGGGACATGCTGAAAGAAAAGAAAAGAGAAACATAACCAGCCGTTAGTGACTTGAAGACTAATAAAATAATAAAACTGATCTTATTAACCTGGTGACTGGTTTGCATGATCTCACCCTTTGTGTTGCTGACCCACATTACTCAACCACAATCAATGTTATCTGAGGCTTATAAACAGCGTTCGGGTGAGTGGAAAATCTAAGATGAGGCGACCTATTGTCCAGAGTGTGTCGGTGGGGAGTGTAATTTTCCACAGAAAATGAAGTTTAGCTCCCAAAATAGAAGTCACGTGTCAGCAAAGTGAACGCGGTCAATAAACGTGCAGATACAACAAGGTTTATGTGTGTGTGTGTGTGTTGTCTTTGAACATTAATAAAAATAACTCATTACAAGTAATACAAAGTACATAAGACAGTAAACAGAAGAAGAGCAAGAAGTGGAAGGATCCCAACTAATATCAAGACCGATCCGGGCATTTTTTAAATGATCACAAACGATTAGATTTTGTCTACAGCAACAAAAAAACATCAAAGACAGAAAGTCATGGAGTCTGCTCAGGTTAAAGGCTGAAACCCGAACAACAACCAAACACTGAATGTTTAAAAGAAGCGTTTCCTGGAGGAAACGTCTTCCAGAGAAGGTTTAGTGAGTTTATGATGACCAGAACATTTCCAGAGGAGAGAACACAAGGTACAAGCTCCCGTCTCCACACCACATTAACCTTAGAGTTATTGGGTCGAGTCGTGTCGACTCTAGGAGAAGACAAGGAAAGACTTTAGGAGAGGACATTTATGTTGAAAGTCAAACCAAGACACTTGGGTCTGTAAATATATGAATCTCCACCAAACACAGGACATAAGTAAACACGGGTGGAGGGAGGTGTGTAGGATGCATAAAGGCTTAGAGCCCTTTTATGAGAACACAAGCTGAAATCCTTCTGCTCCACACGAAACAAAATAAAACCAAAAGTGAGGTCATGTCAGTGCACAAAAATAAACAGCAGCCTGCCATGGAAAGGAAAAGGAAGTGAGAGATAATAGTCAGCTGACAGACAGACGTGCACAAACAGAGAAGAAGAACGGGCCGTGACGAGCGTAGCATGATTACAGATTAAACACAGGTATGTCTGCGTCTGACATCTGTTAAATATTACATTTCATTCATGCTTTGATCATTTTTCTCCCTGTGCCAAAGTTGCGGCAGCTTCTTCTCAGCTTCCCCGTATCTGGCATTAACATTAGAAATGTTAGTGCTGCAATCTGCAAAGTGAATTTCTCAGTGAGAAGAACAAAGTATCGATCCATCCGTCTATCTACGTAAATAACAGGGTCTTCAGTCGACTGTAAAAGTAACCGGGCTGGGTCGTAAAAACTGTTTTTAAAATTCCAAGTTTAAGCCATTTCCTGCCTCCTCTCGTTACAAATCTCAGAAGACTGGGCGACAAGATCAGTCGACCAGCAAGAAAGAGACAGCTGGTTTATGGCAGCGCTTTAAACGCACAACGTGTGATGACAGAAGAGCTGCACAATAGGACAGTCATACGCAGGATGGAAAACATTATGGAAATATCCCTAGAGCCAATGACACGTTATGTGGAACTCTTTTTCAAACGAGATAAAATATAATATTATATTATAAGCGACAGGTACAGGTGAGTTATTAAAAGCCTTGGGATGGGCAGAGGTGCATATTTCAGTACATACACTTATAGGCTACATAAAAAAACTAGTTTCGAGTTCCTAGAATTCCTCTGATGATGTGAGGACCAATCAGAAGCCTGAATGTTTACATATGATCATTAGCCAATTGGATGGAAGCCTGGAAGTTAATGGCAGCTGTAAATGACAGTTTTCTGGATGTGGACACAAAGGAGATAAAACAAAGAGACAGAGAAAGTGATGTTTTTTTTTTAAGGGATGAGAAAGTTTCCTCCAATGTGAAAATAATGAACTTCTATGCTGAGACAACTCTGCTCTGAGAAAGATAAGAAATTCAATCCTCTGTGTGTTTCTGAAAACCTCTCACGTTGTTATTACCTCTGTGCTAGTGGAGCAGTGGACCTGGACGTAACCTTACTACTCTACCACCAGCCGCTTCCAGCTACGCAGCTTTCCTGGAGTCCAGCTACACTCCACTGGAAAGTAAACAGCAACTTTGTGAATCCCTCTGCAAACACAACCCACTGCCACTTACTTACTAACAACACTGCAGCAAAACAACCGGACGAGAAAAAAATAACAACTGGGTTCAGGTTGCGATGCTTGAACTCGAGGCCTCATCAGGGAAAGACTGAACTCATACAAATGGAGAAGAGCAATAAAGGCAACAACACAAAAATACATATATACCATAAACAGCTATATGTGCATAAGGTGGGTAGGAACGGTAGGATGTTCCAGTCAAACACTCATTCTAACACCAGCGAGTAGAAACCCTGAGTCCCTAAAATAAGAAATTCACTTGACCACAATCACATCAGTGTGAGATCTCACTCTCCCAGCTACTCCAGCCACCACTCTATTCTATTCTTCTCAGTCCTCCCGAGACAAGTGCATCATTGTGTCGGAGGACACAGAGCGGCGTTTAATACTTTCTGCTGTTTACTTTTCCGCTGGGCTTGTTTGCTTGTTTTATATTCGTGCCTCGTGTGGACTACTGAAGTTTCAAGTGAAACCTGGAAGAGATGAGCGTTTGGGTCGCGACCTGATCACTGAGACGCTAGCGTAAAAGTTATATAAAGAGTAAAAAGGGAAAAGTTCAACTAAGTGGGTAATAAACATGTTTCTCTACACAGACAGAAATATCCATAAAAAAAAAGTTCATATTGATAAGTTAAAGTATAGGCAGCAATTTAACCACATGTTAATTAAGACGATGTTTCAGAACCCAACGATCCCCCTCCAACAAACACTTTTCTTTTGATCCCTCTAATCTCTTTCTTCTAAATCCTATTTGCTAGACTCGTTTTACCTCGGGACATCCAGTAATTTGTAATAATTGCAGAGGTCATCTGTGACTGTGCAAATCAAACTTACACTGTGAATTATGAACCGTAACCCTCCTGACACAGAGGCCCTGATCCAGTATGATTCTGGGGTGTGTTTTTTGTTTTCTCTGCCACTTTCCACTAAAGAAACATGAAAAACATCAAAGTTTGAGGCAGCAGTTTGGACGCCAGGTCCAGTATTTGTAAATTCTCCACTGGGATCAAAATATCCTCACTGCATCGTGTTTTACTTGTGTTTTTTTGCAAATTAACTTGAGACCAAAGAGGTAAAAAAAGGGAAACTGTGAACTGTGAATTTCACGAGCCGGAAAGCGGGACAAACTTTACAACGCGTTACCAAGAACATGGCTGATGATCCTCGTGACTGGCTGAGTTGCTTATATAATGACAAGGTAAATAAGTAAAGAGTGTCTCAGCCCTGGAGCTGTGTGTTTCTGACCTGTGGAGCTGCATAACTACACATCTGTGGTCCTGGTCTTCATGGCCTGCAGGTATCCACTCCTACCTGAATGCGTTACTCTCCTACCTGCCTACGATGCCTGTTACACTCAACTATTATACCACCGAACTCACCTGTAATACATTTACTACTGTCAGTTTTATGCCTCTATGTTCTTCTAACCGTAATGCAACAGCATCAGCTACATCTTGCACCTGTGTCATCATCAGATTGTATCTCGATGCTCATCTCCTCTTTCTTCTTCTGTCTCTATGAACTTCTCAACCTGCTCGAGGTTTCTTTCTGTTAAAGGGAGTTTTTCTTTGCCACGGACGCCTCAGTGGTTTCTCTGGGGACCTCAGGTCAGGTTCTGTAAAGCACCGTGAGACAATCTGTATCCTCACTGATGCCATACTGATAACATTTAACTGAATCAAGTAAAGAGTGTCTGACTTTTACTCTGAATCAGCACTGACTGCACTGAAATCCTTGTGTATTGCTTATTCCATTCTGCTTTTTTTTATCTTATTATTTTTAGTCCATTCCTTATTCTTGTCACTTTTCTGTGTATGCTGTTGCAAACTGCTATTTCCCCATTGTGGGTGAAATAAAGGTTTTCTATTCTCTTTGCCTGACTCATACTCTGAAAAGGATTAAGTCTAGTTACGTCAGGTGTAAGCCTACGTAAAAAAAAAAATAAAGACAATATTCTGGCACAACACCATCTCCAGTCAACGTCTTCTCAGCCAGTGCAAACATATAAAAAAAACATGGATACCGTCATTATGAGAAAGTAATGGAAATGGATTGAACACGTAGGGAGGGAGAAAACATCCACAAAAACCTTCATGGCAAATGCAAAAGAGACTGACCCAAATACACCTGGCGCAGGACGGAGGAAGGAGACCTTACGTCATAAAGACATAGGATCAAAACAGGCAGGAGTGGAAATACTTCACTGCTGCCCTACATGCCCGGAGGCATATAGCGCAGTATGTAAGTAAGGAACAAAAGAGAAATGTCTCTTCGTAAGGTGGTGAAACCTGACTCCTTCATCATATACTTTTGTAAAGTCACATATGGAAAGAGGAAGTAGAATGAAAGTGTACACTGTGCACTTTTGTGGCTAAAGACAGCACCTGAATTAATGCACTTAGTTATTTGTCCACCACTCAGGCTGAAGTCGTGCAGGCAGCCAAGCTTTGTGGGGAAAGTGGGGAAGGAAAGAGAAAGGCTAACTTCTGTGAGCCTGAACGAATTGGTTGGATACAAGAATGTGGTCTCTCTTGGCAGCTTGTTCCGGCCTAGTGACAGCGATGGGAAAGGGGAAATAAGGAACGAGGGAAGGGAAGGAGGAGGGACTGACTGCTTAAATGAAAAAAATAAAAAGTAAAAAAAATAAGACCTATAATTACCAATAAATGTCATTATTATAAATATACACATCCGCCATGTCCTGCTGTATTAACAACACATGTGCTACACTTGTCTGTAGAGCTCATAGGTATTTCTCGACTGGCTTTTTATTCTTTTTTTTCTTAATTATAATATCTTAAGACTATCGTTACAAAACTTCTAACACAAAAACAAGCTTTTGCGTGTTGTTTTATTGAAGTTACGACTTGAAACGTTGCTTATAAACCGTTAGTTAACGTTGCTGCGCAGTCGTTAACGGACAGAGAGAAAAAACAAACATGAAACAGCAGCAGGAGCAGGAGCTAGTAGCACGTACAACAAAGACGAGGAGGACACAACAAGACTAATAAACAGCTGGTTTTTAAATAAAATGACATTATGGGTTAGTGGAAAAACAAAAGTAGCCGAGTGGCCAAGCGGACACGGTCTTTGTTCCGACAAAAACAGCAGGGGAAAGCGGGGAGCTAGCCCGTAAGGACGCTAGCTTAAAGCAGGATGTGGGGAAGACAGACTTCGGTAAAAAAGACAGTCTCACCTTTTAATGTGTTTAGATGTTGTATTAGCTCGGTTAAACGTGTCTCGGTAATCTCAGAGTACGTCGCTCTCCTTCGCGTTTCTGTGTCCTCTTCGCTGTGGATGAACCGTCGCCCAGATAACAAGAAGAAGAAGAAGAAGAAGAAGAAGGAGAAGGGGACTTCTGGAAAGTGACGTCACCGCCGACTTCCTGGTTGCGTGAACGGCGTCAATCAATGTTGACGCCGCGGGCCACGCCCCCCTCCCCTCCTTACACCAGTCGTTTCGGTCACATGAGCCTTGAGTCATCATGACCGGTTTCACGGCAAACAGACCTTATGACAGTCACGATATGTTGTATCTTCCTTTATTATTAGCGGACAGGGGTCAGGTTAAAGTCCTTTTCCTAATGAAATTGCTTTAGGCCTCCCTCAGAGTCTCTAACATTTCCCTATTGTTGTATCAGAACCATGAACAGTTTGTTGAGCGCCCACCACAATTTACCTTGATGTTGCTTTTTTGTGAACCTTGAGACAGGGGTCAGATTAAAGTTCTTCTCCTAATCTAAACCCCTTTTAGGCCTCGTTCAGAGTCTCTAAGGAATCCCTATTGTTGTATCAGAACCATGAACAGCTGTTTGTTGAGTGTGCCATGCCTTATTTAGGAACCTCGTGACAGAATGTTTTGCTTTCTTGTGCTGACTAGTCAGGGGTCAGGTTAAAGTTCTTTTCCTAATAAAAATCCCTTTAGGCCTCGTTCAGAGTCTCTAATGAATCCCAATTGTTGTATCGGAACCATGAACAGATGTTTGTCGCTGATATGTTTTTCTTTCTTACCTTTGGTGGTCAGGTGTTCAGATTAAAGTACTTTTTTTTCTAATAAACACATGTTTAGGCCTCGTTCACAGTCTCTAATGAATCCCAACTGTTGTGTCAGAACCATGAACAACTGTTTGTTGAGTGTGCGCCATGACTTGGGTTGATCTTATTTAGGAACATTGTGACAGTCACAATGATTTAAGTTCCTTTCCCAATTGCCTCATTCAGAGAACCTAATGAATGACCCTATTGTTGTATCAGAACCATGAACACCTGTTTGTTGTCGATATGTTTTGTTTTCTTAACCTTTGTGGTCATGGGTTCAGATTAAAGTACGTTTTATCCAATAAACACATATTTAGGCCTCATTCAGAGAATTGTTGTATCAGAACCATGACCAGCTGTTTGTCGTGTGTGCGCCCCATATCTTGTGTTAGTGATGCTTATTTTGGAACCTAATGTAGGTTGTCCCGTTTGTAAATAAAAACATACCCATGACTAAGGAGGCATGTTCATAAAGTAGGTCAGTTCACGTTTGAAATAACACGTAATGGTGAGTAACACTCCCAGTCTTATTAATAACCAATGATTACAAAAGAGTAATGATTCAGAAGCATGTTCATCAGGACATCTGTTCTATATGGAAACAATTATAGAGGTTTGTTAACCACTCAGTTCTCTGAAATAGAATCGAAAGGGAATAAATTAAACCATTTCTACCCGTCTTTAGCTTGATCAGTATCATGTGGACAAGCCTGAGGAAACGCTATCACAACCTCTCCACTTTGACGTTGAGGAAACACTAGAGAAATACAACAAAAAATAAATAAATAACTGTATGAATTAAAATTATAATAATGTAATAATTACATAAAGTGTAACAATGAATAAAATTCAATTAATAACAAAAGTAAAAAAATAAAAAAATAATAAAATAAATAAGTAATATTAAATTAATAATCAGACTAAAAACGAAGTAAAATTCAGTGAATAACCGGACTAAAAAGATAAAAATAATAAAAAAGTAGTAAAATTCTTTTAAAAGTCAGACTAAAAATATATAAAATGATAAAATAATTAAAATTCAACTAATAACCAGACTGAAAGGATACAAATAATAACAAAAATAAGTAAGTCGGATAATAACTGGACTAAAAAGATGATAATAATAAAAAAAGTAGTAAAATTCAGTTAAAAGTCAGACTAAAAATATTAAAAATGATGAAATAAATAAAATTCAACAAATAACCAGACTAAAAAGTAAATAAAATTCAATTGAAAGCAAGATTAAAAAACGTGGGCCTTTAGTTTGCTTTTAAAAACTACTTGTTTGTTTCAGGGTCTTCTAGCATAGAGGACTGACCTGGTAAAATAATTAACAATTTTATTTATGGTATCAACAAATATCCAAATTTTCTCAGGATGCTTTACAGAACCCAGAGGGGTCTTCAGAAAAGAATGAATAAAATAGATTAAAAGTAGGGGAGAAAGAAAAAGCAATAAAAAACAACATTAGTCAGAAGGTGGAGAGCACTTCTTTTATTTTAAATATGTCTTCATTCGTTTAGCCTGCGTACAGTAACGTATCAGCACATGACTACACAGCACAGAGGTGGACTGCTGCCGCCCGCACCAGTCACAGCTCGGCCAATATGTAAAAACACCGACAGCCACGGTCAATATCAGACAGCCAAGCCAGCGAGCTCCTCCATTAAACTCCATTTAAAACTATTCATCTGAGATACAAAGAAAACCACAAGGACGCCTGTGTGCGAGACAGACTTCCGTTAGGCAGTGTGGTAGTTTACTGACAGTGGCAAAAAAAGAAAAGAAGAAAAAAACAATTGATTCCCAGAGATAAAAAGTTGGCATCTGTAAAATACATGATTGAAGTCATTTCAAAAAATAATGTCAGGGTGGGTCACAATTTGATTGCTTCCACTGCCCACCCCCCTTTTTCTTTTTTTGTAAATTTCAAAAATTTCTTTGCACCGTTTGACCCGTTTATGGCTTTAAATGGGGTTTAAAGAGTCGGCGAAGATGTAGAAGACAAATCTAATAATAATAGTAATAAATATAATAACATATCGTATGCAAAGCTTTTCGACGTACGCGCGCTAAGGTTTTTCTGTCGGGTCTGGTACATGCAGACAGGGCAAGGTAGCAACCACATATCTGTGAGATCATCGAGGCACACATCATCCGCCAGCTGTGATTGGTTCTCCTTTGCGCCTCCTTCGCTTAGCGTCTTCGGTGAGAAAGAAAACAGAGGTTCTACTCAGAGATATATGCAGCTCAGTTCCTGTGTTGCACCATTCAGGCCTCGCGTGACTCACGCCGAGCCTCGAACTTTCATTTCACCCAAATCTGAGCTGGATAGGATACAAGTGTGTGCTTTTTATTTCCTTTTGTACACTTTTTTTTTTTTTTTGGTAATGTGACAAGCTGCTAGTGGTTCATCAGCGTTTTTTGTACTTCCCAGCGTCACCATGCACAACCTACACGTCAAAACATAAAAATAAAAACACACAAAGAAAAGCAGTTCTAAACCATTCAAGATTAAGAATGTGGAGGTTTGTAAGGTAATGGCCCGCAGTTTCTTGGAGCAAGAATAGGATGGAAAAAAAAGTATATATAATTAACTTATAATAATACTTATAATTAAGTCACAGAGACAAAATAACAGAAACTGTTGTAGTTTGATGAAATAAGTAGTGGAACAGTTGACTTGAGCCTCTTATTCAAGGGGCAGACTCTCCTAGCTTCTCTCCAGGTCACCCAGGTAGGAAGTCACCTGTGAAGACAGGGAGAAAGAAAAGCTCTTTGAAATGGAGAAGCAGTTTCCTCCAAAGACTTTGATTAGATTCACACTCAACCTTAATGTCATTAAGTATGTAAGTACTTCAAAGCAATAAGAATTTGGCCCTAATCATCCTCCATATGAAAGGGTGTTTGCGCCCTTCAGAACTTTCTACGTTTCTGTGTGAGAATGACTCAAAACATCAGCAAATTTTCACAGGATTTGGTCTGATCTTCAAAACACACATTTGTGTTGAAGTGTATGACAGCAACAGATCAAAGGAGCTTTGTGAGGAGGTCAGAAAAAGAGTTGTTGTTGTTCATGAGGCTGGAAAAGGTTCCACAACCATCTGTAAAGAGTCTGGAAGCCACAAATAATCCACAGAGAGTCAGACAGATTGAAGACGACTGTTCCCCTCCACAGGAGTGGTCCACCAACAAACATCACTCCATCATAGTGGGAGAGGAACCAAGGAACCAGGGAACGTCTAAGCAGTCAAAGGCCTCTCTCACATGGCTGATGTTCATGTTGATGAATCCACTCAACAACCAAAGACACTGCTCTCTGTCCACAAAGAACATCTGGGACAATGTTTAGTGGACAGATGAGACCAGAGTAGAATAGTTTGGTTTAAATGTTTGGAGATGAACCAACGCTGCATTCCAGCATCAGAACCTCATCCCTCCATGACACATGGGGGCGCTAATGTCCTGGTTTGGGCCTGTTCTGCTGCATCTGCTCATCATTGATGGACCAATGAACTGTGAATTCTACCAGTGAACTCTGAAAGAAAATGTCAGGACATGAGTCCATGAGCTGAATGTGAAGAGAAACTGGGTCATGGAGGAAGACAAGGAACCCAAGAACACCAGTGGTTCTCCAGAAGAACCAGATGAATGTTTAGGAACAAGTCAAAGTCTTGACCTTAATCCAGTAGAAAAGTTGTGGCATCAGTTCATGAGAGGAAAACACCAACATCTCAGCAAATTCCTCCAAACTGCTGTGGACACTGATCAGCTTTTTTGCAATGATTGATTTTCTGGAATAAATAAATGTATAAATAGTATTTCATTTGTTTGACTGGGCTCTGTTTGTCTATTTTGAGGCCTTCTGATGGTTTGAGACCCTGTACACTGTTAACTATTATGCCATACTATAGTTTAACATATGTGGAACAGGAGTCAAAGGTCAAGAGGCAACACTCTTGGACTCATTGTCCTATTCGCAGTCTGTGCATCCAATCTGTATGTGCGTGATTCCTAATGCTGCCTCTAATACCTTCAGTAAAACCTGAAGTGCATGAATTCGCTCATCTCTCCATACAAACCCCGGCAGCTTGTTGCAGTGTGAAGCACTGAAGTACTCCCACACTCGTCCTCGCAGCGGCCGGACCTTGAGAACAATGTGATCCACAGTTGCAGCTAAACCTAACAGCCACCACAGCGTCCAGCAAACTGTGATTTGCTGCGGATTACTTACGCAACACAAAAAAAGAACAGGCCGTGGATTTGTTTCGTTTCATTCCAGACCCAGCAGTTCGACGTCAAAGATGAGGGTGGCGTTGGGAGGGATGATGCCCGGGTGGCCTTTGTTTCCGTAGGCGAAATCGGGCGAGCAGGTCAGCTTGGCCCTCTGTCCGACGCTCATCTGGAGTGAAGAGGGTGACGACACAAAGAGAGGAAAGAGGTGACAGGTGTTAGCGGACACCGATAATTGGATCATGAGTGTTCATAAGTCAGATAATAAGCCACAGGGGACAATGAGAAGTCACAGAGACAAACAGCTTGTTTACTAACGCCCCGTCCGTATTCCTAAAACCATATTTGTTGCAGTCATCTGAAGCTTTAATAGCTACCGGCCTCCTCATCCAAACACTGCAGGCCTGAGCATGTGAGATATGGAGCCGTGTCTGAGCTCTATTAGCCTGGTGTGTGCAGAGTGAATGGAAAAGCCATAATGGAACCCTGTCAATAAATTCATGCATTTCAGTGCACGATAACAACATTATCAACAGCAAAACGCATCTTCTTTCTCACGATACCAATGATGTCATCCACTGCGTGACTAAGCACAAAAAAAGAACCACAAGCTGGAACTAGGACAATTGAACTTGTAGAGTGGTCCACGAATCCATTTGGACCTATTTTATAGATAATCCCTGACCTGGATGACTGAGAACCTTCACAGACTTGGCTGGATGACCTTTATTATTGAGTTTTCCCAGTTTCAGAGCTCTGATAAATGCACATTAGCATGTCTTCTGAAGAGGATGAATACGTGCAACCTGTGGAAAACACTGATGGTGCGTTCAATGTACCTCGGAGGGAGGATTTCAGCACCGGGAATGACGTCACACCGGAGTTATCGGCGTTCCAGACAGAAGTCGGAAAACTAGATGGCTGTGTCCATGAAATCTCTAGACTTGTTCAAATATAACTTGGTGTGTTCAGTATTTACATTTTTTGAGTGCAGAGTGAAATTAAAATTGTAAATGGAACAAATAACCTTTTCACTAGAATTATTTATAGCGACAAAATCTACAAAATCACATGAGGCAGGAATTTCTAAAAATATTCAAAAGTTCAAAAAATATTTAAAAGTTTTTTTCGTTTGTAGAAACAAAAAATAAACTATTAACCCCAGTTTGCCACGATGGTGTTTGTCTCTGTTCCGGTTTTACCAGGCTGTTGTTTTTAGCCGTTGTTAGCGTGACGTGGGCTTGTAGCTCCCATATAACACATGAAAAACTTAAATTACAACAGCCTTTCTACACATATATGTGGTAAAAAATACGACCAATTTAATACGACAAAAACTAATCAGAAGAGCTAATAAACGGAATATTACAGGAGCTTCTAATTACTGTTTACACACGGGGCGGCCATCTTGGAAACTCAACTCGGGGGTAGTGAGGATTCTACGACTTTCTGGGGAGAAACTGACTTCGGGGCACGTTCCTGCTGGAAATTCCAACTAGGAACTCGGAAAGTCCGACTTTTGAGTACAAATATAACGTACCATTAGATTCAGTCAGGCTACATCACAGTAACACTCAGAAATTGGAAACCATCATAGAAAAACATTGAGAATAGAATGGACTAGTAGGTACATACATGAGTTTTCTTTTGCTACATTGCTTAAAAAAATGGCACACGTTCTGGTGCTGATTAGTTCCTGTTTTGCTTAAAAAAATGTGTTTTTTCTCAGTCCGACCTTCACAACATTTTTGTAAAGATGGCAGAGACAAAGGAGCTTTCTGAAGAGCTCAGACAAAACAATTGTTTTCAATTGTCATCATCTCAGAACTGAAGTGGTTCTGTTCTGAGGCATGGGATCAACTTCCTCCAAGCGGCTGTAGACACTGATCAGCAGTTACCAGAAACATTTATCTACAAGGAGCTCACAGCAGATACTGGAAACAAGGCTTCACTTGCTTTAGCAACTCACAGATATGAACAAATGATTAATTTTGTTAATTTCTGAATAGATGGACTCAAATTTGTCTTAATTAAATTTAATACTTCTAGTCAAGGCCTTTACATTTGCAGCTCTCATGTACGTAATATTGTGTCATTTTGTGAGGTAAATAAATGCATAATATTTCTGTTTCATGCAGCACTGTAACTACATGTCACATGTCCTGGACACAGATTAATAGGAAGAAAATAGATTGAGCGGACTGAACGTCCTAATACTCCTCTGTGTTGTGCTTTTAGTTTATAATCTCCTGGTGCTCCTGCATACCTGCACCACGCCTTCCTCCCAGCCTCGGATCACTTCCTGTTTGCCGATCTTGAAGCGAAAAGGCTTCTCCCTGTCGCGAGACGAGTCGAACTTCCGTCCGTCTGTCAGGGAGCCTGCAAAAAGACATGGAGACAGAGTGGAGGAAGAAAATGAAGCGTGCACACAGATATATATATATATATATATGAGAGGCTTGAAACGTTAGATATATTCAGCAGGTGGAAGCTCATGATAGAACATTTTCTAAAACGACTGGACGACAAATACATCTTCCACAGACATTCATCATCCCTGCTCACTGTGCATTAATGTGTGTGTGTGCACTGAAATGAAGAAGATCTCAGATATAGCCAGCAGCTGTCTGCAGCAGGGGTGGATTTCAGTGTGACAGTCGGGGAAAACGTAAGAATCAATCCACAGAACAGCAGCGACTCTCCGAGACTATTTTCGCCAGCTCTATTACTGTTATTAGCACCAGCGACGCAGCATGTGTGTGTGTGTGTGTGTGTGTGTGTGTGTGTGTGTGTGCGGGAGGGGGCTTGGCACAGTGTGACGTGTGCGTAGGTGCAACGTTGCACATGTCACCAAGCACATCAGGGGGCGTCTGGCGAGATGTAGACCCTGTAATCCAGGCGGCAAAGTGGGTCTCCTGTCCTCTTCTGGACACGTAGATATGCAGCAGAGCCTAAAGGAGCTGATCTGTAGGCGTCATTCCGCCAGCAAACGATGCAGTGAGAGCATTTTCCCACGCTGGCCGTTTCCTGCAGACAGAGCCTGTGCAGAATCCCCAAAAAAATCCAGGTTTTGATCTTCCAGCAGATGTCTGGCTTCTTGCTTGTGCAGAGGAATATCCGGTTTCATGTCAAGGCTGCTCCGTCGGCCGACAGGAAGGGAGACGGCCCGGAGAGGAAATCCTGCCCATTGAGTCATATTAACCAACAAATACAGAGAATCCAGGCTTCTTATGCCTCAAGAGAAACAGAAAAATGCTTCGCTGCGAGTGGCCCGCGGCTCGAATTGGGTCTTATGTCAAGTTACATAATCTTGAGGCAAAGAGGCTTGTGTTACAGTGAGTAATGTGAGTCTCTACAAGTCTGAGAGCAGCTCTGCCAGACTAACAGGTGCAGACGAATGTACGGCGTCTAGCAATGCTGGAAAGCAAAGGCCTTCTTTTAAAAACCCAGTTTGCTGATGGTGTTGCGTGTTTGGCTTGTGTCTTTTAATACGCTGCAGTGGTGCTAACTGGATCCGTCTGGCACTTTGATCGGCACTGGAACATTTCAGCAGCTACAGGAGGGACTGACACTAGACTATTCATGTTCCTGTGATGACAAATCTGTTGTGGTGCTGCCCGGGGCCACGCCCCCCTGGGGGCCACGCCCCCTGAGTGGCATAAACATGGTGAAACGTATCAGTAAATACAGGGAGACCGGGGAAAATCTAGATTATCAGATCAAATTAAGGACTCGACAATGACTGATATGAAATAACAAATAAACAAATGGTCCACAAACATTACCATGTAGCCACAAATCAGTTCTCCTGATATTTATATGGACTTGATTTCAATGCCGTGAAATACTACACTGATACCAAAGTATGAGCTTTATACAACACAGCTCTAACAGCTTCGTACTAGAGGACCCTCTTATATGGAAAAGTGGATTAGCTAGTTTTAAGTCATTTTTATTATGATAAGTGTTGCTAAATAAAAGATGCTAATGCTAAGAGCTCACACTAAATGTGAACCACAACACCAGGTTTCTGAGCCTGGATTCCAGTAGTTTCTTCTAATGCAGTGATACATTTACTGTAATGTACTGATATCTGTAAAAAGAAAAATACCTCTAACTGCTTTTAAAACGACAGCGCTCCACCCTTTTTTAAAATCATGTAGACGCTATTAAAGCCTATGATTCAAGCTAATGCTGCTAATCTCCATGTTCCACTGTGACTTTTTAGCTGTAAATGTAGCTGTTGTCTCAAAGGCAATTAACAAACGTTAGCCTGCTAAATCCAAATACCAATAACATCTGGAAAGTGTTAGCCATCCTAACAATGCCAAAAATGTTCACATTTCTAACCGCTAACCATCAGTATTAGGTGAGAATTTGAGCATGCAGACGTTAGCAACTAAAAACCCAAAAGTTTAAACCCTCTCACAGCTGTTTCAAAGTCTTTATGCATCAACACTTTGGTCTGAAATGATCAATTATCTGCAAACCTGAAGGTATTGACATGAATTAGCAAATATTATCTAAACTACAACAATGGAAATGTTCAAACCTATAACTGCTAAACATTAGCGTGGCTCAAAAGAAATAAGCAAATGTTAGCATGATTAATAACATCTAGCACTAGTATCTGGAACATTAATGCTTTAATGCTTTGGTCGATACTCAAATGTCTGCAAAACTGAGGCATTGATGCAAATAGGCGATTATTAACGTGCTTCATCACTAAACTACAGTCGTAAAACTTTGCAAATAATTTGCAATAGACGTTCACATTCCCCAGAAGATTAATCCTCATGAATCTGGAGTGTTTTTAGCTGAAGCTGCAGGAATTTGATCAGCAGCCAAAATGAAAAACTGATCAATTGTTTGATTTTTCACTCATTCAGATTCATAATCAGAAAACTTTATTTGTCCCCGGGAGGAAATTAAGGGCACAGTGGAAAAGCTCAGTCAAAATGAGTAATTTAGAATAAAATAATATAATTTTGTACATCCATCTGTAAAGACAATAATGTCCAGACACCTCATCATCATGTTTGTTGGTCACAGGCTCAAAAACAGATGATATTAAAAAAAAAAAATCTGACATCATGACCCTTTAATTATAGTGAGTCATATGTTTGTGTGGTCTCTGCAAAAATATTACAACACAGTCAGTCTGCTATTATTGCAGTCAGACCCAGACGGTTATAATCGGCTCAACCAAATGCCACCAACCCCCCCACGTCTCCCTCCCCAAAACGACCCCGGAGAAACTCCCGACAAAGACAGAAAAGCGCAGGAAGTCAGACGGGATTTAAAGCCTGTGTGTCTGTCTGGACATCTGAGTGAACCCTGCGGCAGAATCCGTCTGAAGCCCCCCCTCCCTTCTTTCTTTTGTTAATTCTCCAGACGCAGATACAGTAGTAACATTCAGCCACATTTATTTTACGAGGCTTCTGGAATGGAGCGCTCGGCCCAGACTGAGGAGACGCGCATTTATTTTACGCAGTGGTGAGTCCGGAGCGCAGTCGGTCCCAACTGCCTCCTCTGCTGAGCGCAAGTGCTTCAATTTCCACGCAACCCCAGTCTGTGACTGACAACCGACTCGTGCCTCTTTGCCCCACTTTGAGTCTGAAACGTGTCTGCTTGCTGCTTGTGCGCCTACAACTCAGTGCCACTGTCCCCCAGATATCAACCAACACGGACCCCTGTCTGGTCTGGTCTGGACTGGACTGCCAATATCTGCGTGTGCTGCCACTCTGAGGATTCCCATGCTGGGCTATTTCCCCCCCTCTCTCTTTTTCACACACACACAGACACTGGTGTAGGAGACAGTTGCCTGCAGCCGTCACTCCACTTGCCTTCTCCACGGCCTTCGCGGCTAATTCTGCAGACAGAATGTGTCCGTGCACGCATGCATGCAGCGGAGCAAGTTTCCCGTTTCACACTCACCGACATAATGCACCACGCACGTCTGTCCTTTTTTGGGGAAAGTCCTTCCTGCGGAGAAACCAAAAGAGGCGCTTAACATAACGTGAGGAGGGAGGGAGGGAGGGAGGGAGGGGAGGAGAGGAGAGGAGAGGGTACACGACGCAATTAAAGGCAGCGCTTCCTGCGTCTGCGCTGGAATTACATGCACAACACAAAAGTGGTCGAGCACAAGCAACACGCAACCCCCCCTTCCCTCCCCTCCCCGTGCACCCTGGCCTTACCGTCACCGGGGGTGATAGTCTCGATTTCCACACCCATGGTTGTATTTTTCTGTTTTGATTATTCTAATAGTAATAATTGTAATTATTATTCCAGCGGTGAGTTCTGGAGCTGCTGCTGCTGCTGCTGCTGCTGCGTCCCTGCACCCGGCAACACTCCCGTCTGTCTGCTCGCTCCTCTGGCGGATGTTCCCAGATCTCTCAGTCTCTCTCCCTCCTCCCTCCCTCCCTCCCTCTCTCTCCCTGTGCATGGAGACCACCGTCATCGCCCACACTGCGCAGCAGCACTTCCGCCCACCACCTCCAAAATAAAACGCGTTTCATTCCAACATTTTCCTCCGCTAATTTCTGAGCACTTTACAGTTTACTGCGAAATAAATATATGACATAAAAAGTGCTTTTCAATGACGCCACGTGGAGGAAATGAAATCATTTAAAGCCCTGCATGTTTTAGGTGGATAGGTAGGTACTGCAGGCACAAAGTTTGGATGCAAGAACAAATTTGTCCATAAAAGATCATAGTTTCATTGGTATCAAAATAAACATGACTATTATATAAAGAGAAACTTATCTACTACAATTATCAGGTATTTGAGTTTTTGCTTTAACAACATTATGACATATACAGGACATTCGTTCCACAGGGGATATTTGTATGAAGCCTCAAAAGACAAAGAGTTAAAGTGGATAAGACAAACTGTGATTTGCTTTTTGTTTGTTTATTTGTTTGTTGGTTGTTGTTTTTTTTTTAACTTTTGCTCTGAAGCTGTGACTCTTTAAATCTTCTCGACCCTAAAACTAAACCTTCTTCTTTTCTTTTTCTGACATTTATTCATCAATGTTGTGGTAACATTAATGTTCAGCTAAAGATAAACTGAGGAAGATGGTTCATATCAGTAAAAGTAAAGTCTGATCATGTAGTAAATACATAGAACCTCGTGCTGGTTTTAGAGAAAGACATGTGAACAGAAACTTGAAGCTGCTTCCAGACTTTTGGCCTGTAGTGTATGTAGTGTGAAAATCCATTTATTTTATTTTATTTTTTGAGTTCCACTTCTAATTTATGATTGCTCCCAGTGTGTGAATGTAGAAAAGTAGAAAAGTGCTGTATAAAACCATTTACCATTTACCAATCGTCTGAATTAGCAGACGAACGCTAACATGAGGGAACCTGATTGCAGACATCTCAATACCAACGTAACGTAGTGGAATAATCTCCAGGACAAACTGCTGCCTCCGTAACCCAGTTAAGACAAAAAAAAAAAAAAAATCTGGAGTCTGACTCCTGAACACATCACATTATTACCATGTGCTTTGAGGCCCTTGCATCACATTTTAATAGTATTTTTATTACTTTTATTCTGGTTAATGTGATTTTGTTGATGTCACATGGCGTTGTCCATTTTCTAACAGTGTCTCTGATGCCTGCTGCGAAATTAATTTCCTTTGGGATATCAATAAAACTGAACATAGCAAATCTCTTCCCTCTCCTTCTGTTTGTTTTCCTTGTTAGCTTTTAGCTTAGCTAGCCTCCTTCAGAGCCTCCTTTCTTTACCAGCACCAACTGTGCAACAGCGCGATGAAATGCGGATAAACTCAGCCATAAGAGCAAAAATAGCAGAAAAAAGTAGAGTATTAAAGTTTAAAAGAACAAATATAGAGGGTATGCATGTGATGTTACAGTGAGATCAGCTTTAACTGTGTCTGTGACCACACAGAGTGGCAAAAAGTGACAGCTGGGCTTCAAAATGAATTTAAAAGATGGGTAAGAGCTGCTGTGTGATTCACTGACCCAACGGATTTGGAGTAGTCAGAGATAAAGTGGTGGAAAAAAAGTTTTCAGACACACTACACATCTGTGACGTATTACATTAAGAATCATTGGTCTTCAAGTGCAATTTCTTTTAGTTCAGTCACAGACAAAACAAATCCTGAAACAGCCGTTAAAAACTTAAAATCGATCGGTTCCATAAAAATACAGATGAAATGGGTCATTTTGGTTCCAGTGATTCACTAATGAAGGTTGTGCTTTTCATTAAAAGACACATTTTTCTGTTGTCGTGCTTCGTGTCTGTAAAAAGCCGGTACATTTGAAAGTTCTTCAGAGACAAAAATGCCTAAATCCAGGAACCTGACGCAGGAACCTGATGCCGGAAACACGCCTGGAAGTGGAAGTGCAGATTCAGTCCTTTTAGATCAATGATCAATGAGAGACAGAGATTATCCCAAGAACACAAGAACTGGACAGTCAGGAACTGGAAGAAGATTCTGTGGTCAGATGAGTCAAGTTTCCAGTTTATCTTCCTCCTGATAATGTGAGGCTACGTAGAAGACCAGGCCAAGAATTAACTCCAACATGTACAGTATCTACTGTCAAACATGGTGGAGGCAGCATCATGGTTTGGGGAAACAGGAGTGCTGCTGGTGTTGGTCATCTCACTGTTGAACTCACATGCTCCCTTCTGCACGTGCTCGGTTTCATCGAGGTCCAAACTGGATGTTTCAACAAGATACTGTAACTTTCCACACATTCAGGACCAGTAGAACTTGAGCTCCTTTGAAAATCTGTGGTGGATTATCAAAAGGTCTGTTTCGAAGAGCAAACCAAAGAATTTAGAAGAACTGAAAAGAGAAATTCAAGAAGAATGGGACAACATTAGTCCTCAACAGTGCGAAAGGCTCGTGGGGAACATGTCAGCCAGGATTAGAGCTCTAACATTACTGCTGCTAGTGACAGGACTAATAAATATTAACTGATGATGTGATGGTTTATTTTTATTTGTTGACTTTGATACCGACAATGTGAGATATTGAAACTGTCTAGAACACTGTCTTTACCTCCTGAGGAGGCTCAGGTCCTTCAATGTCTGCAACATGATGCTGCAGATGTTCTATCAGTCTGTTGTGGCGAGCTCCATCTTCTTCGCTGTGGTGTCCTGAGCTGCAGGCATCAAAGCAAAGGACGCCAACAGACTGAACAAACTCATCAGGAAGGCAGAATCTGTTGTTGGCTCTAAGCTTGTCTCCCTGGAGGAGGTGGTGGAGGACAGGATGCTGGCAAAGCTGCTGGTGATCATGGACAATCCCTCTCACCCCCTCTACAAAACACTGGACAAGCTGAGGAGCAGCTTCAGCCACAGACTCATTCAACCCGCTGCTCTAAAACGATACAGGACATCGTTCCTTCCAACCACAATAAGACTCTACAACTCATCCACGTCTGTCAGATCCACCATCACAGAACTAAACCTGCACTGAATCTAACTGTCACCATTTACTACAGGTCACTTTAGCACTGCCAGTATATCTTACATGATCAAGTACTTATATGCATATATTATACCTATACGATATATTGTGTGTGTGTGTATATATGTGTATATGTATATATATGTACATGCATTAATACATGTTTACATATTATATATTGCAATTATGTATGCTCATCTTGCACACATGACACATTTCTGTGTGTATTATTATTATTATTATTATTACATACTGATGCTGCTGCCATTATTAGTATTACATACTTTTATTACTATCATATACTGTTATATATTATATCATTATATAATATACTACATTACTATTATATATCATATTATTATAGACTATACTACTACTATATACTGTTTATTCACAATAACACTACCATCATATCATCAGTACTACTGCCATCATCCTGCCACTGCACCTTATCCACCTATGTATCTTATAACTTGTGTTTTTTAAGTGTCCTTGTCCTGTTGTGTGTTTTTACCTTTGCCTTTATTTTTATACCTCAGTATTTTATTCTATTGTATTTTATTGTACCCAAATACCGGACTGCTGTGACAATCTAATTTCCCTTCGGGGATGAATAAAGTAATCAATCAATCAATCAATCAATCAATCAATCAATCAATCAATCTAGAACTTACCGTTGATAGTTGTTCTTGTGAATAATAAATAAATAAATATAATTTGTATTTGTTAGTGTCTGCCTAATGCAGCCAGACACAAAACAAAGATTTTTACACAAATATTTGATGATAATATGTCAGTTTGTGTGAAAACTTTTTTTTTTCATTTAGTGTCAGCTAATATTAATTCATGCTGTATTTTTTGATGAAGTCAAACCTTAAGTTACTTCTTAAGTTACGTTCTGGAGGTTCTGTCAGATAAGTTTGTGGATGTTGTTGTTTTGGTGTAGTTACAACCGACAGTAACTATTTCAGCTCCAACAATAAATAAGAATAAAACAACAAACTGAATATTTGTGATCACTGCTCATCGTCCTTTTAACGCTGCAGTATTATATGGCTAACGTTACTTCTCAGTGAAGCTCTTAGCATTAGCATCTTTTATTTAGTTACATTCACCACAACTTTTCCAAATCCATACCTGATCATCGTCGAGTCCATTTGTCCTTAATTTGACCTGATAATCCACATTTTTTCCCGGTGTCTCTGTATTTACTGACACATTTCACCAGGTTTTTTGTCTAGGAGTTTGTTTACATCCGTTGCCTAGTGACGAGTCCTCAAGATTCTGGAATGTTGTTGTTAAAGGGGCCACAAGGTTCAGCTGCTCAGCAACGGTAACTAGGGGGCGTGTCAGACATCAAAGGCAATGTGATGACATCACAGTTATAGATAAATAGGTAGATAGATAGATGATAGATAGATGATACATAGCGATAGACAGATAGAGAGTGATAGCGATAGATAGAGAGACAGAGATAGAGGTTGATAGAGATAAACAGATAGAGATAAACAGAGATAAACAGAGACAGATAGTGATAGACAGAAAGAAAGAGATAGCGAAATGCCTCAGTCAGAAGAGATTGTGTTGCCCAGAGAAACCTGGAGAAGAATCCAGGCGGAATTAAATAAGCCTGAGCAAAAAGTTTACTCTAGACAGGAGGTCGTAGAGAGCAACGCTCAATATCAGTATATGAAATCACAGGACAGGTTGTTGCTCACCCAATTGGAAAAGAGGAGGCATGAACGCGAAGTAGAGGACCGTAAAAAGGAGGAATACTTGAATAGGATCGCTGCAGAGGAGGCGGAGTGCCAGAAACAGGACAAACTGAGAGTGGTGGTCAGATGCAATGAACTGAGGTTTCGCCAGGACGACTGCGTCGCCAAGTTCAACCGTGTGGTCCATTCTGAAAAGGTGGCACAGGAAAACGAGATCTTCAGAGAGCTGAGAAGGAAAAGAAAAATGGAGGAGGAAGAGAGGACCAGACACTATGAGGAGGAGATGAGGCGCAGACTGGACGAAGCCAAAGAAATCGAGGAGGAGAGGGTTCGTCAGCGGCAGCTCAAAGAGAAGGCCGTCGCTGAGTATCGTCAGGAACAGGCCAGACTGGAGAAACAGTTCTGGGAGAGGAAAACACAGGAGGAAAGGGAAGAACGAAACGAATTCAGGCGCCTGGACGACCAGTTCGCACAGGAGATGCGACAAAAGGCGGAACGTGACGCTCAGTTTAAGAAAGAGACCTTAAACGAAAACTTAAACTGCATCTACTCAAGAAAACTCCAGAGGGAGGAGGAGCAGCAGAAACAGGAGGAAGAGCAGAAGCGTATAAAGAGCGTACAGAGTGGAATGGAAGCAGCGCTGAAGCAGAGAAAGGCGGCGCAAGCTCACAAAATAACACGGTACCAGAAAGACATAAGCGTCGCATCTGACAAGCTGGCGCAGAGAAAGACGGAGGAAGCTGCCAGGACGGCGCTGGAGGAGGAGACGAGGGAACGGACGGGGCTGGAGAAGCAAAAGGCCAAAGAGGAAGAAACACAGAGGGACAAAAAGGAGCAGAGGGACGCCAGGTTAAAGGCCATTCAGAAACACCGAGAGGAAACGATGAGGCGCAACGAGGAGGTGAGGTTAGCGGAGCTTAAAAACAAACAGGACCTGAAAGAGGCTCTGGAACAGGCTCACGAGCTGCACGTTAGGACGCAGAGGGAAAAGGATCAGAGGACACGGGACAAACACATCCAGCTCCGTGACGTCAACGTCGAGCGGAAGTTACAAAAACGCGCCCGCGAGCAGCAGGTGAAGAGGGACGAGGAGGAGCACGACAGGAAGATGGCGCAGCAGGTTTCAGAGATGGAGAAACGCCTCCGGGATTATTTCCGCGGTGAAACGCGTAAAGCTGTGGAGCTGGGAGGAAACGCTCCGTTCAGGTTGGCGGCGACTGCAGGAAGATTCGTTTTGGAAGGGGACGAGCCCGAGCACTTCACAGCCAACACGGTCGTGTCACTGCCCAGGTTTGCAACCGACAAGACACGTTTGACCAAACTCTGTCAGGAGCGAAAGAGCCGGCAGGAGCCGAAGGTGGAGAGGCCGTGTAAGAGGAGGTTCGCTGTCAGCGATTTACTGGAAGGTGTCACTTCCCAACAGTCCACCCTGCCAGCCATCAACCCCGGAAAACCACAGCTGACCAGCACCTCTCAGCCTCCAGCATCAGCCAGCAAAGTCAGACCAACGAATATCACCGTGATACAAACTCCCTGCAGCAAACCACAGCTGACCAGCACCACTCTGCCTCCGATATCAGCCAGTAAAGTCAGACCAACGAATATCACCGTGATACAAACTCCCTGCAGCAAACCACAGCTGACCACACAACCACTCTGCCTCCGATATCAGCCAGTAAAGTCAGACACGTTCCCACCAGGAAACCAGAGCGGATGAAGACCATTGTTCCGCTGATATCTGACTATAACTATTAACCTGCCACCACCACCACCACCACCACCACACAAAACGATTCCTAAGAGCCAAGCAGGCAGGGTGGTAGTTAGGGTTTACTCCGGGAACTCCGGTTTTTCCCACTCTTTTTCTATACTAATCAAACCATCTAGGTAACCAACATACTGTCCTTTAAAGTAAGTTTAAGTAACTTTCTGAAATGTTTTTAAAAAATAAAATAAAATAAAATAATAAAAAATAAAGGGTGAAGGTGTGATTCTTTACATTTGACTGGAGTAGAAGTGTCTCTCTTTAAAAACGTGTCCACTGATCCAGCGTTGGGTCGTCTCCGCTGCACAGCCGGACTTCGTCATCTGTCTGGGGAGGACGTCTGACAGCAGGACGCTGCTGGGAACCAGTCGCTGTATTTCAACAATATCCGCTTTCACACTTTCTCCCTGGACAGGTTTGGTTGATGCAGCTGGTTTTTGGTGAAAATATTTCTTCTTTTACTTTCAAATAAGTGTTTGATTTCCTTTTGAACGAGTCATCTCTTGTCTTCTGTGTTTATCCTTGGTCTATTGTACCCTGTCTCCTCCACAGTCCTCCTCCTGTTCATTTTTTTTCTCACTTTCTTTTTAAAAATGTCAACCATTTCTGTTTCAAACACAGACCCTGAGTCAAAGTACTTTTGTTCTTAGTCCTACACAGTGTTTCTATTTGTTCAGTTCACCATCCGGCCGCCAGGGGGCAGCAGGCCACCGTGTCTTCTGCTAAACGCTCCAACAGCGCTGGGTGATGTCCTTTGTGTTACAAGTGGCATTAAATAGACACTACTTCCTCATCTTAAATGAACCAGTTTATAAGTTAAATGATGAGAAGACCAATCACATAGAGTCTATTGTTTCCTGCTGTTACAAATATATTATTGAGATTAGCTCAAAACAGGACTTGCATCGTTTAATCTACATTTATACTCGTTTATTTGTCACATGCACGGACGGCAAAAGATTATTTAAAGTTACATTAAATAAGAAGAAACATTTTACTGTTAGTAACTAGAGCTGCAGTCCACCAGCACTTTTATTTGTTTTTTCTTTTTCTAGCTGGATGAGTCCTTGGCTTTTATTCTTTATGTTTTATTGCTTTATTTTACTATTCTTTATTTTGTTTTTTAAAAAAAACTATTGTGCTCATTTTTATTCCATTATTGTTTTAGTTATTAAGTGTATTTATCATCATTTCGTACCTCTGGACGGCGACTGTGGTTCAACCGAGGCTGTTTTTACAAGTGCTTTAGAAATAAACTTTGACTTGATTCGGCTACAAGTCCCACGTTTCTGATCTTCAACCTCGTCTTCATCCATTTCTCTCGGTGTTTGGTCCGAGTATTTTTTGGTCATTGGATTTTCTGTTCAGAAAAGAACATTATTTTTTATTTTTTTATAAAAAAAGGAAAAAAAAAATCAAACATTAAAATTGAAACTCAAGGCATTTCTCTTCATCAAGGTCAAGAATGGATAAACAAAACTTTAAAAAACGGGCTATTTGCATTTTCTCATTAGAAGACAGAAACAAAAAAGTACCCGTTTTTTCATATTTTGCAACCTGGAAGCTTTGGAACAAGTAATATTAGCTAGTAGCTAACTATTCCCTGATTATATGCAGTTATTTTTAGTTTTTACCTGAAATATGCGGCTCAGTTTTTCTGCAGTCATGTCGTCTTACCTGAGTCAAACTCTTTTGTTTCTAAAAACAACGCACTGATCCATGTCCATCTGTTACACAGACACATTTTATTTTATTTTTAGAAGCAGAAAATTAAAATAAACATTTTTTTAAAAAAGTTTTGTTCATCCATTCTCAGCCCTGATAAAGAAAAATGCCTTGAATTTCAGTTTTAAAATGAAAATCAAATAATTTTAGTTTTTTTTATTCGTTCCTGAACAGAAAATCCAAACCCTACACGGACCGAGTTCCAGCCTCTGTGTGGTTCCATAATTAGTAAAAGACTTGTTCAAGTCGTCTGTCTTGTTCTTTCTTCTTCTTCTTCTTTTTCCAGAGAATGATTCTGAATGAAGCTGCAGACTCAGGATAAAAGCGTAACAAAAGCAGCGAGTTAGTAACGGGTGAACGAGGTGTGAGCCGGCGCTCTGGCTCCTGCTTTGTGTGGACGACCTGGGCCGAAGCCTAATTAAGTTCGCTTCAAAAGCTCACCTTGTGCATTATGCAGCCTCATACATACGCAGGCGTACACAATGCTTCAGGAGCGTGTGTGTAGGTTACAGTAAGCGACTTAATGCATCGGCCCTGTTAGAAACCAGCGCCTGGTTAACCATGATTAATACCCACTCAGCAGTTATCTGCAGCTCAGTCCACTGTTGTGAACCAGCACGGTATCTTCATTAATCAAAGCAGGAGCTGCTGTCTAGTTAGCATTCATCACAGCCTGGATTATGATGTTCAGATCATTGTGTGTGTGTGTGTGTGTGTGTGTGTGTGAGGTTGTGTGAGGTTGTAGCGAGGGTTGAACAGGCCGGAGAAATCGATGCTCGCTCAGCAGTTAAAGGTCCGGAGCTCAGTGATCAAGTCCTTCTCTGCAGAGTTAATGAGGAGCCTTTGTGTGGAGATGTGTCCGACTTCACCCCAACGTCGGCCTAAGAGCCGAGGAGATGGACATTTAGGAGACATGATACAGGAGGACAAGGACAAGAGAGACATACGACTTCTCTATGAGATGAATCTCTTCAGACTGAGGCTGTAACTCTGTGACTCTGCAGTAGAAGGTTCAGCTCTGAAGCATTTTCCTTCAGGTTTTTCCATGTGATGTTCACAGCACTCGTCCACCACCAGTGTTTACTCACACACATCTACAGATAACAACGCAACACAAAGTCTTTGGTTCCATTTGCGGTTTGTTGATTTGGGAGCACACTATTTGGCATTCTGTTCACGGTCTTTGAATTATACAAATACCTTTTCTTTCTCTGAGCTCCTCTGGTCTGGAAGATCCTGAAACCAGGCTGAGAACCTTTTAAGAAGTGAAGGAAACCATTCAGGAGATGGAATAAGGGGGGACGAGACTAGAGAAGGCTTAAAAGTTTCCTTTAAATAGGATTTGTGAGGTTAAAAGAAGGATTTTCCTTGTATAAAGTTCATCTTTTTGTTCATTTAGTTCATGTTTAGTTGAGGTACGTTAGCTGGTTTATGTTAGTTGTTGGTCTGTTTTGGACTAGTCCTACGTCTATATGACCCCGGGTCAGTTTTGGTTAAATGAAGCCTTAATTTACTTGTCACTGACTTGACCTCATTTTCAGTTTTGGGCCCATTTTTCTGCATTCGTCAGGTTTTCATATTAAACCTGAGTGTACAGACAATTTTCTTACGTTTTTGAAACTTTAGTAAACTATTTTCTACAATTTTTCCCACTGTGGGACAATTGTGATGTTTACACCTTTGTCCTCTGTTTTTCTGCCACTTAAAACTTCTGAAGCCACATTTTAAAACCAGGTATCACACTTTCTTCTCCACTACTAGTTCAATGTAACTCGTGATTTGGATTTTATTCCTGCAGATTCAAAGAAGAAAAATAAGAAAAAGTAGCTTTGCACACAACTGGAAGAGTCAAATCAAACTTACCCCACGAAGTCCCGCAGATCTTTGCAGGAGCAGAATCAGGCTTCTCCAGATCCTCTGGCTGCTGTAAGTAGAAGTTAGACCACGGATAGAAGAGACAAAACTAATCAGAAAACATCATCATTCTATCATTCTATAAAAGTGCATTTAACCTAATTCTAACATTTACCTTAAACCAAAGCTTTATGTCGAAATTGTCTCTGGTGCCTCGGTCATGATCCTGTTTCCTGATTTCATTTCTTAGCTCCTTCATCTGTCTTGTCCAGTTTTATTTCCTGTGTTTACACCTTGCTCCGCCCTCTTTAGATTCACCTGCATCTCGTCATCACTTACGCCAATCCACCACAACATTATGACCACTTACAGGAGAAGTGACACCACATATTAGGGAGGATGGTCATAATGTTTGTCCTTTGTTAAATCATCGGTGGATTTTCCTAATGTTTCAGTTCAGTTCCTTGTCTTTCCCTGTTTTCCTGACTTCTTGTTCTTGTGTAGCTTTTGTTTTTTTTTGCATTTCACCTGGTTTTAGATCCATGTTCGGTTCGTCCTGCCTCTAACCTGCAGCTCTTTTATTCCTCATTAGTAACTTTTCACTGAAGTTATTTTGTTTCCCAGAACCCACCAGACTCACACTTTTTTTTTCCAGACCCTATGAATATGGAAACGCTCGGTGCACACATACATAACCCACTTCCTCGTAGTAATCAGTCATGGGCCCCGGATCAAACCGAGCCCTCTTTACTGCTCCGGCTTTATTGTAACAGTCAGAAGTCCACTCAGGTTATTGCTCTATCTGTATAAAGAGGAGCTGAGGAGGCCGGGAGAGACTTTACAATATTTCTTTATGAGAAGCAGGCACTCATGTGCATTACATGGCGCGCATAATGCGCGGTGTAAAAGTGAAGGATTGCTTCCAGTCGAGTGATGTAATGCTCCACAAATAATCCCGCTCAGGTTCTGATGGACGTCGCGATCTGAACGCGTCCCGGGGATCCATCTGCTTTATTGGGCCGGGAGGGACGCGAGGTAATATTTAGAGAATTAAAAGTGAAGAGCAATATTTTATTTAGAGGCAAAGTACAAGAAGAGAAAAAAAACAAAACAGGCATTTTTACAGGATGACGTCTTCTCTTGGACCTCGTTGCCTTTTCACGTCTTTTGCTTTAGATCTTAGCAGCTGATGAAGGAGGTTGTGGGACTTCTCTGATGTGACCACTAGAGGGCCCACTCTGCTCTCTCTGCTGCCTTCTCCACCGTCCGTCAACCCCCAGCATTAGTCGCAAACCCCCTACCCTCTCCGAAAATTGCCAATGATTCCTTCCTGTTCCTGGTAATTAAAAGGGTATTACTCAGAAGAGGAGAGCGATGCCGTATGTATTCATGCCGGCTGTTGTGTCTCTGCTGCACACGCCTCCTGACTGTTAACTGCTGGTGAGTATTATTGCTTTTACATTGATCTCGGTGACAGATAACAGCAATTGAATTGTAAATGGAAAAGGGGACTGGAGACAATTAGCTGAGCTTGTTGCGGCTTCAGGAAAGTACAAAGGGATGAACGGAGCCGGGAGCTGGAAACACAGGGACAAAACTGTCCCCGTGTCTTCAGTTAGTTAGTGAGTAGAAAAGCAAAGACTCATCCATTTAAAGCAGACTTCATATTCTACATGGAGCCGGTGGTGAGAGGCCAGCGAGTGCAGAGAAACTCCAACTCCTGGATTCTAGTCATCAAGTTATATGTGACTGCACCAATTTTCTGACATCAGTGGGGAAATAAGGGTGAAATAAAAGTGACATGTTATTTTAAACCTCTTTTATTAAGTTAGTAGATGTTTGTTTTATTCTATTAGTGCTATATATCTTCTCCCATCCTTCCACTGTGGAAGCGTAAATTAAAAATGTACTTTGCTATTTAGTTTTCAAGATTTTCAGGTGGATTTGTGGTGGTTTGGACTGATGCCTCCAGGTTCCTCTCACCCTCTGAAGACATCCTCGTTAGGTTCATTGGTGATTCTAGATTGGCCGTACATGTGAGTGTGAATGGTTGTCTGTTATTAATAGTTGATTTTCATTAAATTAACAAAACGCAGTGAATGAACGGAGGAGAAATCTAAATCTAATCAGTATCTGCTGTGACCCCCCTTCACCTTCCAGACAGCATCAGTTCTTCTACGTGGACACAGTTCTTGAAGGAACTCGGCTGGTAGTTTGTTCCAAACATCTTGGAGAACTAACCACAGATCTTCCTCAGATCCTTCTGTGTCTTCATGTGATCCAGACTCAGTCCGTGACGCTGAGGTCAGGTCTCTGGGGGGTCCACGCCATCACTTCCAGGATGTGTTGTTCTTCTTTCCTATGAAGAAAGTTCTTAATGACCTTGGCTGGATGTTTGGGCTCTTTGTCCTCTTAGTATCTGCCTCTATCTCTCAGCATTGAGGACTATTAGTCTTGACCAAATCCACAACTCCATTTGCAGAAATGCAGCTTCGACCTTAGAAGGAGCCTCCACCATGCTTCACTGTTGCCTGCAGCCAGATATTTTGGTGCATAGTTGAGTCTCTTGGTCTTGTTTCCATGTTAGATGGATTTTTAGCTGCAGCTCTTCACTTGTGTCCAGACGTCTCCAGACAGTAGATGGATGAACCTGTGTCCCACTGGTTTCTGACAGTCCTGAGCTCATGTCTCTGCTGGACGTCTTCAGATTTCAAAGGGGAATAATGTTGATGTGTGCAGTTTCCACTGCGTCTACGATCGTACTAAATCCCTGATTCAGTCCGAGTGAACCAATAAGGATTGATGCTGGTTTGAAGGCAAAAGGTAGTAACACCAGATATTGATGAGACTTAGATTTCTTTTCGTTTGCTCACTTTGTATTTTGTAAATTGGCAAAAAAAGAAAAACAATAATAATCATTATTTATATTTCTTATTATTCTTAGTTTCCAGCGTTTCTTCTACACATCCACTACAAACATTTGCACAGTGGTGTATGTCCACCAGATATGGAAGAGTATTAGGGTCACCCATGAGAAAAAAAAATTAGAAGAGGTAGATTTTTCATCAGGCACTTCGAGACGAAAGTAGAAATTTGGAGAAAATGAAGTCGACCTCACTGCCGGTTTAAAGGTCTACTTGTCTACTTCGACGCTTTTCTCAAAATTTCGCCTTTTTTTTTATCAAAGTGCATGATGAAAAACTCGTGGGTGGCTCTAACACTCTCCTGAAAGTTTCAAGGATTTTTCTCACTCTTTCCATAATATATTTATCTTTTTTTTTATTATCATTATCAACTTGTTTCTGATAGTTTTTCTTTATAAAATGATTTTCATTTTCCTCTCTGAAATTGAAAGAAATATATAAATATCATCACCATTAAATAAAATGTATTTCTTATTTTTTTACTGGATATTTACTATTTATATTCCTGAAACGTGAGTAAAGACACATAATCACTTTCCACTGCTGACTATTTTTTACCTCTCAGGTCGTGCAAACCCAGCTCATTAACCTCGCCCCCCTCTCCTTCAGGTCTCCTTCACCCCCCACCTCCCCACCAACCTCGGTAGCAGACGTCCAGTCACGCACGGCCCACGTTGCACCAGGCCGCGGTGTCTCTCGGCCGGGGAAAGGTTACCAGTCTGAATTTCATGCTAGCAGCTACCAGCAGCTCAGACGTAAGTTATCTGACAGCCGCGTATCAGACTGATGGATCAGAGCTTTAACGGGCTTTAATGTCGGGGGAACCGTGAGTGAGATCAGGCAACGGACTCCTAATGAAGACGTCCCGGGATGAGTCCTCGGAGACGCATCCCACAGAGAGGACATTGATCACGAGCACCAGACTGAGGAGACACGTTTAGAGAGTCGGCGAAAGAGAGGATAGAACGGAGCAATTCAATGGGTTGATTCAGTCTGATGACTTCATTCAGTTTGTACAGTATCTGCTGGTGTGATCTGCCCCCCCCATACCCCCCATACCCCCCATACCCCCTATACCCCCCCCCCCCCACCCCCCATCGTCTCGTGTGCACATGCTGCAGGAAGGAGGAGGTTATCCTTAAACTTATTAGAGCAGGTGCAGTGCATAGAAAATCCATTCGGTGTTGCTGTCACAGCGATTCTCTTCTATTGAATTAAGAGGGGTCAATCCCACAAATCAAGAGATTACGCTGCAGGGAGGCGGAGGACTCGCACACAGTCCCACGCATGTAGGTCCGCGCATGTGTTTGTGGGCTTAAGGAGACACGCTGTGCACGCTTTTATTAGCGGGATCGCTTTGCATATTAAATTACACATCAGTTAAATTAAAAAGGATTCATATGAGGCTCACATGGTTACACTGTGTCTCACACACACACACACACACACACACACACACACAGTAAAGCCCTTGTTGCGTGACCAATGCCGCGGCTGCTCTGTAGCTGCTGCGATTGTGCTGAGTGGAATGATCTTGAGTTTGGGGACCTTGGCGTTCATCACCATCTCCCACACAAACACTGCAGCAGCCCTGCGGCTCTGCCTGCTTTAATTATCACACGGCCGGCTAATCAATAGCAAACAGGCTAATCCTATTTCATCCCTTCATATTCATTTATGTCGATGTCAGATCTAAACTACCGGTGCAGCGGGTTCCCATCGCGGTGTGCGCGTTACAGCCTCTGATTGTCTGTGGGCAGGTTTTATCTAATAGCTGCGACAAGGTGGGTTCCTATCTACTGCTAACATCTGCCTGTGAAGAGGAAAACTCAAATATTTGACTTCACTGACGTGGAAATGAGGTGGAAATGTTGGCATATATATAAAAAAGCAAAAGATAAAAGAGACAAAGCACAATGGAAATTAAATTAAATAGAAAGAAATGACGTCACTTGTCTAACAACCACCAAAAAGATACGAACTGTTCCTTAAATGTGAAGCCAAAGCCAGTAGAGCTCCCCCTGGTGACTGGCTGCAGTATAGCTCATAAGCTCCACCCCCTCCAGTTTGTGGGAGGGACTTGGGCCAAATTAAAACACTGAAATCACATCAAATATTTTATTTTTAAGGATGATTTTAGGTAGTTAATATAATGTTTATGAATGTTCATAAATGGTAATTTTTTTAGGAGCAAGTTAGTTGACGCTATAGTAACAGGATGCGATATAATGGTGTCCACCAGTTGCCATGCCAACCACTCTGCAAACCAGTCCTGTGGGATGTTGAGAGTTTTAAAAAATAAATAAATAAATGAGTTCAGTGTATATTTCAATATTTTTTTGTAGCTGGTGGAAGTAGAGCAGAGCGTAGTGTTAAATAAGCAAAAATGGGAGTGTGGGCGGGGCTTCGATGATGTGGCTCCGCCCTCAGACCGTACTCATCAGACTGTGGCTCTAAACTCGCAACATGGCACCGCGGGAAAATAGCATCAGTTGGAGGGATTCAACAATGTAGAAACTGGTTTATTACATCCACCTGCACAGATTTTCCATATGAGGGATTCCCATAAAGATCAATTAATTAATTATCACCTGATATTGAAAAGCTCTAGTGAAAAGCTTGTAAACTGTTCTGTAGAATGATTAATCGATGGTTTATTTAGTCTCTTTATAATGTTTGTTAAAGGAGAGTGTCACTGTTTGGTCTTAGCGACACTGATTTTAAAATCAATCACAAGTTTATTGGCATGATCTTAAAATAATCGTATGTTTTCGTGGGTTGAAAATTACTCATACTGAGTTGTAATGAAATATTTGTATAACTTTGTTGCTGGGTATCAGTCGTTTCCCCGGTCGCTTCCAGAGATTTGTTTTATTTCTACAGTATTTTGCTCCCAGCTTCACATCTTCACACGTCTTTGCTTTTCTGCAGCTCTTCTCCTTTTTTAAATCAGGGCTGCAGCTTCTCCATCACATGTCAACTTCTTGTCGTCCAGACTTGTGAGATTTCTCATGCAACAACCAGTATAACCAGAGAAGAGGACGCAGGAAATGGTGTTTATTTAAAACGCTGCAGAAGAAGATGTGTTGCGGAATGATATGTTGAAATGATGATGTGGTGCAGGATGCTGTGCTGTTCATACTGTATTCACCCCTCACACTCTGCTCGGTTCGGTCTCCGGTTGAACTCAATTACACATTGAAGCCGCTCTTCCAGTCTGCAGCATCTTCAACGCTGTTCGACAACCTCTCGTTTCCCAGAATATTCCGACATCGTCAGAGTTTTACTGTCCAGGCCGGACCCCAGGGATCGACATGTGCATTTGAATTTCTAGCAGTTTACTGATAGATTTTCTCTGTGTTGTTGGAGTCAAATTGAATCAGTGTCTTGTATTTCAGGCCGGGCGCCAACTAAACAGAGAACGCTGAATCTGAATCTTTGAACCGCTCGTCCTTTTACTCCGTGCTCTCCACTGGTACTTTACTGAATTTTTATGATCTCTGACCCACTTTGGAAAGTTTGGTGGTGAATTTGATAATGCATTTCCAACTTTGAGTGTTTTCTCTGACAGATTCAGGATATGCCGACTGTCACGACCCAAAAGGAAATGATTTTGTCGTGTCATTCAAGTTGTAGCCCAAAGGCGCGATGGTTCCATGATGTCCTAAACTATCCCACGTATGAGAGACTTTCAGCCTAAAAGCTGATCAGAAACCACCAGAACTATTCTATAAAAGTTGATTATGGCCACACCTTCCTCCTTTTTTTTTTTACACTAAGTCGGAGGGAGATCTCACTGTTTGTTGTAACACTGAAACCATTCAAATTGAGTTCACCAGAGTCCGTTTTCCACAATAAACGTAATACGGGCTCCAGCTGAAGCGCTAAGGCGGCTCCAACGGGGGCCGGACAAACAACACCTGCAAATGAGCATATAGCTGCATTAGAGAGTCTGATTGTTCTCTTCATTATTAATGATTTGCTTGCGTACTTTATGTGTGCGTGGCATCTCATTTTCCTGAGGCATGGACGTGTTTTTGATGGTGGCGGTTTAGGCCGGTAACGAGGAACATTACGACGGCCTCTTTCGCGAATTGTGCAGAATCCAAATGGAGAGTGGGACCGATGAGGTAACCATGTGGACCTCAGCCAAGTGGCCTGACTCTTTAAGTGTTTCCAAGATTAGAACTATTCAGTGTTCATTTCCAAACGCATGCGGGGCCTTCTTCTCCTCACTGCCTTCACAGACACAGTATTAAAATATAGTGCAGCAGACTAGCTATGTATAAAAGTGGTGGTTACAGATGCTTGTGCTGGACGTATCAATCTAAATATCGATACCACATCCAGTATCGGCATTGGATCGATACTGGCATGATGAGATCGATTTCTCTTCTATAGGTCCAGTAAATGACTCCTCAAAAAGTTCATGCAGCTTCTCTCCAAGTTTCACTTTGCACTAATGACTTTAGTTAAAGGATAATTATTTAAATTTAAACATGTTATGCTGTTAAATTAGAAAAAGTGTTTATTCGTCTAAATATTTGTCCTGTGTTTTATCATAATCAACTAACTAAAGGCAATAGTTATTCATTGATCACGACATTTCAAGTAAAAAGTATCGGTATTGGTATCGGCGATACTAGCCCTGTATTTACTTCGTATCGGATCATTAACAAAATTCCCAATATCGCCCACCACTATTGTGCAGTTTAACATACAGAGTGTTGCATAAAATCAAGAGTGAAATGTATTAACAGTAATGCAATAAAGTATTAAGCAGTAGTGCTGCAAGTGTGTGCAGAATAAATCATTACATACAACACAATACAGAGTGCAACACTAAAAGGAACCTGTGGAGTTAACACACAAGTTTGGACACAACTTCAAAGTGAGATGAAGTTGAGACAAACTACCGGTTGTCGCTTGAAGACTTGAAGACTCAAATCATTTTATCCTACAACTTTGTAAATCCTGTGAAAGAAAATGGCTTTTTTTTTTTTTTTTTTTTTTTTAAACAGTGATCTAGCACCAAACACGGAGGAGACGCAGTAAATTAAAGGCTCAGAAAGGCCTTGGGATGACTCCCTTTGCCTCCCAGCGTGGTTTACAACCCCGCCCCATGCCAAAACACACTTGTTAAACACTTGGAGACAAAGGGCAGGGAGCTGTGTGAAGGTTATGTAGACGTTTGTTTATCTGCTGGGTGGTTTACACTTAATTAGCCACAGCAGAGCTAAGAAGGAAAATTTACTCAGATGAACAAACAAACCAATCCACCGGAGCCAGGTCCGTGTACGGCTTCTTGACTCTGTCTTTGTGGGGTGTGACCTGCAGGCGCCCAGCGATGTGCAAAGCAGATAACGGCTCAACCGCGAGCTGAGGAATTAAAGATAATGTCCAACCCTGAGGGCCTTTAAATAGACCACACTCATCACTGACCGTATCTCCACTGGCCTCTTTACACAGTGCGACCCCCCCAGTCTGTTAAATCCAGCCCCGCACCCACATCCAGGTGATAAGTGAAGACCGCACGCTCGCGGGATACCATTAAATACCATGTGTTTTATAGCAGAGGTTATTCAACTTTTGAGCCCGTGACCCAAATAAGAAAATTATCGCCTGGCCCCGAGGTCTCAGGCTCATTAAAATATATTGGTTTCCACGACATCGAGGGACCCTCCACCTGCTGTGGGCCTGTGACCTGTTTTGGTTTCCTTTCAGAAATTAACTTTAACGACATACTTGACTGGCTATTATTACTGTATACAGTGCATTATCATGCTGTAAATTTTTATTTCATTAGATCGTCAGGTCAGAGCTGTGTGTCACTGAGATGATTCTAAATCAATGTCAGTGAAAAAACAAGCATCAGAAATCTGAAGAATGTAAAGAAAGGGGCATGAAAAACACTTCTATTTGGGGAGGAAACTTAATATTGTAGAAGAAGGAAGTAAAAGTGAATGCTGTACCTGATATTAAAGACCTGTGGCAATTTATCAGTTTGTGAGTCTTCTCCTGTGAGATTTATTTAGAGAGCTGATGCTAAGCCAAGGAATAGTTTTGATATCATACTTTTAAGTTGTCCAATATTGGTGAGCAGCCAAAACAGCCTCAACCTGCTGGCACCTAAGGCTGTAAGAAAAGTGGACGCCATGACAGCTCCTCAAAGGTGGAGCTCCCCCTGGTGGCCTGAGCCGAACACGGTCAACTTGGAAAATGTCATCTTGCTGTGATTTTTGGGGCCAAACCCAAAAAAGCAAAACCACTAACCTGAAGTTTTATCACATACCAGCCACTGAGAGTCATAGACAACTTTGTTGATTGTTGAACGTGATTAAAAAAAAGATCAGAGTGAGACAATCATCAAAAACTCTCTTGATGTCAGCTCAGATTAATATGTGATGCATCATCGGTTTCAGCCTGGAAAGAGTTATGTATTAGACTAAATAGCGACAAAAATTATGTTAAGTTAATCATAATTTGGGAAATTCTTGTTACATGTTAATGCTAATGCTAATGCTACCCACGAGCTAACACAACGTTAGCTGTGTGTTTCAGGGGTGTCCAAGCAGAAGTTGCATTTACCACGTTACCCCCTCCCCCCACATCACAGGCAGCCCTGTGCTGCTGGAGGCGCTGTGCAGCCCATACATCGGCCCTCCCTCACTAGGCATAGGAGCATTAAATATTCTTTGAGTTCAATAAATGTTTTTGGTTAAATTGAGACGTATAAGATTTGTTGTCATTGTGTCATCTTTATCATGTAAATAGAGGGAGAAAAAGCAGTAGCGGCTCCAAATATCGGCTAATTGACTCTAATTTACAGTATATGCATTAGTGGCCCAGAAGTGGATACACCAAGGAAAGATAACACTCAAACATCCAGATCGTTTTATAATGAATTCATTATAAACGTGTATGGTGCAGGTCGTCATATATGTGGAGTAAGAACATCGTCCCTGTTTGTATCAGTCACACTTCGAACTGAACTGTTTATTCTGATCAATCTGCATTTAGAAAAATTTAAAAATAAAAGATAACAATACAATCTGCAGAACATGGAGCAGTGTGGCCTTATTTGAAGCTTCCCCTTTAATAAAAGTATAAAAACTGTAATAGCGTAATAAAAACAAGACTAAAGTCAACTATAGAACTATATAAACCTGTAAAAGTGTGCATCTATATACCTGCACTGTCTCCCGATCAAAGGTCATCAAAAATATGACTGGATGAGACAAATAAAACACGGCTACGGGGACGAGTGCACAAGGAAACGAGGACAGTTACAACAGAGCAGTTAAACTGTGACTCTGGACTGTGGGAAGTTTGGTCTCATTGGGAATCACGGGTCTAACTTTCCCCCAATCCCTCTCCTTGTCAAACACAGTCTGCTCCGCCTCCCGAGGTTTCACCGAGCAGCGGCGGCAGCAGCAAGCGAGAAAAATGCCTGGAAATTGATCCGATGCAGAAGTGTTTATCGTCAATTTTACAAAAACAAATCCATCCAGCTGCATCTCACACAAATACTGTATCATTAATCCTCCGGGCGGTAAGAAAAGAGACCTTGTTCAATACGCGCTTTAACGCATAGAAAAGGATTCGCTTTGCAGCTGACAGTTGGTCACTAATGGATGTCCCAGGCTGTGGTTGCCTAGGTAACCCACTTTTATATTTTCCTCCCCGATTGTTTTCAAGTGAAACCAGCAGACTACACACAGAGCTAGCTGCTTCTTGTCGGTCAATGCTTTTTATTCAAAAAGAGAAAATAATGAACGATGTCTTCGCTCCTTCTGGGTTCACCAGATGCTCCAAAACCACTATTAGCGAGAGCGATTTGGTGGCGGGAACCTTTAGTGCAGTAAATTGGTGTTATACACCAATCAGCCACAACATTATGACGGGTGGGGGAGCGTGGGGGAACACATAAAACAACTAGAGAAACAATATTCAGACTTCAAAAAGAGCAATAAGAACCATCAAACCCACTCTTCATCAAACTGAATGCACTAAAATTCAAGGATCTGGTCGACCTCAGAACCATTCAAATCAAGCACAAAGCAAAACATCAGTTACCACATGGCTTCCAAAAGTTGTTTCATTTAAGGGAAAGTAACCACAATCTCAGGGGAATGTGTACGTTCAAAAAGCTCAAACTCAAAACTGCACTGTACATCAGTAAAAGGAGTAAATCTGTGGAACAGCTGTTGTGAAGAGTTGAAAACAGGTATGTAACCAAGCAAGTTCAACCAAATCTTTACGAACAACATTCTGAATAGATACAAGATGGAAACGAACAGAAAAATTTGTGACCAATGAACAATGTGCCTTGTTTGGCTGATGTGTTTCTTTTCCTCTGTTCTGTTAATAATATGAATGATAAACTATATAAACAAATAAAAACGGTGTAGGACTAGATACGTTTTTATTATGCTACACCATTTCAAACATGGAATCGGCATTTACGTTGTTAAGGAGTTGCCTTACCAACTTGATTATTGATTTTTCTGGACCAGGTATTCATTCGTGTTGATGTTACTGAGACAAGAAGCACCCACCTAGACCAGAGCAGGCACCCCCACCCCACAGTAATGACACTCTTTGATGGCAGCCATCACAGAAATGCACAAAAACGCTTTAGGAACAACAACTAGGAACAAAAAACAAAAACAAAACATGAACAGACAAGGTGTTGACCTGGCCTCCAAATTCACTAGATCCTGAACTGATCCCAAAAGGCCCCCACCCACCGCAAAGGCCCCCACTAACAACATTCTGTTTCCAGACACCACAGTCACCACAACGGAGATCTACACAATATTAGGAAGGTGGTCATAATGTTATGCCTGATAAATGTACCTCAACCATATGAACCAGTTGTTCCCATTGGCCTCAAAGATGGTTCCTCAAAGTTGACACTAGTTTATCTTGGTGCCTACGTTCTTCGCATTGGTTTTGCCAACTTTCATTGCTTGAACTCGCCTGGGTCCAGAGCTGGAAAATGTTTGAACAGTCATTCAAATGCAGATAGTCCAGATACTGAGATAATTTTCCACCACAAAGCAGAAGGTACGCTGGTTCAGGCAGCCCAACTCACATCTGCTGCAAAACTACATTTCAAACCACACCTGCATCTGCCAGGATTTCAAGAGCCCAGACTCCATAACCGACCAGTGGGATTCCTCCAAAGGTGAATTAATATTCAAGCACTGACACCAAACCTCAATGGTATAAATATTCATAATATTCATTTACATGATAATATATTGCATGTGAGTTGACTGACTGAACCGCAGCTGTGGCTTTCTGGATCACGCTTCAATCAACTCTGAAGTGTCTTCCACTTTTTCAGAATAAATACTTTTCAAGAAAGTCAGAATTTACTACGAGGGATTTAATTCGGATGTACACGTGTCCACCTGAAAGTTGCAGCTTATAAAAATTATGTGTTAATGCAATCTGCCCAATGTGACAAACGTATGTGGACAGATGCTGTTAGGATGGTTAGCAGGAAGTTTTAAAGTCTAGTTTCTCTGTCAATACATCAAACCCAGGTGCTTCCCAAACCAAGGAAATGCGGAGAGTTGTTCCACAGTGACTTTGAGAATAATGGGCTGGCATCATTAGCTTGGTGCTAATACAAAGGTACCGGTGCCGAGTTATTGAGTGCTGCATAATTTATTAGATTTCACTGTGGTGATTATTTCAGATTGAAAAAGATATGATCCTCAATTGTTCTGCTCTGTTGCTTGGTGTGAAATGAGTAATGAGCCTGGGTGCAGCAGGACCGGAGATATAAAGCCAAGAAGCCCTAGCACGGAGAGACACTGGAGCATTGAATTCAACTTGGCATCAAAAGTGCTGAAAATTTAAATTTGTTTTCAATCACAAATCAACTTGCGCGCAGACGGATATGTCTTCCGAAAGCAACGTATACCCCCTCGGCTCTCCAGGTTTCCAACTTCAAAAGAAAAAAATAAAAATAAACTGAGAACTTAGAAACTTGTGGTTTAGCCTAGAACAATAAGACGGCTTCACTTTTAGAAGGCCCATCAAATAAAACGGTAAAAAGTGAAACATAAAAGCTGAAAGGGTCCTGATGCTCGGCGTCCTCGCTGCACATAAACTCAGCCGTTCTGCCAGTGAGTGGATGTTAACGGGAAAGTTGCGCCAGGCCGACAGAGAGAAGGAAGGGAAACAGGAAAGGTAATGGGCACAGATTCTTCAATTTAACTCTCTATTGATTTCTCTTGTCTTCACCTTGCCGGTGTGCTGGTCCATCTCCAGCAGCAGACATGAGAGGCCGAGAGGAACTGTGCTTCTGCTGCAGCATAGACGGGAACGAGTCGGGTTATCCTCAATGCAGCTGTGTCTGCTTATAGCCAGAATGCATTTTTAGCTTTGATTATTTCATTATTTGTCCTGCTAACACGATGCTTGTAGCCATTTTCTTTATGTTTGTTTGTCTCCACATCGGTTTCGTGCAGAATTGGGACGCCGGCTCAAACGTTAAGTCGGCTAACCAAACTTTCTGAGCTGCTAGAAATGAATCTCACCGTCCAATGGGCAGATCGTTCAGTAATCACAGTTTTCAAGTTTCAAACTACCTCAAACTGCACATGTAATAACAACCGATGCGGTCGATTCTAAAAATTAGTCAAGGCCAACCAAATTCAGGTCTACCTATCAAGCCAGTTGCCCGTTGGTCAGCAGCGTGTGAATTCCCAGCAGCTGAAATCAATTCAGATTTGCCAGAAGCTGATTGTAGTGGTTTTTCGTTTAGAGTGAGATGAAAACACCTCCCCATCCACCCCTTCAGAGGTTTCCACACTGGATGTCTCCCTCTGCGTTTTGTGTTGCGATGCCAGGGCGACTCTTCAGCTGCAGCTGTTGGACAGGTGTCGGGGAAACAGAAGCCACAGCGGGAATTCTTGGCATTGCCCAACGGACTTACCCCCGAGAGTTGGCAATGGGCGAACACTCATCAGCTGCACAGCAATGCTCTGCCAACTGTGGAATACCTCATCATCCATTTTCCATTCACTTCCTCTTTCTCAGTCATTTTACTTGCACCTGTGTTCTGTCTGTTAATCTTCTCAAACTTCTTTCTACCCGATTGTTAAAGGTTTGATTTGGGCAACAATTTAACGTCTAATACCATCAAAATGCCGTTGTGCTGAACAGTTACTCTTGATCTTGCAGTGGTCATTGATAGCAGCAGGATAATGTTAAAGACTGGTGGGGGTTGGAGTTTAAATAGGAACATGTCAGTGCTGCCCATCAACCTTGGATGGTGGCCACCAACAACCATAGCCACCTGTAGCTATAATAATAATAATAATATTAGGGTATTAGTTTTAAGGTGGGTCAAGTGTCTTGCACAAGGACACAACAGACAGACTAGGGATAGGGCGGAATCGTACCGCCAACCTTTCAGTTACTGGACGACGGCTGTACGACCAGAGCTACTGCTGTAAATGGACAAAACCATTTTGATCTTGTTTTTCCTCCACAATCAGTGGTGCTTTAACACCCCATGACCAACCACAAACTGCAGCCTCATAGACCCGTAGACCACTAGAACAGTGGTGAGACGTGTTGGCGAGTTTCTGACAGCCACATGTACTGATCAGCCACAACATTATAACCAGAAAAACGTTATTTATCCCAATTAGGAGGGCAAAGAGGGACACATAAGATTAAAGTGCAAGAGAAGAAACAGACAAAGGTGGGCGGGTAAAAGCAGCATGCTGTGTGCAACGTCAGGCCTGCTGCCAGTAACAGTATGAGTGGTGGCTGTGGAGGCAGAAATATCGATGGAGTGGAGACGGATAGTAGTAAATATGAAATAAATGTAAAAAATGTAAAATAGCAACACAAGAGAATATTCCACAAAGTTTAAATCTTAAGTTGTCCGAATCCCCTAGAGTTCAGGAGGAGAATAACACTGGGAAGTAAATAGCATCTAAACCATCTTGTGAGAATTGAAGTTCTGGTGGGGGGGCATCTTCAGGACGTCCATTTGCCCCGTGTTTCAGCTCGTTTCTTGGATGAAGCCTATCGTAGGACGACTGGTTCACCTGACAAACACAAACAAAGCCTTTTCTTTTTCCGTTACGAGCCGTTCCACTCCTTCTCAAACTGAAGTCTGACTACCCCAACATTTCCCCTCTGTCTTACTAATTACCCACCAACCTCGTTGAGACTGTGCCCACCAATCAGCTCGGTTAATTGCGGTGCAGCAGTTAAGGACCCTGGATGGCTCACATTATCTTTATTTACCGGCCTAATTGTCACACTGATGGCAGCCTTGAATGGAGCTGTGCAGCACTGAAGACTGAGGACTCACCCAAGTGAAACGCAAGACACACTGATGTATAGAAGGACATATAGGGGTAAGAAGAGCGCGGAGGAATGAGGAAGGAATGATAAGTTTATGTCTAACAGGCTGATAACAAAGAATTTAGTGCAGTAGCAGGACTTGTAAAGCAGGAGGAGGCATTGGAGGTGCACATATGGAGATGTGGTGGGATGCCAACACTGACACAAGGAGAAGAAAGAAATGAAAGTGGAAGCAGCAGACAGTGAAGGAAGAGCAGCCGGCAGCCCCAGTAAAGGCTTAAATATTAATCCCTTCCCAGCAGGAGTACTGAGGTGGCTATGCATATTAGCCCCGTCAACGGCAGCACACTGGGCCGACAGGTCCCTGTAGAAGCACTACACACAAGAGCTCAGACACACAAAGCACACATTCGTAAAGTGTCAGCACCATCGATTCCAATCCTTCTTCCCGCTGCTAATTTCTGGGCTCTTTGTCTTTTTCTTCTTCTCTGTGATTAGTGCGTGAGACGGAGAGACTCACCAAACTAAAGATTTAGTGGTAGGCCCGTGGGTCAGTCTACAAAGAAGACGGCAACATCTGAAAGAGCCATTTATGACACGCTGCATTACAAATTCCTTCAGTGTTGGAACCTTTCAGAGAGTTTGAGTTTCCCTGCTTCTAATGCATGTTCATTTAACATCAAATAATCCCTGAACCTCAGCAAATCCCTGTCATGGTCAGCTGGGTGCAGACTCGCCAGTCTAGTTGTTTAGAGCAATGTGCATTGATTTGATTGGCAGAAAGAGAAGTGGGAGAACCAACAAAACCAATGAGATATGTGCATGTGGCCAAATAATGAATGTGTCCCAACAGCTTGGAGGAAATGAAGAAAGGAAATATGTTTGGAACAACCTAAATGCCAATGTTTGACGTTGATAGACCACATGAAACCTGAGGGATCATTTGAGTTTTAACATGATAGAACAAAAATATTTGTTGATTCTACTCTGTGGATTCAAGAAGAGGGCACCAAAGTCTGACGTCGACCATGGAAGTTATCAGTGGGAAGTAATGATGAGAAGATGGAGTTTGCATATAGACCCCTACATGTCCTACGTCACTGTGATGTCATGACGTTAGCTGGAGGTAAAACAGAGGGAAGCTTGAGCCAAACACTGTCACTTTCAACCATGAAAATGTCGTCTTGCTGTATTTTTTGGGGCCAAAAGCAAAAAATCTAAAACACTAACTCGAAGTTTTATCACACACCAGCCACTGCCAGTCCAAGACAACTATGGTTTGACTTTGCCGATTAAAGACTAAATTAGACTAAATCGTGACTGAATTTACAGTAAGTTAATCAGTATTTGGAGGATTCTTGTTACATGTTAATGCTAATGCTAACCGCGTGCTAACACAACGTTACTTGCGTGTTTCAGGGGTGTCCAAGCAGAAGTTGCATTTACTACGTTACCCTCCACAGTGGTTCCACTTACTTCTTGTAATATCTTCATTAGAGGCTTCACTTGATAAAGACAGACCAGACTTCGTTCCCTCCGTGTCCTCCTTTGGTCAAATTGGTCAAAATTTGGTCAAAAACTGACAAAATAGGCTAAGATGTGGCCTGTGACTGTGATTCAAAGACGCTCCCTTTGAGAGGTTAAGCTGGTGGGGTAACCCCCACACCAGCTAGAAACTGCTCATTTGCAGTTAACAAGTCTATAATTAAAGAATCTGCGATACACATCGTTGTGTTGTGATTTTGAGAAGAGGCTCAGGTTTGAGATTTAGTTGTAAGGTCTCTGTTAAGTCATGTCCCACTAATCTCCGTCATTTATCATCACCCACTTGCTCCACCGTAACGCTGTTTGGATTCATTTGATTTCTGTTCATCAATAAAACAATAAAACCTTCACATAAACCAATGTTACCTAATTTAATGCCTCTTCCCTGTTTTGTTTTTTTCTCGTAGAAAAACATCCCTGCAAGTCTTTTTGTGGATTCTCCAGGAAAGATCTACGGGTCCAATCATGTTGGCGAATGATAGGACATACAAGTAAAGGCGACTTATTCATCCACGTCATCCAAGCAACGTGGAGATTCATTTCTTAAGGTGAAACATGGCAGCATCAACAGTTTTTTCATCCACTGAGTTTTTTGCTATTTTGCTTCATTAACATGTCGTCTGTCAAACTAGTTAAAAAAAAGTGGTCAAAATGCTCATTTAGGTTCATTTCACTTCACTTTGTCTGTGTTTCCTCCTAAATTCTCTAAAGTCGTCCAGATATGGTCACATCCTTTGGCAACTAATCGTGAAAGTAGAAAGGTCGACCTGAAGCTAAACTCTCATCGGTTGGTGTCGATTTCTGACAACTTGAAATATTCTGCTGGTCTGTGTTTATCTGAGAGGGACATTTAAACATTCTGTGAAGTCTGAAATAAGGAGAAAATTACAGCTCAAATTAGCAAGAAAAGTCATAAACCGTAAACTGAGACGATCAGCGATGGATCATCGTTCATGTTTCACACCTGAATTAACTTAATGAACATTTAATCTGATATTTTGATGTGATTGTATGATGTGTTTTGAAGGATTTGAGTAGATTTGGTTTTGGTTCATACTGGTTACCAACAAAAATATTACAATGTAAAAGTATAAAATGAGTTTTTCTGCTTCTCTGAGACAGAAATCTCCACTTCAGTCGCTCTTACACAAACCAAACCTTCCAGATTTATTCCTAACTACATCCTGCAGGTATTTACAGAGAGGATTTATCATGTATCATTCAGAGAATGATTTAAAGAACATTTTACTCCTAAAAACAGGGCGAAAATAGTTGTTTGTTTTGGACTCTTGACAGTATTTTGTTATTTATGGAGCGATAAAAAGAACAATTCAAATCCCTCTGTAAATACCTGGAATTAATAAAATGAAACAAGAACTTTGAACCTTGTTTTAGCCATTATTCAGATTTCTGTTCCGGAAATGTATGCAAATTAGTGCATGTTTAAGTCGATTTGCATGTTTAAATATGAATTCACAGAAAACTTGTAATACAAAATATTATTGTATTTATGTCAGTAATTTACTGGAGACGTTTCATGCTGATATCTTCACCTGACTGTCTGGAGGAGACTCACTATCTCACATGTGTCCGTTTGCTATGTGTCTCCTTAGCTGTCTCTATACATCTGTGCCTGTAGTTTAACAAGCTGCATGGGCACCCATTACTCTGTTAACTGCCTCCCCAGCAGAGACGAGCCGGTACAGCTCTGCCAGATTTTATATATATATATTTATATATGTGTGTGTGTGTGTGACCGACAGAAAAGGCTGTTGTGTGGTTGTGACAGCGCCCACTCTCCCATGCGACCCGCTAACGTCCTCTTTAGCAGCAGCAGAGAAATCCTCTTTGCACTTTCCCCCCTCCCTGCCCGTCCCCGTCTCGTCTCCGTGTCCTCTCGTCTCCGTGTCCTCGCTAAACGCACCTGCGAGCGTCGCCGCTGTGGTGCTGTGGCCTCCCTCCTTTTAAAGTGGATGTTTTCCTTTGGTTTTGAGTGTCAAGAAACAGCGACAACCACTCTGGGGGAGGTTTAAGACTTATGAGAAAACACACTTGCGCACACACACAAATAATCTCCCCGCACGCCCCTGGTGGACATCAGAGTGTGTGACGGAGCTGTCTGCTCCCTCCTGTCGCCTCATTTGTTTCCACATCAGGCCGCTCTCAGAGGAGGCCCAGCTTCTGCCCTTGTCAGCAAACATCAGCTCGCTCTTTCTACTCCTCTCCCTCCTCCTCCTCTTTCTTTCTTTGCATCCGGCTCTCCGGCTTTTCTGCACGTCATCATTTGTTTCCTTCAGTCCGTCTCAATGCGCTAAATCTCTCCTCTATTCAGCGATATGGTCAACGGAGCAGCCTCAACTCTATGAACTCTCTTACAGAACATAAATGACCGATGCTAATGTTTTTAATATTTAAATATTTAATCTCTGTACGTCCTGTAGGTCTATGTTGGCTGTTGTTTTGCATCAGTTTCTCTTTATCGATACTTTTCGTGCTGGATCTTTACGTCCAGATGGTGGCAGTTATTTCACCTAAAGAGAAGAGGAATCTTTACGTCGAAGCCAAGCATCAACCTACAGGTCTGAGGTATGAAGCTCACGCAGCCTAATGTCCATATTTGGAGAATCCGAGTGTGGGCGGAGTGAAGCTCATCCAACATGGCGACCACAGGCTCCGCCCACTTCGAGCTTCATTTTCAAGGTTCAGAATCCGACGTCACGATCGAGTTTGTCCAGAGTGGTGTTGCTTGAAATCATGGTGCTGCATTAGTTGCACGTTCCTCTGTTATAGTTCCTTCTGGAGAAGTGAAGCCACTTTGGACAGTTTCAGCCTCTGTTGTCACGTGATTTTTTTTTTTTTTTTTTCATCATGTAGTTCCAGAAAAAAGTTGAAATTTTGAGAAAAAAGTGGAAATACATTGATTTCCCGAGGGAACACACTCCTGAGTCTTGGAGTTTATGTCCGTACCTCAGCGGACAAGGCAACAGTCCAGTATAATATATCAGCAATATAACTGAAAAAAATAATCACAATACAGCTTTAAACTCTCAATATTAATTAATTAAGCCCCAACACTCGTCCATATGCATATGATACTGCAAGTTTGACAGTCGATTTTATGATGTATTTCAACTTTTTTCTCAAAGTGCATGATGAGAAAACAAACATGCCTCCTCTTATTGTTATTATTATTATTATTGGGGGGCCCTAATACTCATCCTTACTCTTATCTCGTTTAGTAACTCAATAAAAAATTCTGTTAACACGAAACCACAAACGTTTTCTAGAGCAAAAGTTCACAGGAGGAGTTGATCAGGGGATCGTATCGATGAGCAGAATCGATAATTGCCTCGGTATCAGTAAAATCTCATCGATGTCTTCGCTCTCGCCAGCTCTCGTGTTTGAAATCGTCAGAGTTAGTGGCGGGCGACGACCTCGAGTGTGTCGGAGGAGCATCAGAGCAGAGAGATGCGTGACAGAGGGGTTTTTTTTTTTTTTTTTTTTTTCTTCCTCGGAGTAAACTGCTCGCCGGTTATGTGCAGAGAAAGAGCTGCAGGCCCTTTTCTGAGCAGGTGGAGTGTGAAGGAGGGTCAAGTCAGAGCAGGGCGGCTGGTACGAGGCACGACAATGTGTGTGCGCATGTGTTCCAGGATGGGCTGGATGCATACAGACCAGGAGGAGGAGGGAAATTTACCGCTTCATCAAGTTGTTCAGTCTCCACCCTGCACGCAATCGCTCACACAAACACACTCACCATGTACTAGCTGCGCTAACTATCCAGCTAAGTGCTTTGTTTTATAGCTTTTCACCAACACCTCCCCTGGTTCCTCGCTCCACCACGCGCTCAGCGCAGAAGACGGGCCGGCCACATCTCTCCCCCTCAAACAACTCGTTTGTCATCATTAATGCATTTCAAAGTTGATTTATTGTCACGGCTCTCTCTCTCCTTTTTTTTATTTCTGTTTCTACTGATCGGTCATCGGTTGACTTTTGCTCCTGTGAATTCAGTTTTTTGCTCCTTGAAGGAGGATTTAGATGTTGTAGCAGGAGGAGGAGGAGGAGGAGAAGGAGGAGGAGGAGGAGGAGGGCAAGGCCAGGAGCGCGTCTCTGCAGAGGAGGGAGGTGAACGGTAAAAGTCTGTTCTCAATTTATCTGCGAGCGTAAACGTGGAAAATTGTTGTGTTTGGGCGCTCATGCTGTAAAATGAACAAGCTGCCAGCTCAGCGTTCGGCTGAATCTCCGGCTGAGAAAAGAGGTGAACTCGCACAGATACATTCAGCGTCTTCAGCCTGATGGGACAAAATAAATCAGTAATACGTCCATGTGCACGACTCTGGTGTCTGACTTTAGTCTCAGGAACATTGTGTCTGATTAGTTAGTGTGTTACGTTCCTCTTTACAGCTCACATAAGAGCATTTATTCATAAGTTGTGTACAAATAAAGGTTTTCTGAAATGTGGGGTGAAGGAAGAGCTGTGTTATCACTGTCTGATGTGAAAAATCAAAGAAACAAAACCTTTAAACTCAACTAACAAGCACAAGGACAAGAGGCAACAAGCAGGAGAGGACGATCCCGAGGAGCTGGAGGTATTTAAATTGCTGCCTCTGTCTCTGATTGGCTGCTGAGAGGACTGAGCCAATTAGGACTCAGTCTGAGTTCACAGGTGGCAGCCAATCACACATGCAAACAAACCTTCCACTCTTGACACGTAACAAGTGCTAAACTAAAATGTCTTCTAGATTAAAGACCCTGAACTCCTTCAACGTCCCATTAACTATCCATTAGAATAACCAGTAGAAAACTACACAAAGATCCAACAAATCCATTATTTCTTCAATAATTAGTCGATGACAGTTTTCTTCAGATTATGTTAAAAACAAAAGTTACCAATCAACATTCAGAAAAGATTTTATGTCAAAATACTCACTTTGCAGTGTATGCTATTAATATAGGTCATAGGTTTTTCAACAGGGGGTCCTCGACCCCTAGAGGGTCCGTGGAGATACTACAGATGGGTCACAAAATCTTTGGTTGATTAGACATTTTTTTTACATTTCTATAAACATTTTCCCCCACAATTTTCCAGCACGACCACCCTACTGTTGCACATATTTGAAATAAAAAACAGAATAATTGGACCTGTGTACTGTCTAAATAGCTTGATATTGAATGCAAAATGATGATAATGATGTATATTTATAAACAGCACTAGGCTGAGTTTCATATAGAACACATACAGTAGGTAGGGAGGGGGTTCCCTATTTAATCTCTCCATCAGTTTGGGGTCCTTGGTCTGAAAAGTGTTGAAGACCTCTGATTTAGATTAAAAATAAATGACTTTTAATCGCGATTAATCGATTAATCGCGATTAATCGTATTTCTTAGTGTGGAAGTCAATGGGTTAAGCGGATGGTTTTGTCTGAACTTACAAGTATTTGCAGAAATCCAATGGGTGTTGACAGCAAAACCATCATCCCTGTCAACCAACACACCAGCTGGTTGTCCACTCCCACCCTGTCCCGTCCCTTTACGGCCATAAGTGATGGCTGCATTGTTTAAATATCCATCAGTCTCAATTGGGAGGTGACACCTGCCGTCCCCGCGCTGTGCGTCCGGTGGAGCTGCTGAGTGGTTTGTGGGCTCGGAGCCTCTGAAGGTCACAGTCTGGATATATGGATGGATGTCAGGGCCGGCGCAGCAGACAGTCAGTGAGTTCAACCCCGGTATGTATGTGAATGTGTGTGGGTAAGCGGAAAAAAAAAAATAGACAGAGGGGAGGGTTAGAGAACAGCAGCATGGGAGGGGAGGGGAGGGGGGGTGGTCTTTCCATAGCATAGAGTACTGTATCGCCTCTCTCTCTGTGGCTCTCCAGGATAGATAGAGGGCATTCATTATCTGCCGGCCCGCTGGGACTCCCCTTCTCTTTAGGATGCATCCAGCAGTTTAAACCAGGCCAATCAGAGCGGTGGGGGAGGACGGGGTTAGAGGAGGAGGAGGAGGAGGAGGAGGAGGAAGGAGGCATGTGTGTGTGTGGACACATTTAACTTGCCATCCGGTCCGTCCACTGTAACAATGATGCGATGGCACAGTGGCTGTATTTAGATTTCGGTTTCTGTTCAACGTGGACGCATTGCAGAGGCGAAGCGAGGCGACGCATCAGAGCCAGTTTTAGGACAGTTACAGGAGTTTTTCTTTTTTTTTTTTGACTGGATTCTCTCTTTTAATCATACATCTAGTAACATGACCCGTTTCCTTCTGAGCATGATTATTCTAGGACATTCTTTTAAAAGCTCCTCACATTGTAGAGACAAGTTGGGTAGATTGTTGTATGTTGAGTTCACACTGCAGACAACGTTGGCTACAACTTGGTCAGCGTTGGAGTTTTGGAAAAGGCTTTGGGTGTAGAAGCTTTCTTGCAAGTTTGAATCCAAAAACTTCATCAGTATTGTCCAAGACTGGAGCCACGTTATTATAAAGAACCGTCCACACTGCTAACTATCAATTTCCCGCCTTTTTCCTCCCACAGAGCTAACGTTGTAGCATAGTTTTAGCTAGCTGCTCAATTACATTAATTCACTTACAGTCCTTGAGCTTAGTTAGCACCGTTTACAGCACAACTACTTATTTAGTAGTTTTCAAATAGACAAAAAAGTATTTGTCAAGGACGACTGTCAATCATCATGATGTCACATCCTGTTTTTACAGCATCAAACTAACACGTGAACATACATCAGCATCATATTAAGTACTTACAATGACAGAAATCCTCTTTTACAAGTACTACAGTCTTTAACACGGAGGAGGTGGAGCCTATAAGATCTTATATACTGTTGTAAGCCACCAGGGGGAGCGTCACATTTTTACAGGAGCTGTCATGGCGTCCACTTTTCATACAGTCTATGGTCTCACCTGACAGGTGGCTGCTTTAATTCGATCCTGGTTTGCATTAGGGATGTGTGTATGGATCCAGAAATATTGATACTTCCAATCTAGATGTGTGTTTTTCAGATCTTCAGATCAAAGTATCGATACCAAGTCCGTTTTCAGGGATAAATAAAAGTTATTTCTGATTCTGATTTTGGTATCAGATCGAAAGAAAAAAATAGTCTAGTTTGCACATGTGCTTCTTGTGACTAGTAAACTGCTAATAAATTGATTGATTTTACTTTTTTTTAAAGGTGGAAACTGAAAAACAGACGCACAGAAACACACAAGCAGCAGCGTCTGATCATTCATTCATCCGACACCGCGCACCGCGACTGAATAAGACGTCGAAAAGACACTTTCCCTCGACATCACACGTACATTACACACACTTACAATGTGTGTGTGTTTGTGCGTTTCGGTGTCACATCCGTGTTAACATCACATTTATTCTGACTGTACACAGTAATGACTGATTAATTGCTCCCAGCTCCAATTATCATTCCGTTGCCGCCACAGTCGCACACACACACACAAACCCGGAAAAACACAATGGCGTCGTGAGGAATAAGTGCCAGCGCTGCTTCTCTGCCTCTGTCTCAGGCTAATTGAGGTTAATGAATGTAAATGGTAAGTAAAAACACATTAACTAGAATAATTAACAGCACCATCGGTGTTTGCGCCAGTTCGTTGGAAACACCAGAGGAAATTACACAACCTATCAAACATGATTTCTTCCCGCTTTGTCAGAGAAATATGGGCCTTGATTGGAAAATTTATGTTTGGCCATCAAAATAAATAAATAAATAACCTTTCAGTCCGTTCAGACCAACAGATAACAACGGGGTCCTTAGAGGTGAACGAGCAGATCACATAGAAAAACACTGATAAAGAAGTAAATGTTCATTTTGTTAATGACTGTGATTAACGTTGACATGATAAAATGTGACAAACCCTGTGGATAAAACATTCAGCAACTGGAAAAAGTACTGGGATGAGACTTATTTAGCTTCATAGTTAACTCTCTGACTACGAAGTTAAATAATCTAAATACTTTACTGTCTAGTGGATAGGATAATGGATTAGCATTTAGCATTTTAGCTAAAACGGTCCATAAATATAGTCCCTGTAATGAATCCTTCTTGTGTGCGCTGCCTCTTCTATCCCTCTGTAATTTAATGTCTGATCCAACCTTATAATAAATGCTGAGAGTGCAGTGCTGATACACCAATCAGCCACAACATTATGACCACTGACAGGAGACGTGAATAACATTAAAACCATCTTGTGACAATTCAAATTTCTACTGGGAAACTTTTAGACCTGGTATTGTACATATTTTATATATTTATTGGACTCTGGACTCACAATGTGCACTAATTTCCCACTGTGCAATATCTTCAATGCTGCTATAGAGCAACAACTTGGAACGCATGTCTTTGGATTAATAGAGTAATTCTGATTCTGACTTTACGAGAATTACAGCTCTTTCATAAAACACCTTTTAATGGAAATGCGCACAATTGCTTTTATTTTGCAGGATCAACTAAATAAACATGTTCAAATTCACTAGATCCCAAACTGACAAGTATCTGTGGGATGATCCAGAGAGGACTCTTCCCTCAAAGCACAGATAGATAGAGAGATAGAGAGATAGAGACATCACATGGTTTAGATAAGAGAGCACCGGGGGAGATAATCAGCTGATCTGGAGACATCGACTCCTCGGATCAACTCAGTCCAGGAGGAGACGTTTCTGCTCGTGTCCGCTGAATTATTTCCAGTGGAACGTTTGCGAATGATAAACACGGCCTGAGGTGGAGTGAATTCCTGCTACACAACTCCAGAGTTTCTGTTCCATCTTAGTCAAAGGGCTCATTTGGTGATGGAGCTGTGAATGAGGTGCTTCCCTTCCAGGATCCTCCAGGAGGTTTGGAGCCAAAACACTAACAGGACGATTAGTGAGGACGCTAGGAAGCTAGGACGTAATGGTAACTTCTCCCTCAAATCCAAAGGTGGAAATCAAACTTATTTCATTTAAGGATTTATTGTTATGTTATTGGTGCTTGTGTCATTACAGGGGGCTACCTCCATACAAAACACCTCCAACAGCTGTACAACAAAGAAGAAGAATGGAAAATGACTAAACTTTTGTGGTTTTGATCATTTATTTATTTTGCGACTAATGAGGCCCTGTGTTTTTCTTTCTTAAGTACTTTCATCTGGAAGACACTGACCACCCGATGTCCTTCTTTGCTTCGTTGAGGGTTTATCCAAGAAATAACTAACTGGTTACGTTTGTAGTCAGGGGCCCTGCAGCTTAGGAACGATCTGCCTGAGGAAATCAGTTCAGGTGTGAACTCTTCTAGATCTGTACCTAAAACACACTTTCATCTGAGCCTTTCTTGGTTTTACTTGAGCTCAAATCAGTTTTAAGGTGAGACACGGCAGCAAAAACATAGTTTATTCATCCACTGATCAATTTTAAGATTTTTTTGCCGTTTCATTAACGTCTTCTGTCAAACTAGTTAAAAAAATCGGTCAAAATGCTCATTTATGTTCATGTCACTTCACTTTGTCTGTGTTTCCTCCTAAATTCTCTAAAGTCTTTCTGCTGTCACCTCGTCTCTATCTGGTACATGAGGAAATGTTGTGAAGCTCTTGTTCTCCTGCAGAAGTCTGTCAGGTCCAAATAAAGTCATATCCTGTCTATCAGCAACCAATCGAGAAAGCAGAAAGACGGATCTGAAGCTAAACTCTCATTGGTTGGTGTCGATTTCTTGTCTTTGGTAAAAGGAGACGAAGGTGGAGACGATCAGTGGATCATCATTCATGTTTCACACCTGAACGAACTTATTGAGAATTTAATCTGATATTTTGATATTATATATGTTGATACAATTGTATGATGTGTTTTGAAGGATTTGAGTAGATCTGGTTTTGGTTCATGGTGGTTTCCAATAAAAATATACATGATTTCACAATGTAAAACTTTAGTTTTCCTGCTCCTCTGATCCAGAAATCTCCACTTCAGCAGCTCTTACACAAACCAAAGCTTCCAGATTTATTCCTAATTACATTCTGTAGGTATTTACAGAGGGAATTTATCATATATCATTCAGAGAATGATTATTGAACATTTTACTCCTAAAGACAAGGCAAAAATTGATTATTTTTTTTGGACTCTTGACAGTATTTTGTCATTTGTGATGAGATAAAAAGAGAAATCCAAAATTTCTTCTGTCAATCGATGGAAATCTAATATTTTAACAAAATGAAACAAGAGTTTTGAACCTCACTCTAGCCATTATTCACATTTAAATAAATTGAATAAATTATTGTATTTATGTAAGTAATCAACTGGAGAAGTTTCATGCTGGTATCTATTACTTAAATCTATTTTCTTAAGTAAGTTTTTAAATGTATGATGCACTTATGAATATGTGCAACATTTTGGTTTTCATGCGTCTTACATTTTATTTTCATTTTTTATTCTATTCTTCTCGCAGCTGCCACTTTATGGGAGAAACACGTTTAGCATAATGTGGCTAATGTAGCTAATGTAGCCTGGACGCTGGTTAGCTGCTGGTAGTTTGCTGAGCTGCCTTTGAGGGGAATAAATACTCGGCTAAAGACACAAATACCTAATCATTTTTTTGCCGACTCTTGTTTATGGATTAACATTTAAGGTTTATAGATATGCAGCCGACTGTAGCTCCTCTGATCAGCACCGCGGTCCCTCCAGGCTCCGTGTGAATCTGTTTCTGAGGGAATGTGTGAGACCTCCCAGCTGCTCTTCCATTGACTTTCAATTTGCCTGATACAGGATGTCAGTTTACCAGTCGATTCAATATCTACTAGGCCTTTATTTATGACACGATGGATGAAGTGTTTGCTCCTCGCTTTTCTTCTTCTTCTCCTTCTTCTTCTTCTTCTGCTCTGATGAGGACTGGACTCCTGGAAAAAGACTCCAGGAGTGCGTATGGAGGAGGGGGTTTTTGAGGACAAGAGACAGAGGCAGAAATTGATTTTTTTTTTTACTGAACGCCCTGGAGCAGCACCAACAGAGGCCAGACGGGAGGAAGCAGGACGGGACGAAAAGGACCGGACCAGGGTTCAGGGTCAGGACGGAGAAGAAATCAATGTTTTTTTTTGTTTTTTTAATGTCTGGTCTTTTTGAAGCCGTTACCTTAAGACTCTGAACCAGAGCGCGGTGGTTCTGATGGGCTCTTACATCGTGAAACACTGCAAAAATAAATAAATAAATCCCATGATGATCCAATGAGATTTTAGACTATTTTAATAGTCCACTAATGTATCGACTATCTTAAAGACATCAGACATTATTGTAGTTTCATTTTCATGTGCAAAGACCAACAGAGCGTATACAGTAAATATCCAGTACATTTACAGTTTTACATTTTTACTTAGACATTATTGAGGGCGTTTAGTGTAAAATTCTAAATTAAATAACTTTTTTGATGTTATTTGAAATACACAGCTTTTTTTTTTTTTTTTTAGATTTACCAGACACATTTGGTGTTTTTGCTCAAAGTATCGCATCCGTATCGCCGATACCAGGCTGAATTTTACTCAGTATCAGAAAGGAAACCGCTGGTATCGGACTCCAGTAAACACTGGAAACACTGGACCAGGTTCTAATGTCCAAACGCTCCTGGAAACCCAGCGCTCTCACCTGGACGTCACTAACAGACACCTGCAACAATGGTGCATTCGGTACCCACGGTGAACGTGGGACATTCCAGACACTTCACGAACCCACTAGTCTTCTGTCATTTTCACACCTTGCAAATTCATGCAAATTTATTCCAGCAGATCGCAGTGAGCTACTTTAACTCCTGTCTCTTCTATTATTGAATAAAGTCACATTACTGTCACTTTTCATTTACACCGAAGCGCAATTCACAGTAAAAAATTCCCATTTCTATTAATTTCCCTTTGCTCGTCTTTCGTCGCCCCCCCCCCGCCCCTTGAGAAATGGTAAAACGAGGCCGGTAAACAGTTTGGACAGACGCTCCATCAGAGCACAGCTGAGGGTAGTCGTCCCGCTACGTATTCAGATCAGTTCTCTACCTGCAGCTTTAGGGGGAATGTGGAGGGATCTGGAAATATTCCTCAGCTTTGTCCTCTAGGGGGTGGGGGGCTCTTACCTGGGGGGGGTTGACTGATATCATCCAAAAGGTCAAGAGGCGATACATGGTAATATATAATACAGGGAGGCTGTTGTTAGTGGAGCAGGATAGAAAACTGTAAGTGAATCTGTCTCACGACTATTTAGAATTTGTCTTTTAATTCATTTTGGGCTCTGAATGTTAACTGCACTGAATCTGCCACCTCATGTTTCTTCTCAAAAATATAATTTGGCTGTTAGTTGGTGAGTTTTAGACATCTAAAGAGTTTAAACTTCTCCTCCAGGGGGATGAGATTTCACATGTAGTTATTCACATGGCTGCAAGAAGGTGGTGAGGTCACGCTTTTCAGAATAAATGTATGCAGCAACTCCACGTCCCCTTTCACATTTATTATTAATAATATTAACGCTTCATTCTGTATTAACCGACTCATTGAGACCAGATAAAATGTCCTCGATTTTTCAGATATCTGGGTTTCATCCTGTGTTAGTCTACGTATTGAACTTATACATGTGTCGTTTATTACTGCTGTTTGTGTCGTGTTTCATATCGTTTTCCCCATTTTACTTTTTTAAAATATAATTTGATTGGTTAAGTTTAAGGCTCCTCTGGAGTCCAGAGTATAATTAACCATTGTCGACTACTTTTACCTTTATATTTCATCTTAAAACAGTTTACTTTGTTGCCTTGTTTGGTTTCATTCTTTCCAGCACAACCTCACATGTGTCTTTTTACAATTATTTTTTTCATTTTGACAAATTGTATTAACACATTGGACCTAACAGACTAAAACCATAAAATCCAAGCAGAAAAAAAGTTGGAGTTTTTCACTGTGAAAACCACAAACATGCATCAGGTATGTTTGTACAACCATTTCCAAAACTATCAGGTGTAAAATCAGTAATAATTTCTAAAAGTCCCAAATCTCTGTCTGCTGTCTCTTTGGCTGCAGTCGCTCCATAGACTCAATATAGTGTCACTAGCACAACTTTTCCCTCTTCCTTAGCAACCATTGACACATCATTTCTTGATTGGTTGATGGGATACATTTTTCCACCAATAGGAAAGGGAATGTAATGATTTTGGAGCATTTGAAGCTGGGTAGCGATCTACGTTTGCTAGCGTTTTGCTTTTCACTGTTTGTCCTGTGCAGGAAAAGGCGGCATAAATTATTTCTAATAAGTCTGGGTTTACTTGGCCTATCAACACAATTTAAAAACTGATCAATAGACTTAAGTTTGCAATTTATGCAAAAGCTGAAACGGAGATTCAGCGACGCTGCTACGTCGTCTTTAAGTGGTCATGTGATTTAGACGCGTCCGTTGTGTCGGCTCCAGAGGGTTAAAGTGCTGCAGGACTTTGACGTACGCAGCCATTTATACTCATGCACTCACTTTCACTTTCACTCATCTCCAAACCTCCTCAGTTACTGATTCATTATTGATCCAAAACAATCAATTCAGAAATTGTGAGATGGAGAAGCAGCCGGAAATACTAAAGAGAACCTCGCTGCTACCAAAGCAGCGACCATGTAGTTACTGGAGTTTCTAGGACGATGTACGTGAGCTACAGCATTAGGCTCCACATTAACTTAATGATGAAGTATAAACGGCCTATTAGAGTTGGGAAAGTTAAAATAGACACTTGAATGTTTACCACATGCTACACGGCAAGTTTCTGAAAGAAGCTTCTTCATTTTCTTTCTTTCCACTTGCTACACGGCTGCAAAAGGTGATGAGGTGAGATTTTACAGAATAGATGTCTGGATCTGGATTACATTATTATTTCAACAAACAAATAAAAATCAATGTGCATGCAACAATCCTAATAGGTCATACTTACTCATCTGCGAGGGATAAATTACGGCTTCTAGTTCATTTGGTGCAAAGTTGCATGAGGTGCAAGGCTGCTATTAAATAAAAAGATATGTTCACAAGTGAAATGATTTGATTGGCCCGGACATAGTCCAAGAGGAGAGACTTCAGATCAACCTTCCTCTACAAAACAAGCAGTGGGCAGGGAAACATCCCGGCTGTTAACTCACTACACTGAAATAAAATCCAAACATATCCTCTCAGCTTCCCTCTTATCACAGTAAACAAACCTGCAGCTACTTATGTAAATGATTTCCCCACAGTTCCGTATATTAAGTGGTGTATGGAAGTGAAAATGAACACAGAGCGGATAATGAAACTTAATGGACATGCAGCGCCGAATCCCACAGAATCTCAGGAAGATAAGACTTATGTCAACATCAGTGTTATTTCTCGTTCACTAGAGGAGGCTCATAGATCAGTGTCCGAGCTAACAAGACATTTAAAAGGCAAGCAATGTTTTGTCCTGTTTGTTATATATATATATATACAGGGTTCTAAAAAAAAATTACTGGTGATGCATGAGACAATCATGTCCGTCGGAGCTGTTCTACTGTTCTTGGCCATTTGTCCCACTGGCAGTACTTCCTACATTTCCCATGAACACTGGCGTAATGCTACATAATCACGTATAATACACCTGCACGTGGGTACGCTACAGTCTGCAGTGCAACCAGCGCGAAAAACCATGGAAACGAGCGGAGTGTCCGCCAGAAAACATAAAGAAGAAGAAAAAGAACAAAGCCTCAGAGTGAGAGCATAGACAGTAAAAAAACAAATGAAATGTTTGCACTTTCTGTGCATATTTTGTTGTATGTATTGCACTTTCTGTGCACTTTTCATGCCAACAATGTTAATAAAATGTTCAAAAGCATTCAGTGGCAATCATAATCACTGGAAAAAAATGGGCTAGTGGAAATTCTGATTGGCTAGTGATCAAAAAAGTTAATTTAGGACCCAGTAAATAAATAAATATATATAAATTATATATAAATAAAATATATAATCATATATATAAATATAATTATATAATTTATATATATATATATATAATATATAATATATATATATATATATATAGATAAGTTTTTGTCCAGTTCCTCATAAATGAGTTTAATGTTGTATCAGGAATAGTTAAAATTGAGTCAAATATAACTCAAGAACAGATATATTCATGACAGAACAAAACAATCAGGGGCCTAGCATAGAGCCGTGAGGAACACCACAAGCACATTTCAATGATTAACAATGACACCTATCGTTGGAGAAGCTTCTAAACCAAGAGCTTCCAACACCTTTAATGCAAAGTCTTTCTCTCCCTTTTTTATCAGACACTCCTCTGATACACAGAAAAAGTCCCTCTGAATATTTTCAGTTGAAGCTTCATTGAGTTTCTGCATCACCAGTGAAGTAGTTCTGCAAGTAAACCACATTCTGGTGCCACTGAAGCATTTTAAGCAAATGATATTATGTTTGTGAAACGCATCCCTGGCTCCCAGGTTGAGGTATCCTGCCTTGATGGATCACTCCTGCCCTTTTCTTGTTTTTTTCTTGTTTCCTCACATGCTCGAAACATCGAGACGATGTAATGCCACTGACTTTCAATAATCCCGCGGATTTAACGGGTTGTAAACACACCGGGGTTTAATCAGAATCGCTGTCGGTTTGTTTGTTTATTTCAGAGTTTATTTGTAACGTGTATGTTCTGCTTGATTTCTCCGTTTCTGTGCCCCCCCCCTCTCGTAGTCCTGACAAGCACTGTTTCATCCCGGTGTAATTGCAAACACGGGCCTCCCTTCCTATAATTACTCACTTGCTCATCACACCCGGGACATGAAAAACAGAAAATGACCACATCTACCATTCGCGGCAGCGTGTGTCATCTTCATCGTGTCTTCCCCTCCACCTCCTCCCACCTCCTCGGCCTCCTCTCGCATTTGTTAGCATAGAGTCCCTCCTGCGCTCAGCCTCGGCCCCCCCCCCCATCTATCACGGCAGACCAAGGCAAATGGAGCTTTCAGCTGAGTGGTGATAAGGAATCACGGCCACATTAAAACATCTGTCACACCTCCAAAGCTACGCACGGCGGGCGATACGGAGCCCGGGGAGGAGGTGGAGGTGGAGGGAGGATGGAGGCAAGTATGAAAGTAGGAGGGAAGTGGGGAAAGAAAGGCAGGAGGAGAGGATAGATGGATAGATATATAAACGTGCAGGTAAGCACAATAGAGACCATGCTACAGGACTCCATAGTCTTTCATTCTACTTTTGCAGGTCTTGTATAGCACATGTAGGCGAGGATATGACTGCACCTTGTTTTTTTTTTAAAAAAAAAGAGCTTGAAGCATGTAAATCATAGGTCTTCAACAAGGTACTGCAGAGGGGTTGCAAAATCTTTGGTTGATTGGTCGTTTTTTTAATATTTTTTTTTTATTTTTGCCCCCACAAATTTAAATTCTTTAAAACACACATTAACACGAATGCAACATATTTTAGTGAAATGATAAATGGAGGCAGAAGACGTCATCTTTTAGTCAGCGATACAAAAGCACCACACTAGACCTGTCAATCTAAGCCTCCTGTACACAGTAGGCCCCGCCCCCTATCGCTGCTGATCCAATCACAAGGCAGCACATTACCGCAATTGACCGAGAGACTATTCAGTCCCCAGGTGAAATCCAGAAGCACTCTGCAATATTAGCAGAAGAGAAACTAACAGTGCAGCTCGCTCGCACACAGGAGCGATAGAACCAATCTCACAAACGACCACCGAAAATGCCGGTGGCGAAGAACCACCTGATCCTGATAAAGCAGCTGATAAGCCGCTAGTTTAATAAAGAACACATATAGTGGGTAGGTGGGGGGTCCCTGATTCCTCTCTCCATCAGTTTGGGGGTCCGTGGCCTTCAAAACGTTGAAGTCCTCTGATAGAAATGATATTTATGACATTCTGATTTTAGATTCTGATTGTGATGATTATTATATTGATGCTGTGCCACTAAAGGCTCATTTACAGTGCAGTGGGACATGAACGTCGCTGCAGCTTTTAATATATTTGCTCAATTTAATCCGCGCCTCACATTATTTATTGCAGCACTGAATCTATTTCACTTTTTTTATATATATATTTATCATACATATATACTACTATACATCTCCACTTCTGCCTTATTACCTCTGCAGTAACCACTCACACTGTTACAGGCACTGCACACAATCTGCTGCTTTTATCCACCCACCTTTGCGTGTTTCTTCTCTTGTGCTGCTCTTTACCCTCATAATTGCCCCTCGAGGATAAATAAACTTTTTTCTTTCCTGATTTTGTAACTTATGCACGTAGTCAGTGATGGTGCAAAGCATTTATACATCAGTCTGACTCTGTGAAACGCTAGTCCGGTTCATTTTTGTTTCTACTTCCTGCTTCACTTTAAACAGTGACGACTGATAGTGATTCATACTGGTATCGTCGATACCGGTCAGATACTTTGTGTAAATTCTAACAAAAAGTAGCGTATTTCAAATCGTAGCTTCATAAAGAATACAAGACATCAGAGTCATTTATTTCTTTATTTTAAATAGTATATTGAGGTAGTGGCCTCATTTACTACATAGCTAATACAACAACAGAAGAAACAGACACAATCACACAAAATATGTGAAAATGCTGTTTCAAACACTAAAAATTAAAAAAAACATAAGTAAAATAAATGACTGTTTAACTATTAAGAACTACTATAAAATGAAAACCTGCATTTTAATTATTCTGTGTTGTGGTGTAACATGATTTTTTTTTTGTCTCATTCATCTTTTTAGCTGCAGTTAAGCCACTTCAGCCAGATTTTACATGTTTTTTTGTTTTGTTTTTTTCAGTAAGAGGCAGCTGAGGGTGATCATTTAAAAGATGAACTGCAGGATGCATTTGAAACTGGACCCCTGTCAGCACTGATGTATTTTTAAACCCTGGACATTCCCAGACAAGATGTTCAAAGGAGCCAACGGCTCCATGAGGGCAAAACGAACAAGTGGTGTAACCGGAGTTTGTGTTTCACTTTCCACTGTGTTCCTACATTATCTCCAATGACTCAAGTATCGAAAGTTAAAGCGTTACTTTTCATTTGAGAATCACTTTTAGAGCGTCGATAGTATCAGTAGTAGCTGTGTCTATTTAACGCAGACGCTTAAACCGCCTGTTACTGTTAATAATGGACTGAACTGATCTGCTCTTTGTTGGTTTGTGTTTGGGTCGACTGCAGTTTGTTTGATTATCACCGGATCCATTCAGGTTTACTCTTGTCAGCGTCTCTGTGCTCGAGACTCCTTTGGATTTTATTGCATTTCTCATTTTATCTGAAAACTGCTTTAACACTACGTCAAACAACCGTTTGGTAAAATGTCTGTGAAGGTTCTCAGTGATGCAGGTCACAGTTATCGACTCTGACAGGTTCTCAGTGATCCCTTGTTTCAGTTTTGTGTTTGTGTTACTCGGACCTAAGCTTTTTAGTGTGCGCTTTCCTTTCTTTCCCTCCACCGCATGACACGTCGAGCCGAGTGAGTCCACACTTACAAGAAAAGAGCGCTTCAGCAGTTTATATCAACTTTGAAATGAGTCTTTATTGATCAGACGTCAGGTGATGAGTTAGCACAGAACACATTCATCTATTCCTCGCATGCACTTTTTAGCTTTTCTCACAAAATCCTTCTCCTCCTCAACAAACTCCAGCACTTTTTTTTTTAAAAACATCTCCAAAGGACAATGCAATTAGAGCAGAACACAACAAAGACACAACACACCTGTAATTACTTACCTGCTTTGTTTTATTCAGACTGAGCAAATGACTCGAGTGTCTTTTGGGTAAAGTGTGCGATGCAGATAAATCCAGGCAGCACTGCATTGCTCCGCTCTTTTCCACTCATGAGTCTCTACGTTTCTGCCAATAAAGCGTCTCATTAAAGAAACAGATGTAGTTGCAAGTTTAGGATTTTTTACAGCGGCTTTCCTCCGAATGAACTCGTGAGTGCGTCCCGCCGCCTTTTTCGGTCCGTTCGCGCCGGAGTGATCAATGCACAGCTACAGCTGGTTGAAGGGGACCAAATCCATTGAACAGTTGATTTGGTTCCATTTTACCAGCTTTAGCAAAGCATTTTAGAGGCCGGGCCGGGCCGGAGGAGCAGGGGGAGGAGAAGAGGAGGAAGGAGGAAGGAGGAGGAAGGAGGTGGGGACACCTGAAAGAGACAGAGACAGAGGGAGTGATAAGAGAAGGGTCACCACAAAGACACATGCACAGTCTGTAGCTGCATGCATGAAGGAGGACACGGTGATATTTGAAAGGACGAGCAAAGACACAGAAACAGCCACGGATTTAAAAGGAGGGAACGAGGTAGAGGAAAGAGAAGAGGAAGCAATGAGGAGTGATGGAAGAAGAGATGAGAAAAACGCGGAGCGGGGCCCTGAGAGATAAGAGACGAGTGCATATAAACGATGGCTGCGGACAAACTTGGGAAAACAATGAATTCATCACCTAACTGCCAATACTGCTAATGAAGCCAGCGGATAGGACAGCGGGAAAATTAACTCTCATTGACCTCCAGCGCTATGTGGAACACACATACTAATGCTCTCCAGCTTTTTCTCCGCGTAAACTCTCCTACCATTTTCTTTCTTTCTTTTTCTTTCCTCTTTTTTTTTTTTTTCAGGGCCCATGGGTTCGAGCGTCCTGACGCATGCACACAGCGATGCACCACCTTCCCTTCCTCTTTCTAGCTGCACAGCTCTGCTTGTCCTTGGAGCAACTCACTCATTTCCTGCTTCAATTAGCCCAGCTAATCATTTAATCATTAGGAAATAAACAGTTTAAGCAGAGGCTTGGCCCTGGAATCCCAGCTATTGATGTTTTCTGTCTGGATTTTTTTTTTTTCTCTCACCGCAACCGTCTGATATTATCTAATAATATTTCTTCTTTTACGTCCATGCAACCTGACACTCCTCCACAGTTTGCTATTTTTTTCTAGCAGCGGCTCAGGTGTCTCATTCGCTTGTAGTGAGGATTTCTTTTGCAGGTCTCCTCAGCTCCACAGAGTCTTTTAATTAAGACGGCATCAACTTTTTAATTTTATGACCTGCAACTTCACTGTTTCTTGATTCCGTGTTATTTGTGCAATAATAACTGTTTCATCTATTAAAACCGTTGTGTGTGACACAGTTCAACCAACGGAGTCGCTCCGGAGTCAGATGTTTCAGTTGAGAGCAGATAAAAACCAAATTAACTCCACGTTTCTCACACTAATGCTACGTTTGCATCTGCTGCACCCGACGGTCCCACAACTTCATGCAGCTTTAAATTCTTTCTTCTTCACTTCTGTTGAATTTTCAACAACAAATCTCAGAAAAATATCTCGTGTGCAACACCTGTTTAATTATTAAAAACACATCAGCAAACACTTCTTACACTGTGTGACCTGGCCCGCCCACGTGGATTAAGACCCGAGCACACGAACGCGCGGCTACTTCTTCTAGTTTGAGTCAGATCTGTTAAAGCTACGACAGTCACGTCCCGTCGTTGAGCTCTGACGGTGCACAGCGCGAGAAAAAGAGAGATTACACTGTCAGTCCTGTATCAAAGCTGATAACAAATACATCAGCCTCGCTGCACACAAGTCGCATAAAAAAAAAAAAAACAGCTTAAATACTGCCGATGCATGTGAGGGCTCTTTCTTTCCATCTCCCTCCGTCTCTCTTGTGTTTAATAAACTTGTCACCCAGGAGGCCGGCAAATAAATTGATGAGGAGGATGCATCCTTGACGGAGACATAAAAAAGAAAAAAAGAATAAGAAAACTTGGAGGGAAAGAAAGGAGCGCAGGAAGGAGGGAGGCTGGAAGTAGCACAAAGAGGAGAAGGTGGAGCTGCATGGCCTGAATTCTCCACCTGTCCCCGAGCTGCAGCCGCTGCAGCGCTGCAACGTGCATGTCTGAGCAGATAACCTGCGTGGACGTCTATTTTAGAGCCTGTCGCTCTGCAGGCGTGTGCGCTCAGGTATCAGCTTCAGAGGGGACAGAGAAATCCTCTTCAAGAGCAGGATCTGTGGCAGATTAGGAAGAGGACCCTCCTCTACGCCCTCCACGGCCCACGCCCTCATCTAACGGGCGACCCTCCTTCACCCGGCGCACCTTCGCTCAGATCCCACATCAAACAGAGCGGTTACACCCCGCGGCGTTTTATCATTAACCTCGCTCACACGCCGCCGAGGCTCCACCGGAGAGAGCGCTTTTAAACTGTAAAGCAGCGGCGTCAGGATCAGAACCACAGTGAGTAAAGGAGCTGCGTGTTCGTAGGTTTAGCAGCTCGGGGGGGAAGCGGAGCGTATGTGGGTCGTGTGCTGCTGCTACTGTAGGTGCCCTCTATCAGTCAGGCTGCATGCTTTGGAGATATGGCTGCTGCTCGTCTATTCTGGGACAGAGCTGCATTCCTGCCCTTATATTGGAGACAGAGGGGGGAGGAGGAGATGAGGGTTAGGGACAGGTGGACGCCGGCAGAGACAGAGGGAGGAGGAGACGTGGTGGTAGAGGCAGTCAGGGAGTCACGGCGGGAAGGTCAGCGTGGGACGGTACAGGTGGCAGCCGGCCCACCTCCCCACGTCCTGCCCCCGGCCAGACGGTTGAAACACGTCCCGCTGGCCGTGATATTTTCATTTCAGATGCATGATCTGACACCCGGACCCAGCCGTCCCTATCAGCCTCTTCACTGCCTCTGTCCCTGCCCGGCATTCCTCTCAGCGTCCTCTCCTTATCGGACCACGGACTCACAGAGCATCACTTCCTGTCACATCCTGCAGCCGCTCACTCCAAAATAAAATCCAATAAAAAGCAGCAACCACATAAAGTGCATCCTACAAAAGGAATGCATTACTTTATGCGGTAACGTGGTAAATAATAAGGCATTACAAAAAAATAACTGCAATATTTTACTCGGTACAAACGTCAGTTACAATGCATTTTAAACCCATAATTAATTATATTAATCAAGTTGTGTGTTTTTATACAAATTCGAGATTGGCAGAGGAGAAAAGATCTAACGTTAACTTCCTGTTAGAGCTGGGAAACAGCTGATTGGGGAGAAGAGTCAGACTCTACATCCACCAGATGGACATGTGCTCATTATTTTCAGTTCGTCAGAGGAAAGGAGACGAAGAACATTATAGTTCAGTTCACTTTGTGTATGAAACCAAACATCTCTGCACCTCGTTAAGTAATTTAAAGAAACATCTAACAATAAACAGTAGCAGCCTCTATAAATACTGATTTTAATATGAATACATTTAAATTTACAGTATCTCTATCATAATATGCACTGAGCCATGAGCCATAACTGCTCCATTATATTGTACTGTTAGCGTTAGCCTAGCTTAGCTACACCATTCAACATCACCTTCTACAGGATGTGGACATGAGCTGCACTGAATGTAATAACATCCACTGAGAACGCATCTATATTTCCAGGTATTTATATAAATATCAGTCATGTTTAATCTACATTAATCACATGCACAAACTGAGTATTCTGACATATCATTATTAAAATATTCACACTATTGCACAGATTCACACAATATAAATACTGAAGCTGTGTGATTTTCAAGTTATCATCATCTGTTTAAAAGCGCTTTATGTCATAAAGTATAAAAGCCACAGCTCAGATATGTGTATATATAATATAATGTGTTCACACGTGGTCAAAATTGCGTATCTTCCAAATTGAATGACTCACAAAGATTAAAAAACGGGTAAAAAATGAGAAATTAAGGATTTTATTGTCTTCTACCGTGCGGTTACAATGCAAATGAATAAGTAATGTAAAGTCTTACAATTCAAAGACAGTAATATTATAATGTAACTAATTACTCTGAAATGGCAGTAATAAGTAATGCATGACGTTTTTGAAGTGACTGAATAAAAAGCCGTGTGCGTGTCCGAGGACGATGTTTGCGAGCTGGTAATTAGCTTAATGCACAGAACGCTGCAGCGATGAAACCAGCTGACCTGTGCTCAGAGGCTGTAAACTTTATCATGTGTGTCCGCCGGTATTTATCCTCACTAATGATCTGCTGACTGGAGGCGCAGGGAGAACCGGGACGTGCTTTATTATTATTATTCTGAATGAATTTAGAATCTACAGTCGGGGATGCGGTTACATAAAAAGTGGTGTGAGATGAACGAAGGGGGCCGGGCTCCGCTGGCTGGAGCCTCCTCGCCATGAGGTTAGTGGTGCTGATGCTGCTGCAGTCCACTGCAGACACTGGCTGGCCGACTCCTCTTCCACCTCCACCACCACCACCACCTACCCCCTTCATCCCTCCCTCCCTTCATCCCTCCCTCCTCCCCCTCCTCCCCCTCCTCCTCCACACCCTCCCCCCTGCATTCGGACGTGAGTCGCGGCCCAGCGGCTGACTCAGCACTATTCCCGCGCCTGATTGGTTGATCAGAGGAAGGAGACGGGAGCGTAACAGGACCCTTTATCCTCTACTCAGCCACTTCCTCAGCCGCTCTCGTACCCCCCCCCCCTCCCAGAAGATAAAACACGTCTGTCGGATATAAAAAAAAAAAATTAAAAGAAAAAAAAACTTGACCTTGTGCGCCTGCTCGGCTCAGGTTCTGCACCGTGAACTCTTTCTTTCTTTCTTTATCAGCCGTCTCAGGGTAACTCCGGCCCCCCCTCCCTCAAAGAAGCAGCTTGGACGGATTCTCCAGAAAAAACAAAAAAAAAAACTAAACGTGACCTTGTGCCGTCCAACGTAAGCGCAGCCTTCAGTGGATAAAACGTCCCGATCAGTTCCGCATCTTTAACGAATCTTAAGTTTTGTGTATTTTGTGATTACTGCTGTGTTTATCCCCCCCCCCACACACACACACACAAGCCCCTCCTCCCCGCTCTTGATTTTCCCTCACAATGATTTAATCCTCAAAGCGGTTTTATTCCTTAACCTTTTAATCTAACGGCAACGCCCTTAAAGACGATCGATACCTATTTAGATGATATATTTAATTATATCCTCACACTCTCGAAGCCTTTCGCCTTTTTTTTCTCCTCCTTCCGATGTCGAGATGTAAACAGGCTGTTTAATTTTAACGCTTTAAGGTTTAAGGAAGAGCTGAGGACTCTATCCTCGCCTCCCTGAGTGAAATCCTTCTCTTTAATGTGTCGAGGACGACGCTTGTTGACACGAGACTCTTTTATCCCGAACAGAAACATCCATAACTGAGATGAGGTGATGGAATTAAAAATTTAAAAACACGGCAACAAGCGCAGGAAAGAAGTTTTATGTGTCAGAAAATGCTGAAAACGCAGCTTTAAAAATGAAATAGTGTCCAAAGTTACCAATAGCTGCGATTATCTGCTCATAAAGTAGCGTAAGAGTAGAGATTAAAACTCCAGCCTGATGGCTTTCGCTAAACTTCCCCGAACAAATGGAGACGGATGGAGAGAACCGGTGCACGTGCAGGTTCTTTAAAAGAAGTTTGTGCTCGACGTGGAAGAAGACGTCATCGGGTTTTGTCCAGGGAGAGGGGGGGGAGGAGGGGGGGGAGATGATGTCATGATCCATATGCAGTAGCTGCCAAACCGCAGCAGCAGACCTGCCTCCTGTCTTCACCTTTCTTTCTCCCTCTACCTATGCAGGCTGATTCTCACTCTGAGCACGCTCCCTCCAGCCCTCTCCTCCTCCTCCTCCTCCTCCTCCTCCTCCTCCTCCTCTTCCTCTTACTCTGCACTACTTCCCAACCCTCCTCCCTTAACAAACCACCGCTGCCACTTAGGTATTTTAGCCGTGCATTCATTACGGGCCGCAAGCAGGACCACAAAGCTTGATATACGCTCAGTCGTGAAACAACAAAAAAAAAAAAAAGAAAAGCCAATGCAGTAAAAGTGGGAACGGGGCGCTCAGGCGTGAAGATATCTCCGGCTGACACACGTTTCTATTGTGAGAGGAGAGGAGGAGGAGGGGGGAGAACACAGAGAGTGAGGAAGCTTCGTTACGACTTCTCTATTTTAACTCGGGACAATGGACTGAAAGAGGCCTCGGATAGTCAGAGCCGTCTAGATTACAATCTGCTGGCGGATCAGCGTCCTGCAGAGATACAGTTCAGTTTGGTGGAGAATCAAGTGAGTCAGCAAAGCTTCGCGCCTCAATTTACTATTTCTAATGAGCTGTACAGTTTCTGTTTCTTATCAACTGTTTGTCCAGGATCAATAATTTGGCGATGATATTAAAGATTTACACACACCTGAGCTGACTCTGAGGCTGAACAGTAATCACAAGCATTTGTTAAAGCTGCACGCGGCGTTTCATATTAATGTGAACGTGGAAGAGGGTTGGTTTGAGCAACTGCCAATCGACTCTGCAGATCCTCTCAGATATACGCTGCTTTTAGCCTCTTTTAGTCCACACAGTCCACGGGCGATAAAAAAACTAGAAAGTCAGTGCATGTTGCCTCATTAGACACCAAACAGTAAAAGTACACAACTAGGAGGTGCACCATGACAATGAGCTCAACAAGGATCCGAATGAGCAATTCAAGAGCTGAACTGTATAAAGAACTGTATAAAGAGCGGACGCCATGACAGCTGCTTTAAAGTGAAGCCAAAGCATGTGGAGCTCCCCCTGGAGGCCGGCTGCAGTATAGAGGGTATGCATGTGACGTTGCAGCAAGAATTTTGCACAAAAGTGTGCAGAGTCTGGACGTTTATAGCTGTTCTCTGGTTCATGCACCAGAGTTCTGTCTGTGAACAAGCATTTGACTACGTGTGGAAAACACTGATTTAATGAATATGTATATATAGAGGGTATGTACATGATGTCACAGCCAGCGAAATCTCCGTGGTTACGTCCACTGAGTGGCAAAAAGTGGTAGTTGAACATGGAGATTAGCTGCATTAGTTTGAATCACAGGCTTTAGTCGCCTCTAAATTCTAAAATTAATTTAAAAAAAAAAGGTGAAGAGCTGTTGTGTGATTGACTGAACCAACAGATCTGAAAAGCAGTCAGAGATATATTTTTACAGAAATCTCTGATAAATAAAAAAAAGAGAAGTAAATGCATCACTGCATTAGAAGAAACAACTGGAATCCAGCCCCGGGAGGAAGTGACATCAGTGCAAACCCTCTATAGGCCATAAGCTCCACCCCCTCCATGTTAGTGGGTTGTGACTTGCGGCTGTTTTAACGAAGCGGTGCAGGTAGAATTGATTAAAATGTAACCCCAGTGAGTCTAGAGAAGTGTGGGCGGGGCTTCGATAATGCGACTGATAGTTTGTCCAATGGGAGGAAGCGGTAACGCGTCGTCCGGTTCTTTTTTCTCGGCCCAGTGACAGACTGGCGACCTGTCCAAGGTGAACCCCCCTCCCACCCCCCCGGGACAGGCTCCAGCGCCTCCACGACCCTCCTGAGGATAAGCGGTCACAGATAATGAATGAACGGCCGGCGTGTTCACCATATCAGCGTTAAAGTATGCCACTTTAAATTCCACTGCGTTTCAACAACAGCCCTCTTTCTCCTCACTCCTCCTCCAGATATCGCTCGGCCCGGCCTGAGCACCCTGCTGCCCTGCAGCTTTATTGCTCCCATAACAAACCACAGTGGTCCAGGAGCCTTTCTTCTCTTCCTCTCTCTTTAACTTTCCATTTCTCCCTGCCACCGCTATAACATGTGGGCTGGCGGGCGGCTCCCTCGGCCGTCTGTCCAACCACACACTGACCACCGGAGACAGATAAAGAAAGAGCCAACGTGCATACGGCAATAATGCAACTTCCAAGCTTCCTGGTTACGACAATCAATTAGAAGCATTTCTCCAGCAATAAATAAATGAAATAAGAGTCTTACATCCCTGTGAACTTACATCTGTGTTCTATGTGTATGAGGAGAGATGTTAAACAAAGTGATACATGAATGAACTTTAAGTGACAGGAAAGACCCGTTAACATACTGAGACCTGAGAATGTGCTTTTTAATATCTCCAAGGAGCTAAGAGATATAAAAACTAAGCATCATCTTTGAGCAGGACGTGTAATCCCAACGTCCTCAAACGGGTACTTGCTAATTAGCGATGCTGTAGCTTTTATACTTGTTATATTTACATGTCATATCAAACTATAGACGTTAATAAGCACGAATAGACACGTTTCAACCATAAAAATAACAATAAAATAAAGACTTATCACGTTTTTACACCGACTAGAGTATTGACCCTTTGCTACCACTAGATGGCAAATAAACGTGTCCATTTATGAGGAGAATTTAGGTGGACATAGGTATCGTTTTTCATAATTTACTGTATTCTGGACTACAAGCTACGGAGAGATTCTGGGGAAATCCTATTAAATTTGATTTGTATTTTAAATGATTTCTAAAATAAATAATAAACATAAACAGTTTCCATGAAGAAGTCAAATCAAATAAATATTCATCTTTTAACCTGAGTAAAAACCTTTTTGCAGAAACGTGAAACCAATGCTGCATCTTTAAGACCCGTCTTTTAACAGGCGTTTGTTTGGAGCGAACATATCGATAGATGGGATTCACATGCAAACACAAATAAAAACACAATTTAAAGTCTTCTAAAATGACTCGACCCCAGAAACTATAAAACGTCTGAGGACCGGATACTTCCTGGATCTACTATGATTCCATCCGTAGATCCAACAGGGGAAAGTGCTCTCACCAGACTGAGTGGAGTTCTTTGAAAGGAGACCATAACTACTACAACAGCCCCGGGGCTGGCGCACAACCCACTCACGCTGTTCACTAAAACCTATAGTATCTGAAGTCGCCCTGGTGCTGATGCAGCACTACGGCTGCTGTGAAAAGCCCCCCGTTACAGATGGTAATCCGGACCATCATACACCGTAATAGTCTCAATAGCCTCTGTGCAACAAAATGGAAGCAATTATCTGAAAGCACACAACGATCGGTGGAACGGATCACAACGCATAACTCTTTATGGGTTTGGGAGATTCTTTTTCTCTCCGTTGTTTCTGTTTACCTCCGTCCGCTGGTCATTTGTCCCGTACACACCGAGGAGATCTAACGCCACCACCTCCTCGTCCCCGTCCTCTACCTCTCATTTTCTCCTCAATAACACAAGTTGTGAGCGTGGAGGGCGACGGTGGAGGAATGCTAACCAGCCCTGTCCTGACTCTGCACTCTCCTCCCCTCACATCTACTGTATGTGCACTTATAAGAGGAGAGGGGAGGTGGGGGGGGGGGGGGGGGGGGGCTCGGCGCTCTGCTGCTTGACTGACAGGCTCCCTGACTGACACGGTCATTTTACCAAATGACAGGTCACAACTGACTCCCCTGCTTTTTAGACCACTCCACTAATCCTCCTCCTCCTCCATCGTCCTGTATCTGGCCGGCTCTCTGACACTCAGCTCTCCTGCATGCTGCTCCCAATTACACAGCTCCTCTGGCAGGCCGGAGGGAGATGGATGGACGAGGCCCCACTCAGGACGACGGGCATGTTAGCATAGGAGAGTCTACCAGCAGGGCGACGCTTGTGCACACAAATCATCCCACGTCACATGAAAGCCGGCTCTGCTGGAGTCATACTCCTGCACCTATTTATGCTCAGACGTCCTTTTATTTAGGCCAACTTCACTCTGCAGGATCATCGAGCGGCCGATGCACGTTCCCTTAAATGACGTCTGCCTTAAGAAAATACGAGTTTAGTAAATGTATAATTAGTTTTTGTAGCATTAAATTAAAATAAATACATTTGAGAGATTTATAAATTCACATTAAATTGAGTTTTTGGGGCTTTTATTCCAATTCAGGGAGCAATTCTTATAATATGGTTCAGTTTGTGGTCACAGGACAATGGAGACACAGCAGAACAGTGTGCAGAGTCTGGATGTTTAAAGCCGTTCTCTGGTTCATGCACCAGAGCTCTGTCTGTGAACAAGCATCTAGACTATGTGGAGAAAACATTGATTTAATGAATATGTATATATTAGCAGGATTAGTTTGAATCATAGGCTTTAATAGCATTTAAATTGTGAAATTAATTTAAAAAACAGGGAAGAGCGACTGACTGTATCAACAGATATCTATTTTTACAGATATCTGCCAAAGAACAATAGAAGAAACAACTGGAATCCAGACACAGAAACCTGGTGTTGTGGTAGATAATATTAATTTTTGCTGTATTTATTGATGAAGTCATTCCCTAAGTTACTTCTTAAGTTACGTTCTGGAGGCTGTCAGATCAGTTTGTGGATGAACGCTACTGAACTGAAACTAAAACTAACTGAAACTGACACTGAATTTGATCTGATAAGGAAGCGACATGATTGCAAACCGTCTATTTATGATGAGAAAACACAATTCAACTCGCAACTCATTCAGGTGTTCATTCTTCCAAAGATGCATCAGGTTAAGTATTTGGTTATGGAATTATAAGGTAGATGCATCGGTCCGTGGGTCTTTAGTGACTTGGTGCATGAGCAGTTTCTAGGTGTGAGTTTTGAAATTTAACCTGTTCTACAGTCGTGGAAACAAATCAGTAAGTACACATCACAATAAACACAGGCCTCAGGAGCTTGACTGGTCCTGAATTGACAGTTTTGGATCAATGCAGATGAAACACACAGAGGAGAGATTAACTGAGGAGGTTCAAACGTTTGTACGATTCGTCAAGTTCCAGTCGCCGTCGTTTAAAGTGAAGCAGGAAGTAGAAACAAAATCTACGTAGGCTGCAACGTTTATGTCCAACAGAGGCATATAAACCACATTTAATCCCCTAAACCACGCTGCTGTGTGGATGAATGGCTGAGCTGAATGCAGAGAAATAATTTCCCTATCAATAAAGGTAATAAAAATAAAATACCTGCACAGGCACATTTGCTAGTTCGGCCCCGGTCGAGATCATTAGCTCCATTTTTTTAACTATTCAACTCTTTCTCCGACTTTAACTTTACACATTAACTCACATATTAACTGTTTTACACTGTACTGGTTCCTCCCGCTGTGCTTCATGAGACCTCCCCCCTCACACCCCCTCACCCCCTCACCCCCCCACGCAGCCTTCATTCACTCTCCTTCTTATAGGCAGTAATGGAAATAACAACGCGGCCAGGACTGAATTATATCCTGAGACATACCTGAGGAGATACATCACTGAAGCCCTGCTTTCTATTTCCCTGAGATGCCTCTCCAGGTGATATTTATTTCTGAAACGCTGCAGGAGACGGATGCATGTCCTCTGAGGCGCGGGGAGGTGAGGGCTGTGTGTTATAAAGTTACAGCTACTGTACAACCTAATGTACCGTCCAAATGTATATGAACTAATTTAAAACCAAAAAAAAAAAAAAGACAACATGTTTATTCTCTCGTCTCTGCTATAATCAGAAGCAAAACTATCAGAGTGAGGAAATGCCTTTTTCTAGTTTTTTTTTTTCTTTTTCACTCAACTGACAATTACTGCGCCGTAAAAGTGTAAATGTTACGAGCGTATAAACACAGACACAGTGTGATTAGAATATTAGCGTGACTGTAAAGCCTGCCAGTAATTATGGGGGTGTCACTGTAAGGGTTCACCGAGCAGTGGGGGGTATGAGCAGCGGCACCTCCACCTCCTCCACCAGCAGCAGCACCACGGCGCCCTTGTTCCTTTAATTACTTCCCTCTGCTTCACGGCTTCGCTGCATAACAATTATCCTGCGTGTTCATTTGAAGGGAGGAGACCCTCTCCGCTCACATCATACAGTAATGGACAGGCTCCAGTGTCAGCAACATCTCCTGATGTACAGGGAACACTAGCGGGAGCCATTAAGATCGACTCAAGCTAATACAACTGTCTTCACGTCTCTTTTCTTTCTTTCTTTCTTTCTTTCTTTCTCCTGCACCATAAACAATAAACAAGAGGAGCAGAAGTCGCCTGTAGCGTAGCTCAGCCCAGATGTTTTTTTTTTTGCTGCATTGCATCCTTGCAGCGAAAAGTAAAACAGGAAAAAAAAAAAGATGTGGAGTTAAACTTCAATTTACAAATCCAGCTGGAGTCTGTTCCTGAGGCAGCTTCACTCTGGTCTAACTCTTTGTGTACATGCAACACATCTGTGCACACATGCAGATGCTATATTCAGTATGTGCTACACACAGTGAGGAGGGAGGGAGGGAGGGAGGGAGGGAGGGAGGGAGGAGAAGAAGAAGGGCCTGGGCTTTTTGCAGCAGTCTATTGGAGTCTAATTCAAGCAGATGTCTGTTTAATTGATCGAAACAAATTACCTCAACATTGATCCCTGTCCCGGCGAGAGGGACTGATCTGCGTTTTTTTGTTTTTTTTTGTTGGAGGTGTGCTACTTGTGTGCGTTTGTGTTTCTGCTCCTCATCCCTGACCCGCTCATACAGAATATACGACTTAACGGCCTGAAGGATAAATTTGCTTTCTGATTACATGAAGCGCGTTTTCTGAATCGATCCGCGGGTTTTCTCTCTAAGCCGAGGCACCATTATTCTCACATTAAAAAAAAAGCCACCAATTAACTAACTGACTTTTAAGGCTTTGCAATTATGAGGAATTCATTAGATATCTCTGGTCGTTTATTATCGCGGCCTTATCTTCTTCCCTCCTTGTCATCTTTTTTTTTTCTCCTCTCTAGTTTTCTCCAGAGTAATTTATCTACCACCATTTCCTCCTCTAATAAATCCAGGTTCTATACTGTTCTCCGTTTATGATATTGGTGTATTCATGTGCATATTACATCAACAGCCAGATAAATCAATACTGTGGCTGGAGATGATAATATCTACTGCACGTGGTTTGTCTGTATCACAGACTGTATAAAAAGTGGACGTCATGACAAATCCTCAAAGGTGAAGGTAAAGCAAGTAGAGCTCCGCCTCCTCTGTTAGAAACACAAAATAGAATGTGACATCATGATGATTGACAGTTGCCATTGACAACTGCTGCCCCTGTAGGAACATTTGCTTGTGGTGGAGCGGTGTCGACCAATCACCAGTGACTTTAGAGGAGGTGTGGGCGGGTTATGCATAAGCTCCACCCACAGACACACACCATGTTTCCTACAGTCTATGCCCCTTATACATCTGACTTTGGAGACTGTGTGTTTGTGTGTATTACAGGTGCAGATGTATACACACAATGGGATATAACAGGCTGCGTGTGTGTCCTTGTATCAGGGTGAGGCGACACATACATTACTACCACTCCACCGCATCCGTTTCTACTTCCATTACTCTTTACCCCCATTACATCCCCGCGGGTTGCTGCCGACGCACACTTACTATAAACATGATTAAAAGACGAAAGAAATAAGAAAAAAATAAATAAATAAAAATCTTGGCAATAAACTCTGACACTTAATATAAAATGGCTGAGTTTACAATCTCGTTAAAATCTAAAAGGTCTCCATTACAAAACACAACCACAGCCCTGATTACACTCCTGCTTATTTCTGTGAACGCAACTGTGTGCAAAGTGCAATAATTAAAACATTCGCAACTTCAAAGAGAGGAAAATAAATGAAGCAACTAACTTTTGCACTGAGCCACGACTGCAGCCACTTTTTAAAAAATGATATTTTACAAACTGCAAACTAAACACGTCCTCTATTTAAGGGGTTACACATAAAACAGGTTTCCCAACGTCCAACACATAATCATTTTTTTTTTTTTACAGATAAAATAATGAATAAAATAATACACTTTAGGATAATTGTGTCCATGTGATGTAATCAACTAAGATTTGACTCAACTTTATTATTATTTCTACTGAGATTTTATTAATTGATCCTGTGCAAAATAATCAAATACTGAGCAGCAGCTGATCCTTTAATTCATGTCGTGTATGAACATCTTCATCTTCAACACGTCTGTTTGTTGTTAATTGGTAATTATTAGAAATAACTTTTTATCTGGCAAAGCTGGGTTTAAAAAAATAACTTGATTCAAACTGATCTTGATATCGAGTGCACGCAGTTTGTCGCATCAGCTCGTTAGCGATCTCGATTTCGCACGACAAATCTCTCGAAACCTAAAACACGACAGAAGCTGCGACCCCAGAACTGAAACAGGACTGCATTTAAAAAGTGTAAAGACAGAGAGGAGCTGCACAAAAGTAAAGACACATTAAAGATGAGAAACTAGACGAAGGAGACTGAAGAGATACTGCAAAGTTTTAAATAAAATAGTTTGGAAATTGAAGCATCTTTAACTGTTTAACGTTCCTCTGGGTGGTTTATGCGACAGCAGCGTCTTTTTGAACCAATCACAGCTCTGGACACTAGTTGTGTTTGAGTAAATGCTGCATGAAGCAATATGTCATTTTCTTCTGATTTCATTCATAAGTCATTATAAGATTCAACCAACACATTATTTCAGTTGAGCCCAGCTTCTTATTTTTTAACTCTGCGCCAACTTTGATTCCTCAACAACAAAACCACTTAGAGAGATTCTGACTGTTGTGAAAGAAACTTAAAGTCTTGTCTTTCAAAAGAGACCAAGACCATGAATGAGCTTCAACATGTTCATTTAATTTACTTTAGACATGTCCTAAATAGGCGTTTTTTTGTTGTTGTTCCCCCAGTAGTTCGATTGAGTTTCCATTCAGATGAAACATTCTTTTACATTTACTCAACTAAGTTTTTGAATTAAATTCCATATTCACAGTTTTTTTTCTTTTTCTTTTTTTGGCCAATGTTCCACACGGCTGATCTGGAGGGAGGGGGCAGTGAAGGAGAGCATGTAGAAGGGTCGGAGGGGGGGTCTGAAGGTGTGTGCATGTGTGTGAGGGGATAGATGGCTGTCTAGTGCATGATGCTGCTGGTTTACTTATAGTGCCCCCCCCCCCACATCCCCCCTCCAGTCAGTCGTCCGGCTTTGGCTGTCTCAGCACGGTGCCGCAGTCAGCATTGTTGCATATTTAATGTCCTGATGAGAGCTTCCACCTGCTGACACAGGCAAAGTGACAGAACAATACCCGCCCAGCACCCCCCCGCCCACCCCCCAACACCACCATCCACACAACCACCCACCCTCACACACACAGCCCACGGAGGCCCTGAACAGCACCATCAATCCGACCCCCCTCATCCGCCTCGCCTCATCTCACACACTCGCCACAACTCCCTCCGATCCGATCCCGCATCAGTCTACGTCGCTCTCTTGTTTCCTTTTTGTCACCGTCCCCCCCCACTCCTTCTACCTTTGAATTCCCTCCCCTCACAGAACGCCGACCTTTCCCCGCGACATGGAAACACACTCACGCTCTTCATTCATTTCTCTTTGGACTCCGTTGAAGAGATTAGAAGTGTCTCACGCTGATGCTTAATTAGCTTTACCCCGGCTTCGTGCATCGTAACGTTAAACACTTCTTCTTCTTCTTGGCATGTTAACATTTCTTTTTTTACCCCCCCCCTCCACCACATCCTTGTAAAATAAGATTGGCAGGAAGTGTAATCCGAATGCAGATCACTGTCAGCCAAGAAGCAGCTCCCACATCCCCCCCCCCCACCTCCCTGAGGGTGTGAGGGGCCAAATTACCGCACTGAAAGTGTCCCAAATAAGACCTAAACAGGGACAGGTAAAAACCCCCAACTAGGTCAGATACAGTATACACAAACTAGGCCAAAATGCATAGACTAAAAGCTGCCACGCTACCACACAAACCACATTAGTCAACGTATGGATGCTGAGATAAAGAGTCCAAATATGGTAAAAATGGAATAAAACGCGCTGGTTCAGCAGTGTGAGTCAGATGTTGTGGTAGATGTTGGGTTCCTCTCCTTTAGCTGCTTTCTAAACACCCAGATGGTGAAAGAGCACACAAAAAAAAAAGCCGGAAGGATTCGATCTCCACGGCCCCCGGACCAACAAGTCGAGAGCCAGACAGCGCGGCTGCACCGGCGGCGTCTGAGAGCAGCAGCAGCATCAACGGAGAGAGGCCCGGAGCACGAACCAGCCTCTCAGACCAACGCTATCCATTAGCAAACATTTAATCACTGCACCATTTACTGGAAACTCCTGTCTGACTGTCTGTCTGTCTGTTTGTCTGAAGCCTGCATGTGTGAGTGCAACTTCACAATCAAAGAAAATGAAATAAATCAAAAGTGCACGAAGAGGAGCAGGAGGACGGAGGTGTCCAAAAATCTATTTCGGGGTGAGTGCAAAATGCAGCTACGTCTCCACGTTTCTACTGAACGCTGCAGCACCGACCACATAAGAGCGAGAAAAAAAAAAAAAAAAAAAAAAAGCGTGCATGAACGAAAGAAATATCTGGGGGTTCGTCTGTTGAGGGTAAAACCTTCTTCTCCTCTGAGTTTCCACGCAAAAAAAAAAAAAAAAAGAAAAAGTTTACGCTCAGACACGTTGCAACTTCTCCCGACCTGGGATACATACTTCTTTACATTCCATAGTTGCTCTTGTTTCATATGGGCATATAAAGAAGTATGTCCCCCAAGCAGGCCACTGTCCTTGGTGGCGCATCAGGCCCCCACCCTCTCACCCTCTCACCCTCTCCCACAACCCCCCCCGAAACACTCGGTCAGGGAGGTTTAAAAAAAAAAAAAAAAATGTTGAATCAGGATCTGAATGACCCACCCTTTGATCCAGGTAAAACAAAAACAGTCTGAAAATACAGAGACACGGTGACAACTTTAGAAATGACCTGGAAGCTGCACTGAAACTTAGGAAACATGACATCCCCCCGGCTAGATATTGAAAGATATTTAAAAAGTGATTAGAGTAATTAACGGCTGTTTCATTAAAGCGTTTTCACCCTCTGAACGTTTGAGCTGCAGCGCTCCGGTCCCGTCTGGCGACCACGTGACATACTGTACATCATGTAGTAGCTCCCCTCTCCTCCTCTCTGTCTCTCAGACACGCGGCAAACGATTCACCTTGAGTGTCACGCTTTAGAGGTTCAGCTGCAGCAGGGAGGGAGGGAGGGAGGGAGGGGAGTGGGGGGTCGGGAGGAGGAGGAGGAGGAGGAGGAGGAGGAGGAGGGGGGGTGAGAGGAGAGGAGAACGAAGGGAAATGAGGGAGATGTTGCACTTACCTACGGGCAGATGTTGGCTAGAAACACCCCCAGCGTCCTCCTCCTCCTTCTCCTTCTTCTTCTCCTTCTCCTTCCTCCTTCTCCTTCCTCCTCCTCTACTCCCCCCTCACTCCCCCCCCCCCCTCCCCCAGCCTCTCGTGCTTCAGCTGCACCAAAAGAGAAGAAGCAATAAAGCAAAAAAAAAAGAAGAAGAAGAAGAAGAAGAAGTGGTTCGCTCTCTCTTCTCTCAGCCTCTGTCCCAGGTGCTGCCTCTGCAGTCTCTCTCTGTTCCACCACCCCATCCCTCTCGAACATCCTCCCCCCTTCTCTCTCCTCACCCCTCCTCACTCCTTAATCTCTCCCTCATCCCCACCACGCTGAAAACTTTTAGTTCGGCTCCTCTCCTCGTCCCGCCGCTCCACAGCCTGAGCCGCTGAGAGCGATTCCTCTTTCCTTTCCCTCTACTACCTCCACCTCCTGCCTGTCCCGTGCAGTCTATAGGCTGCCATGCTATGCAGTCACCCGCCCCCCCCTTCTCTGACTGCCCACTCCCCTCTATATAGCATGTGCTCTCATCATCATCTCTCCTGCTGCACGCTCCCATCCCTCTGCCTCCCTCCCGGTCCGACTACAGTAGCCTGAGAGTCCCACGCTGAGCGCACGCCGCTGCTGCTGCTGCTGCTGAGCTCTGAGAGTTTATCCGTGGACGAATAACCGGAGGAATGTCTGCAAAACGTGCGTCAGCGTGCGCGGACCGTGCGCGTGTTTATGCGCGTTTCTTCAATTTGCCCTTGTTGCTCCAGTGAATCCCAGTCACCTGAGACCCCCCTGCCCCCTCCCATTAGCCTCAGCCCCCTCATCTGCAACCACCACCCCTACACACACGCACACACACACACACACACAACTCCTCACCATCCTCTCCCGTCTCCCCCTCCTCCTCCTCCTCCCCCTCCTCCCCTGTCCTCTCAGAGATCAATACCAATTTATAGGCAAATGCACAAAGGCTGAGTCGCGCTTTTAATGAATTGAACCGTTGCTAACGTCAGGCTTCTAATGAAGGCTCTGAGAGAGGCGTTAAGAAAACCTACGGCAGCAGCCTCCTTTCTGTGCAGCTGTTTGAATTATTACACCTGTCACCAAAAATATTTAGTTGATACGAGGTGGGTTCAAATATTCAAATGCAGAGGGCAAAACTTAAAGTCAGAAAGACCACAGGTCAAATATGCTCAAAAAAATAAATAAATAAAATCCGTCACTGGTTTAAAAAAATAAGTAAAAAAGCGCGGGGCATGCACACACCCCTCCCAGCATGCACTGCTCCTGCAACATCAGGAAACATCAGGAAGTTTTCCCGGTTTCTGTTTGCTCACATGCAAAAGATGAATTTGAGTGGGAGGTGGATGTTCAGTGGAAGCAGTGGAGATGTTGCAGCGTGTGCATTTCCACTTGAGCCCCTATGCACAGGTACCACGGCTGCACCTTTGATGCACAAATTGTGCGAGTGCATCAACCGCAGCCACAGAAAGTGTGTTATCTCCCCCACTCCGATAGCCCCTTTGTGTGCTCGCGCCGCTGTGTAACCGGGGCCACGGGGGCTGCGCACATCAGCCCTGCCCACCCAGTAATTAAACTAAGAGTCTCTTCCATAAATCACACTTCCTCTGCCTCGTTTCTTTTCGTCTTTTCCCTCCCAACGATGTAACGATGAGGGTTTTGTACATTGGGGCCTGTTAATAAACGAGGATGAGTGGGGGGGGGAGGGGGCGGGGGCGCTGACGTGCAGCCCAGCTCCAGACACAACCTCCGCTGCCATCACTGTCACAGTTTCCCAGGAAGGAGTGACATTCCTCCAGTGGGAGAATAAGCTGCATGAGGGCAGTGTGCTACGTGCACCAGTAACCGGCTGCAACACACAGTTTGGAAGAAAATGGGGAGAATTTGCCAAAAATCTGGAGCGACCTCTGAGCGCAGAATAAAAAGTTGCAGTAAACTATTCAGACACAACTAATAATACATCATATGAGCGTCCTCTGCCAAGCCTCGCTGCTCTCTGCGGACTCTCAACAAACACAGTAGCTGCAGTTCAGCCAGCACCACAGCAGCAAAGTTTCACCCCCAGCGAGAGTCAGACAGATAAATAGATTCAACTTTAACAGCCACGACCACGAGAGGGGCCAGAGGCACAGAGGGGGCCCGGGACACCCGACACCTCGCCGCCTCCTGAAGCCTGTCAGGGCTCCGGACGCCTGATAGACAGCTGACCGCTGCTGATCTCCACGGTATCTGCTAACTGGGTAAAATTAGCCTGAACAGCGGAGAGGGGGGCAGATAGAGAGGGACGGGAGCATATGCGAGACACTTTTAGAACCGCGCTTCTACTTTAAACCTCTCTCTGTCTCTCTCTGGAGAGTGACACATGTCCCGGCTATAGATAGATCAGAGGCCCCGTTTTTTGCATGGCTACACCAACACCGAGCAGTGCAACTTTAGAGACACTTTCATGGAGCATTTCTACACTTTTAAATTCTTCTGTCCCGCACCAACTCAACGCCAACGCATGCTTCGTAAAAAATGAAATTAAATATATACAAAGAAGCATTTACAAAACAATATTCATATGTGTATGCATGAAAAAAACAATGCTGTGTTTCAGTAGTGGAGAATAAAGCGCATAGTTTCTCATCAATACTGTTTCATGAACAGAGTTTTTATGCAAAATAAAGAATAAAGAGCAACCCAGTCAGGAAACACTCCAAAGATAACCTTTGACCTTTGGTGCAAAATTTGCAATCCTCTGTCTGCTACCAAAACTCCAACGAGGAGCAAAGAATAAATATCTCCCTTAACTCACAATCCAGCAGCTAAAACAAAAACACAATGTGCAAATCTGGTGATCGGGACACACACACACACACACACAGAGAAACACATGCACAAATATATGTAGACTTACAAATATCTAAACACACACTCCTGCTGCACGTACCGTGGTGAAGGTGATCCAGATAGGGATGGTGGCCCATGCGGAGTGAAGCGGCCGCTGCAGACGGAGGAGTCCCTCCTCCCTAGGAGCTGAATCAGCGCTGGAGAGTTTAAGGATGCGGAGAGGAGAAAGGGAGGAGGAGGAGGAGGAGTGAAAAGAGATGAGAGGAGGGAAAAGAAGAAGAAGAAGAAGAGGGTTATGGGACTCGCCTCTTATACTTGCAAGATGAAAAAGCAGGAAGGCAAAAAAATGGGAAAACCAGAAGAAATAAACTAACAAAAAATAAAAACACAAGAGTCCGTGCAGGTGGAAGAGAGAGCAGAGATAGAGGTGATTAAAAAAAAATCGCAAAGGTTTGAAGGAGGGAGATTTTTTGAAGTGATGACTGGGCAGCAAAATGCGACAGCCGGCCGCGGCCCATCCCTCCACCCTCATGTAAAGTTAGAAGGAAGAACAGCTGATCAGACTGCCAGAGAAGGAGATAGAGCGAGATGGTGAGTGCTGACAGAGCTGAAGGACAAATCGGGAAGAGGGACGAACGCAGGGAGGGAGGGTGGGAGGGAGAGGAGGGAGGGAAGAAGGGAGGGAGGGCTGGAGGGAGCGAAAGAGTGAAACAGCAGGTGAGGAAAACAGGAAAATTATTTAGAGTGTGGAATAAAAAAAAATTAAATGCAGGGAATGAAGCAAAGTGACGGGAAAACAGAGGGAGAAGATGAGAAAAATAAGAGGAAAATAAAGCTCGACAGAGTGTTAGGTTGGAGGAACAAAAAGCACGGAACAAGTGCAGCAGAACGAGCAGCTTTTAAAACTTAATCATAAACTTAATTATTTCTTACTTGGTCCTGTCTTTCTTGTTCTTCCGTTCCACATATTCCACTCAGTCCCTGTCCAGATGTGCCAGTCCAGTGGTCGGCGAAAGCAATTCCTCCACGAATAAAGAAAAAGAAAAGCTAAAAAGACTGAACCAAAGACTACAAAAAGAAAAAAGAAAAAGAAAAAAAAGGAAAAAAAAAAGAGACCATGTAGGAATCAGATTGTTAGCACAAACAAAGACAGATTCAGGAAGAAAAGGTCACCTGACTCCACTCTCTGTATTTGAACATTGATTTTTTTTTTTTTTTTTCAATTTCATGTCAAAAATAGATGAAAGCGAGTTGAGAACACCATGAGGGGGGGGGGGGGACAAGCAAGAGGTTCAGCGTAATCGGAGGAAACCCCCACTGTCTGAGGGTTTTTATACCAAGGTAAGAAGCGGAGATGCACGCCCCTCGCCCGGCCCACCCCAGCAGCCATGCTCCACGGCCTTATTTAGTGAAAGACAGCAAAAAATAGCCTCCCACGTGCTGGAGGAGAAGGAGGAGGAGGAGGGTGGGGGGGCGTTTGGTTTTAAAGTGGGTGGGTCGGTGGGAGAGTGGGAGGGGCGGGAGGTCAGGAAGGTGTCGGGGAAGGTTGGTTGGCTGGGTAGTGGTGGTGGTGATGTAGTCACTTCCATCGTTTTTATCTCCACTGTGACTAGTTTGGACCGAGCCCGAATTACACATCTATTTTTCTCCCTCACTCATCTCTTGGGGTGTCGGGTTACTGTCCTATATCCTCCTCAGCTAAAGATACTCCATCTGATTTACTTAACAGTCTACGAGCACCACGCCTGCCCTCTGCCACCTTGCATATCCGGGACTCGGCTCTTTTAACAACAGTCCTGTATCACTTATCTCGGATTCTTAAAAAGACAAATTGGGGCCACGTCAAGTATTAGCGTAGGTTAAAAATGTCCAATTATGACTTCATAGCTCACTACAGTGACAATGTTGTACTCCCATAACATAGTAGATGCAATAAATGACACCTGCAGGGTGACTTGATTGCTGGCCACCATATGAGTTCTCAAGTGCTAACCTTGCACAGTGCAGGCGATGGAACTCTTTCGAGTTGTCGCTCTTCTGATCTTGGCCAGGAGGAAGCCAGGCAGAAGAAGAACATGGTGGAATATGACTACTACTGTTTTGGCCAGTGTGTGTGCATGTGCTCAAGTTTGCATAAGTGCAGTCTGCTACATGCACCTGCAACGAGCTGCAATACACAAGGTGGAAGGAAATACAGGGACTTTGCAGAAAACTACTCGGAGACAACTAATAATACATCATATCATCATCACAGGCCAAGCCTCGCTCCTCTCTGCGGACTCTCAACGAGAGTTAATCTCGTATGTAATGTGTGCTACTTCTGGTGCAGATAAGATGGCAGTTGTGGAGCATGCGCATATGTGTTGTCCAGTTAAAGTCCAATTAAGGCGTATACATGGTGGAGAATATCAATTTCACAATTTTCACATTATCTGGGTGTCTTAGTCAGATAATGAGAACTCCGATATTAGTCGGAGTTACGTGTTTAGTTGTCCAGTTAAAGTCGGATTAATAAGTAATAAGTAATAAGTCCTTTTTTTCGCGTACATGTGAATGTTCTGATTCTGGGCCCCATTTCATGAGTGCTCTGGGCAATGATTCATCAGTTTTAGAATTGAATCAATCCCTACCAGCAATCAATTCCTACAAAACTAATGGGGGAATATGCCCCGAGCCAAGAGGGTAGGTTTGGTCTGGTATTCCATTCCCAAACCAGCAGTACTGGAACAGAGTAGGGGCTGCCATTCATGTTCTTAGCATTAAATGCACCACTCGGTACTTTGCTCCAGACTAACACATCTCAGCTGCCATTGTATGGATCACCATTGATTCAAGATTCCCAGGAGACGAAAACATACTGATGTGTGGTGTCTGGACACCTTCTCTAGTCCTTCACTTTTGCAGCTCTTACTGAAATAATTTGACAACTAGTTAATGGATGGTCGTGAAATGTGGTACAGTCATTTGTTCATTCGGTTGGAAGGTGGCCAGTCTGCACCACAAGCCTTGCAATTTAATTCTCTGCTAACCCATTGGAAACGATCCTGTGAGATACCTACCTAGACCTGATGTACTTTAAACAATCAAGGCCACAACATCGTACTGGACATTATCCCATCATCATCACTGGATGCCAGGGATTATACCAAAGATTGTCCCAGTCCATATTTTGGCCAAATCGTTGCACCTTGCCAAACAAAAGCCAAGATTAAAACCTCCAATTCATATTCAGCTGATGAGTTAACGAAGACCAAGAATAATCATTGACAACCGTTTTTTCTGCAATTAAGACGGAACGTTGATGATCTGATCACAAAATGTTGACCAGGTGCGACTAGAATATTATTTGATATGATAAGATGTTCAAAATAGATGATCTCTTCGTACAGGCTCTTGCTGTTTTCCACAACAGAAAGTTTTTGCATTCTGACCTTTTACTGACACATTTAAACAGTGGGAAGTAGAGTGGATACCAGATTAGCATTCAACTAAAACTGTCCATGAATGTAGTTCTTGTGTATGGTGACAAAAAAGATATGTTGAATTGCACAAGTGGTCTAAAGTGTTAACAAATAAAAAAAAATCTGATTTCTATTTTGCTGAATACGTTCCAAAATAATTGTAAGCTGCAGTTGGACTAAATGTAATAATTTAAAATGTCGCCTAAAATTTACAGATAAAGATGACTAGATTAAGACGATTTAAAATGTTAACACTGGTTAAGTTTGATACATTTGGATGTAAAACAAAATGTTGTCTGCAGCTGCATTTTAAGTCTTACAATGTCACTTTTATTTAATAATGTTCCGTTACGTGTACGTATATTGTGTTTTTTTTTCTAGATTCTATACATTTTTTAAGCCTTGCCCTTCAAACTAGGGCTAGGTAGTATACCGGTTCATACACACACATTTGATTACACAGTGTTTGGAACTCTGCGCCATGAGACAGTATTTGAGACCGGACAGTTTTCAATGTAGCACTCCTTAACAAACATGGTGCGACTGTGTCATTGTGAGGTGTGGTGCAGATGGAAAGGTCAGAAAAATGAACAAGAGGACTTGTGCCAAAGAAAAGGTGCCGTGTCATTTTTTATTATTATTATTATACTTAGGGTGACCAGGTGTCCCCGATTTCTGGGGATAGTCCCCATTTTGGATGACCTCCATTTAAAGCTGTCCCTGAAAATGTCCCCAGTTTTCGCTTTTTATGAATGAGAAAAAAAATGTTGCACGCACACTACAGTTATTATGGTAGCACTGCTATTGACATCACAGACATAGAAGTTTAAATATCTTTAAATATGAATACATATGTCAAAATAAATAAAACTGTAATCATCACAGTTTCTTCATTTCAACTTGATAACATTTTATTTTTTACCTTTTATCTCCGAGCTGTAAATGTCCCCAGATTTCCACATCAGCAGGCAGTGCTAACACCACGCCATGCAAACCTGTTTTACTACTAGTGTGGAATTATTCTAGAATTATATTTACTCATCATCACAGTAAAATAGTCTATCCTTAGTCAATCTACTGCATTAGAAAACAAATACGGTAATATACATTTGTGGTCGTACCACCCAGCCCTACGGGTTGCCACCCCCTGCTGAATGTCCCAGCTGTATTTTTAGTCGTGCCAAATAAGAGATGCCAGACCTTCCACCATACCCTCCCCTCCCAGCACAGCTTCACCCCTACTTGTAGTCCCTAATCCTCCGAGCCTTGGCATCACTTGTGGTGACACCGTGGGGTGGTGCTACGTACATGAGAGGGAAAGAAGGGACCCTCACGGAGACAGGCAGGGTGGGCGAGAGGTGGTTCACCGTGTGTTTGTGTGTCTCGAAACAGATGAAGAGTCTCAGGTGAGGAAGCAGCCGCGATGAGATGGAGGGAGGGAGGAAGGAGAGATGGGGGAGAGGGAGCCCGGGAATTGAGAGGACAGGAGGAAGGGAGGAGAGATGGGAAAAGAAAGGATATTGATTTCCACCTTAAAGAGGCAATCTCCGCTTTTCAGGAGCTCTAGGGACCGAGCGCGTCCCTGCACTCGTGTGTGTGTTGTGTGTCTGATGTGTCCCGGGATCAGAGCAGCAGAGACCGGAGACGGCGGCGCACACGACCACAGCTGAGGAATGTTAAAGAAGTGATCCAGAGACCACAGCCAAAGAGACGGGAACACCTTTAAGATGTTCCTTTTGGTGCACGTGGCTCATTCACGACTGCCCCTCTACCCCCAAACAATCCCATTTACCTTTAATCTTGTTCTTTGTTGCCCTTCCTCATTTTCTTAATTGTATGTTATCCTTTTTTTTTTTTTTTTTTTACTTCTTCTCTGCAGCTTTTTTCCAGCTTGGATGGACGTTTCACGCACTGCAGAGGGCTCAATTATAACTCAATTAAACCAAAGTACCATTGCCCCTAGAAATGCGCAAAACCTAAATATCACCATTAAAACTGGAAATGGAAACGCCTACATTTCTAAAAACCTCTCAGATATCTAAAGCTGGAACACGTTTACACTCCAATGAGGTGGTTTTGCAGACGTATTGATAAAAAGGTGTATCGCAAAAGTGCAATGGACACCCTTTTCTTCACATTTCCCCATCACTGGTGTCATCAGAGATAATGCAGGAGGTCATGTGACCAGTTCATCTTCAAAGTGATGAGGATTTAAGAGAATTATGGGATATCACGTAAAGACTTTACGAGAGTTACAGCTCATTTGCAAAACACCTTTAAATGGAAACGCGTGCAATTGTACTTCATCGAATTTTCAGAAATATCGCTTTAATTTTGCAAAAAACTGTAATGGAAACGCAGCTAATGTAGTATTTTTTCAATTTTTTCGCATTTGGTTTCTTGTCTTCTTTTTCTTCTGCTTCTTTTGGGATTTTTGGGTATTTTTTTTTTTTTTACACGAGAGGGTGTATTACTGCCCTCCACAGGTCATTAAAGTTATTTACAACAACCCCACTTCAAATTCTACTTGCCCTCCACAACGTTCCTGCACCAAACGCTGCCTGATATTCCTAAAATAAAATAAAATGCCAGCTGAGGTCACAATAAAAAATAAATGAAAAGAAATTAAAAATTTAATGCATTAACTTTGTTTTCTTGCACCAGTAATAATTTGCATGAAATTCAGCTGAATTGAACAAATTCCCCCAAACTATTTGCTGATGCTGATGCTGATGTTGCAGCGTTGGAAGCATCACGTAGTTTACCTGGGACTGAAAGGAGAACGAGGTCCACCTGCTTGAGCTTTATACATAAATAACACCGCAATACAACAAATCAGGATCCGCGGTTACTTAAATTTAAATGAAACACATCGTTGTCACTAGCAGCACATTTCTCTGTGGGTGAAGAGATGCATAGGATGCAACAGTTGTGCAAAATTCAATTAAAATGTTTTAGAAACACTTTCATTTTATGGAATCCCAACGTTTGTTTTTTTTTTAATGTGCAATGAGACAATACAGTGATGGTGAATAAAAACAGTGAATAATAATATTCATGGTCATGCAGTAATAATGATAGTTACAGAGCTTGTGATAATAATAGTAATTATCAGATAGTCAAGGGCAATAATAATAATTCTAAAAATGAATAATGAATAACGATGAATAAGTAATAGGCAATGTCATCTTTTGTAATAATAATAATAATAATTACAATAACATCTCCTCCACCCCTGGATGCCCTGAACCTATATGTGCATATTCATTTCTAATTTATTTCTTTTATTTTATCTATTTATGAGGTGTTTGAGTGCATGTGGTGCATTAAAAAAAAAAAAGGAAGAGCTGGGGGGGGGTTGGTTGCCGTGGACTGACCTTTGGAACCCAAACTTATTTTCCTATAGCTTGTTAGAAGGTGAGGTTCCTCTCTACTGTGAAATATTTGTCTTTGTTATTGGATCGGTGTCATGAGATCTGTTGAATTAGCTGCTTTAAGTCCCGAATACACAAACACTCGTTGTTGGGTTTGCAGGTTGTGTAGGTTGTGAGCCGCCTCTTTGCAGTCATACCTGCAGTGCTGCCTGTGTGTGGTTGTGTGTGTGTGTGTGTGGTTGTGTGTTGCACAGTATCAACGGACACTTTAGAGTCTGTACTCTCATCTGATCCGGCCTGGTGAGCAGACAGAATAATAAGGACAAAAAAAAAAAACACAAGCTCCTTCAAACTCTCGCCTCTCTGTGTCGGGGCGGTCCCATCGGAGACAAACTGCAACCCCGAGACAAAACACCAAAATATTTTCTGTTTTTTTTTCTCCTCCACCTCCTCCCCCTCCTCTTTCCCTCTCCCTCCATCCCTCCCTCCTCCCTCCATGATGCAGTTAAAGTTCCCAGGGGACCATTACTTTGAGCTGGCATGTGAAATGGCCTCGGAGATTAATGCTTTTTCTGCATTACCTGGTGGCAGGGGAGAAGCAATGGATACAGTGTACAGACACTTTTTTAATCTGGGGGAGAGAGCTCTGTGATCCGAGCTAGTGGCGGGATTGAAAAAAAAAAAGTGAATGTGAAAGGAGAGGGGAGGAGCCAGGAGGAAAAGATGAGGAAGCAAAGAAAGAAAGACATAAAGAGAGTATGGTGATTTGTTTTTTAATTAGAGAGGAAATATATATTAAATAAATGACTTTGAGGTAATACTTCACCACAGGGGAGGATTTCAATCTGATGAAAAGACTTTGACTTTCCATTTGGCTCAAGCCGTAATTGTGTCCCACTCAATGAACTGGCCCCCCCCCATGCACCTCCTGGACAAGGAGGGGGGCACGAAAACTGCCCATAAGCAGCAATTAGCTCGCAGCCCATGTCCACCCTGAGGAGCCGGAGCCAGAGGAAACAGATGCTCTCAGAGGTCAACAAGCAACTCAATTAGTAAAGTAGCAAAATGCAAATAAAAGAGTAAAAAGCGTTCATGGATCCCACTCGAACTGTCTGTGGAGGTATTGTGGAGAAGCCAGTGTCCTTGTGCATGTTTTCATTAAAAATACTTTGTTGATTAAAGCAAAGAAAAACTTTAAAAAATGCCCCTTTAGCGTTAAAGTTGAGGATGGTGCAGGACGTTGGACATCTTCACTATTAGGAGACAATGCTGAGTCTGCAACAAGCCCTCAAGACTGCAGCTCCCACTTCTTTTGTCCGATTTTGCCCCCGATCCGATCTTAAAGTTCCTCCCTTGTAGATTCGTTAACCTCCTGAGACCGTACGTCCTCATATGGGCGCGTTAAGTTTTAAGTTTGTGAGGCTTCTTCTGCTTCATTTAAACCTGAGATCCTCATAACATGATAGCGGGCATTTTAGCAAATTTGTTGCGCAGCCGATCACAGGACAAAAGTGCAAAGATGTGTAAAACGTCACCAAATTTCTCAGTTGAAACTTATTTATGATTATAAATTTTTCTAGTTTAATATGACACACAAACATAACAAATTCTATCAATAGTAACAAGCTATAACTTCGATAATTTGCCCCGTGTCCACATATGAGGACATATTTTTTTCCAAAAACTACTTCCTGTTCAAAGATTATACTTAGTTTTTATACTTCCCGGGTCCTAATAATCCCAAATACCATGGAGAAATTAAAAATAGCAAACGACAGCTCAGGAGGTTAAGTCTTCTCCTGGATTCAGTCCAATAAATATTTCTGTTAAAGTTAATGTAGTGTGAAGAGAGGGGAGCTCATACCTTGTGTTCTCTACTCCAGAAAAGTTGTGGTCCTCCAGCGCTGCCGTAAACTCCCTCAGCCTCTCTGGAAGATTTGTCTCCGGGAAACTTTTCTCTTCTTCTAACCCTTTAAGACCTAAACATCCGCCCTGTGGATAAAGGAGAGAGGGAGAAAAAAGTCAAAATTTCCAAAAAAAATGCTGACATTTCAAGAAAAAACTTGAAATACAAACCGTCTTCCCAATGTTCAGCCACAATTTGAATTTCTGAAATTCAGACAAAGTTCAATTGTACGTGTTTCCATTAAAAGGGGAGAGTGTACTTCCTATGTCACACCATACGTTGCACTACCACTTGACTTTGTGAGTTGTTTTTTTGCACTGGCATGGTTCAGACTTGCGTTAATGGTTGTTTGACTCTGAAGTTCAAACCCCCAAGGACGAAAAATAAAAAGTACACACAAACAAAAGCAGCGAGAGAAAATAAAAAGTAAAGTAAGGGGCACAGATGGGAGGGCAAAAATAAGTTTAGTTTTTGTTCTGTTAAAATTCATGTTGCATCAGATGCTGTTCCACGTCATGCAGCCGTAGTCTCCAGTCAATAGAAATTGTCTCTAACCGGGAGCTGTGTGCTGTCAGCTCGCTAACACAGTGGGACAGGCTCAGAATTATCATTCTCACTTCATGTGTAAAGTCGGGTTTATTATTTATTATGGTGAATCTGGTTTATTACTTATCATGGAGCCACATTACAAATCAGAGGATCACCAACGTGGAAACAGAAAATACATCCAATAAGTGATTTGACTAAAAGCTAAAAATGTATTTACTTAGTTTGGGTCCAAGTAAATCCAAAAATACATTCTCACATTATGACCACTGACAGGAAAAATACATAAGAATTTAATGTTCTGCTGGGAAACTTTTGGACCTGGAATTCATTTGTGTGGATGTTACTTACATGTAGCTGATAAAAATACGATGCTCCATCTGCTTAAAAAATATTAAGGCAACTTTTGTCGTCATTTTTTTCCCGTATTATTTCTTAAGTAGAGTCAATTTACTTTTATAAGTTCACTTTACTCACAAAATTAAGTTCTTCAACTCACTTTTTTAAGTAGATGTAGTACATTTTTATCAGTGTATAGCCAACTTACAGGCTAACGGTGTTAGCTAATGGCTATCGGTGTTAGCTAACAGCTCACTAACGGCTAATGGTGTTAGCTAACGGCTCACTAACGGCTAACGGTGTTAGCTAACGGCTATCGGTGTTAGCTAACGGCTCACTAATGGCTAACGCTGTTAGCTAACGGCTCACTAACGGCTAACGGTGTTAGCTAACTGTGTTAGCTCTGTAAGCTAACGTTACGTAGAGGATAGAAAAACACACCTGTCTACTTACTTTTACTTTTTACTTTTACAACATTACAGTCATTTGCAAACATAAGCTTGAAATTAAATTTGAATTAAGTATTTTAGAACAACTTGCTAACATTAGTTTAAAAAGTTTAAAAAGCGTTTGAAACCATTTGCTATTATTAAGAAGCTACGGTTATTTTAATTTCTACAACAATATAAAACCTGAAAGACTGCAGTAATTAACCAACTATATCACTAACATTATTTACACTTAATTCTTACCTTAGAGTCAAGTGTCCCGCTTTTCCCCCAATTTCTTCTTCTGTGGAGCTGGTTGGTTTGTGGGATTTACCCAGAATTCATTGCGCCGTTAATCAAAATAAAACATGACATATTTATGTCAAGAGACAAACCTTGTTTTTTATTGTTATTATCACAGACTTAATTAAGTTAAAATTGCATTTTCTTAGATTGACTTTTTTCAGGGAGACCTACACAATATTAGGAAGGTGATCACAATGTTGTGCCTGATCGGTGTAGATAAGCAAACAGTCCAAATACTTCCTCCACCACCTATATATTGAGATGATGACACACACACGTTCAGGATATCTCTTATTTCCATTTATAAATAACATCCTAATGTCTCCCAGGTGACGCTGCTTTTTTAGAACATTACGCCCGTACCCTGTTTCCTCCGGCCTTAAATAAGCCATTCAGAAATCATTCACATGTCTGTTTCTGTCCCCTCAGCTCCGTCTACCCCCCCACCACCACAGCCCACTCCCCCCCTTACCCCATACCCCTACCCCAGGCCCGGCCGTATGATGATTTAGTGGCGGCGGGATGCGGCCGATCTCTGCGGCGCTGGGCTGAGTTATGGGCCGCAGACAAGCCCCAGTGTAGTGTGTCAGCTGCAAATCGATGAACACATCTAAATATAATCTTGTCTCATGTAACGCTGACAAAATCATCCCCTTTTTATTTTTCAATAAAAATCCAGCAGCCGGCGGATGGTAGACGTCTGTGTGTGTGTGTGTGTGTGTGTGTGTGTGTGTCCAGGGGGATGTGCTGAGGAGATGGTGAGTGTTCATGATGTTACTGCACTGCTGAGCTTTGACTGAGCCATCACTCAGAGGTAGAGATAAAGGGAATCTCCCTCCTTCTACACACACACACAACAGAAGTATGTTGTGACCAGCTGAGGGCAGAGTAAGGTGACAGTAAATTGTTGTAGAAGACTTGGGAAGAAAAGTCTGATTCTTTTTTTGTGCGTGTGTGTGTGTGTGTGTGTGTGTGTCGATGCTGGGAATAGCTTTGACTTGCCCTTTGTTGCACACAGATATATAACTGTCTCACTGGCAAGGTCATGTGACAGTTTCACACACTTGCTCTCATCTCACCCTCATCTTCTTGGATTCGGGCCTCAGCTCGGTGGCGTTTGCATCACGGCCTCATAAGAGCCCAAAAGAACAATGTTAAATCAAGGCGAGTTTCAATTATCGTTATTGTCAGCGTTCTGCACCATGCTAATGCACTGTGGGCCGGAGAAGGGCCAGAGGAAGAAGAGGAGGAGGAGGAGGAGGAGGAGGGGGGAGGGTAGGGTGGGGGGGTCCTCAGAGGAGGGGACTTGGGGAACAAGCTGGTGACACATTGATGGATCTGAGTCCTGCTTCGCATAATCATTCTCCTGGCCACTCGAGGATAGAGAGGCTGAGCAGAGGAGGCCGAGATGGAGACAAACAGAGGAAAGAGAAAGAGTCAGAGGGGTCTGTGTATGTTTTGGTCATTGAATTTTTAAAAAGACAAATATTAAAAAACAAAAAATGTTGTTGTAGAAACAATAAAAGAGTCTCAGGGAAGACAGCATGACTGAAAAAAAAAAACTCCACATAATGTGGGAATTGTTAGCTATCAGCTAACATTACTCTGATATGCGTGCAAAGATTTATGCAGATGACGAGCCTTGTTTTGTTAAAAATCACATCAGAGTAAGTTTCCAAAGACATTTTAGGCTGAGCTAAGGAAACCACATAGAAGTCATATATTTGGGCGCTTTTACCATGGACCCCCTTCACGGTTTGACTGGATGCAAAACATCTCAAACATTATAGCCTGTAAACGGCAGTTAGCATATTTCAATGGACTGTTTTGGTAAAAGTGGACAATGAAAACACGTATTTTAGAGAATATACTAATACACTCACTCCCCAAGACCGTGAGTGTTATTTTAAAAAGTCAACTCTGACTGATGGAACTATACTCACCGACCCCTACACTCACTGGATGGACAATTTGACCAAAGGGGGACACGGAGGGGACGAAGTCTGGTCTGTCTTTATCAAGTGAAGCCTCTCCAATAAAGATATTACAGGAAGTAAGTGGAATCACTGTGGACAGTACATAGTAACGTAGTAAATGCAACTTCTGCTTGGACACCCCTGAAACTTGCAACTGATGTTGTGTTAGCTAGCAGCTAGCATTAGCATTAACGTGTAACAATAATTCCCCAAATAAGCTAATAAATTAACTTATTAATAACAAAATTTCAGTCACAATTTAGTCTAACATGTAACATTATCCAGGCTGAAACTGATAATGAATTACATATTAATGTTATCTGATATGAAGTGTGCACGTTGTTGTCGATTGTCTCACTCCAGTCTTTTCTTTTTTATCCCAAAGCCAAACCAAAGTTGTCTACGACTGGCAGTGGCTGTTATGTGACAAAAATTCAAGTTAGTGTTTTCAATTTTTCAGTTTTAGCACCAAAAAAATACAGCAAAACGACATCTTTATGTTTGAAAGTGACAGTGTTCACCTCAAACTTCCCTGTGTTTTGCCTCCAGCTAACGTTGTGATGTCACAGTGACGTAGGTCATGAAGGGGTCTATCAACACAGTATCGTCCTTATACGTGCTCTTACTTCGAAAACGACAACTTCAGGTTGCAAAATATAAATTTGATTAATAAACTAATGATTTTACTTTTTACTTTTAGAAACAGAAAATCAAAATTGACAGGTTTTAAATGTTTTTAGTTATTCATTCTCAACCCTGATAAAGAAAAACGGCTTGAATTTCAATTTTAATTAAATTTTTGTTTTTTAATATCCTTTTCTGAACAGAAAATCCGATGAGCGAAACATACACGGACCGAGAAGAATGAGTGGGGTGGGGGAGGTGTATGAGGTATATGAGGGGGAATTACACAATTAAAATAGTACAAAGGGAGAAGCAGAATGCCAAGTGGTGCATTATTCTGAGGGAGGGAAAAGAGCAGAGAGAGCTGAGCGATGCAAAGCACTGGGACGGAGAAACAAGGAGAAGGCTGAGGAGGATGAGGAGGAGGAGGAGGAGGAGGAGGAGGAGGAGGAGGAGGAGGAGGAGAGGATGGATGGGGGGGTTGTAAAGGAGGGCCGAGGGAGTCGAGCATGTGGAGGGCTGGGAGGGATCAGAGCTGCAGCTGTGGATGGCGTAAACGTGTGTGTCTGCGCGTGTGTGTGTGTGTGTGTCTGTGTGTGGGTGTGTGTTAACACGCTGCCTCGCTCCACTCGTACATCTGTTCATTCATTCCTCCTCTTCGCTCGGAGCCGGGCGCCGCCAGGTGATCATTTTCTCTGTGAATTAGGACTCCCGGCAGAGTACAGTCCATTAGGGCGGATCGCTGTGTATCAGTGTCTCACACAACCAATTGGGCATGAGAAAGCAAGCGCACACACACACACACACACACACACACACACACACACACACACACACAAACACACACACGAGGAGCGACCGTCGCCAGGAGCCAGCGCAGCATCTCTGATCCTCTTCTCTATAGATACAAACTTCTGAAACTCACTGAGTGTAGCATTTTTTCCACAATGCCTCGGCAATGTATAATGTAGTATTTAGACTTGATGACAGACTCTGTCATCTCATCCCAGTTTCTTTTACCCACTCATGAATACAACACAAGAGGGAAACAACTTCTAAAGGGAAAGAAGACGGAGGAATGAGGTTGACATCAACAGTTCTTATTTTTTTTACAAAGAAAATAAAACAAAAATTGCTGTCGAAATAAGTTTGGGTCGGGGTATTTTGCCTCATGTGTCTGATGTGTTGCTGTTGTGTTTAAATTCTATACTGTCTGCATCTATGGAATTACCATAGATTGTTTTAGGTTAGCTTTTAGGTAGAAATAGGTGTTATTTTTCATAGTTTAGTGTAATGTTCTCTCAGTGTTTCTAGTGATAGCTTTAGAAAAATCATATCCTGCTGTGTCCTATGAAATGAATTCCATTTGTTTTATCAGGTGTTTTAAACTGATTTAGAATGTGGTGTCGCTCTCATTTGCATCCTTTTCTCAGATGTTTTGAATCGAGAGGACACCAGTGAACCGACTGATCACCTTATTACTTTAACTTCCTTGTTTAACGTCGAGTTAAACAGAAATGTCTCAAGGTTGTTGTGTTGTTTACTGATGTCCAGTCGATGTAACAGATGCCGGAGCTGAAAGGATGATTTCATTATTTTAACTTCCTTAAATTAGTTTTAGCTGATGGATTGTGTAGCTGCAGTTTGTCTCCGGCGTCGCTCCTCAGCCAGAGGGTGTTTCTCTACAGCAGATTAAAAGACTTTTGACTTGAGGACGTCCACAGCTTTAACACCTGAATGCCTCATTATGTAAGTGTAATCCTGATGTGTGGATGAACTAGAGGTCTCTCCAGAGAAAAAAAAAGAGTCCACAATAGTGCACGAAGCCATCTACAAGGAGGATATATTTTTGCTATATTTCAGAGCTTGGATGTCTTTACTATACTGTAGTTCAAACTATGATCTATTCTCCACAGTTATCAGGTTTTGCCGATATGCGTTGTGTGTACATTTTTGGCTCTTTAAGCCAAACTGACCTGCTGCTGCTAAACTCTTGGGTCACTGACATTTTTTGTCAGGCGTGATGGAGAACCTCAGAATGGCGTCCCTGCTTTTTGCAGATGATGTGGTTCTCTCTGTTTCATCTGATTGAAAAACTGATTGGTTCCATAAAATTGGGTCCTTTTGGTTCCAGAGATCCACTAATGAAGGTTGTGCTTTTTATTAAATTTTTTTCTGTTGCCTTACTTTGTGTCTATACAAAGCCGGTACATTTGAAAGTCCTTCAGAGATTCTCAGCCAGGAAAGGTACAGCTTCCACCAGATCACCAGGATGTCCAGATAAAGTCCTTCAGCAGATGGATCCACTTGAACCAACAGCTTGGAAGACAAGCCAAGATCTGGGCGTCCAATAACCTCATCCTGATCCACATGCGCAGGGAAAACTACCAAATGACATCACAGGAGCTCCAACAGCAGTGCTCAAACCAAACTGGTGTCCAGACTTCCTCCCTCACTGCGCCTGGTCGACTTTTACATCATGACTTAAGGTCCTACAAGGCTGTCAAGAAGCTCCTGATCAATGATAGGGGCATTAACACCAGCAGGGCTCCGTGCCAGCTCTGGTCCAAATTTTGAATATGGCTGGCGCATTCAGACCGAAAAAAATTACAGGTTCACAACCTGAAAAGTTGGTTCCAAGAAATAACTGATTCTTCCCTGCGAACAGTGGGCGTGGGCGCTCTACATTTTTAAAAAAAAGAAGATGAAGCAGCGACCGACAGCGAACATGGAATAAAATGTTACCGTCACCTTAGTAACGCTCAGTAACGTCCTCCCACTTTGTTTCCTGCCACTAAACTGGCGTGACGTGACCTACACCCACTTTGGTTCCTCTTAAACTGGTGTGAATGTGGGCTGGTTCACCAGAAAGCACCAAGGTTAGCGAGGTTAGCGAGGTTAGCTCCAAGCACACAAGAACTGGACAGTCAGGAACTGGAAGTAGATTCTGTGGTCAGATGAGTCCAGTTTCCAGCTTTTTCTTCCTCCTGATAATGTGAGGTTATGCAGAAGACCAGGCCAAGAATTATCTCCAGCATGAACAGTACCTACTGTCAAACATGGTGGAGGCAGTATCATGGTTTAAAGATGCCCGAGTGCTGCTGTTGTTGGTCATCTCACTGTCTGTGACGGCACATTAAACTCTGCCACATACTGAGCCATTCTCCAAACCCACATGGTCCCTTCTGCACGTGCTCTGTTCCGTCATGGTGATCGCACTGTTAATATTTACAGTGAATACCGTAATAAAGCGACTTCTGATGTGTTGAGCAGTTCAGAGTGGTTCAAGTTCTGTCCTGAATTTCCAGTCCCTCAGCGGCAACACACAGTAGAAGGAAAAACTGCTCCTGAAAAGAAGCACGTCCTTAAATTCAGATGTGGTTAATAAAACAGACTTTGCAAGAGACTAATTACACACATGTGTCTGTGTGTGGTGGGAAAGACAGAGAGAGCTGGAGAAAGAGAGATGAATAAAAGTGGAGCGCTAATCCTGTGATGAATCTGTGTGTATTTTGGTCGTGGCAGCTCTGATTTATCACCAACGCTTTATTCAAGGTCCTGAAATTAGTAAGTCACTCCATAAGATGGAAACCCCCCCGACTTCAGAGATGGAGACAAAGTAGGCGTCGATGGCAAGTGTGTGCTCCTCTCTTGAATGTGTTCGCCCGCTCCGTTTTGCATGTGATGATGTACAAGTGTGAGTCTCTGCAGCACCGGAGCTGGTCAGCCGTTAAGAGAACGAACGGGAACGTTTTAATCTCTGGGACGTCCGTGGGTTCCTTCAAGGTGTTCATCTACTTCCCAGAGGATGAACAAAATATTAGGAGAGAGGGTGATGGAGCCGACGCTGGAAAAAAAGAAAAATAAACTGAGCAAAACGATCTGCCAAGATTTTTTTTTTTTAAAATAAGTGAACATACACCAATCAGCCACAACATTATGACCACTGACAGACCTGGACCTGGCATTCATTCATCTGTGTGGATGTTACTTAGACACGTAGCACCCACCTAGACCAGACCTGACCACAGGACACCCTCATGTCCATTCTCTGATGTAATATTAGAAAGGTGGTCATAATGTTATGCATGAACATCCAGCCTACATGTAATTCAAACATGTTTCCCGAAAATATAGACCTGACTTTGAGTGTAGCATGCACCTGAGATATCATCACTTTCATTTCATGGTCTGGACCAAATTAACCAGTGTTGCCACAGTTACCTTGAATAAGTAATCTGTTTACTGTTTAATGCTTTAATAAGTAAGTTAGTTGCTTAACTGATTACTTGATTTTAAAAGTAACTTAGTTAGATTACAAGTTACTTTAGTTACATTCAGCAGCCTCCTGCTGCCTGAAACATAATAATAATAACTGTTTTTTGCCAATACTCACTTTATTGGAAGTGCAATTTTAACAGTTTTAACTTAAAAACTATTTCCAGAAAGTCCACTAAGTTAGTTAGTTAGTTCAGAGAAGTACCATATGAAACATTTTATCAACAACCTAAAATTTGTGTAATTTCAACACTTATTTTTTTTTATTTGCTGCCATCTTAAGTTGTGTTATGTCCACATCTGTGACAATAGAGACCCCTAGTTGATGAATTTTAAATAGGTTCCAATTTGAATGAAAAATGTCTCTTAATGACTTCTAATTTTCACATCCTAGGGGCCAGACTGGACCCTCCGGTGGTCTGGGTTTGGCCTCTGAGCCGTATGTTTGACACTGCTGCTCTACAACATAGAACTGCCCGTCCAACTTCTTCAACCCTCCCTCACTTACTGGTTTTGCACCAAAGTCCAGCTTTCATCATTTGGGTGGTGGGGGACCTCTCTCTTGCTCCGTTAGCTTCACCGTGTCGTGCTGCGATTCCAAATGTTTCTTTGAATTTGATGCTGTGCTTTTAAAGCTAGACAGGGCTTTGTCTCCAGGACATAGTGAACATGAACCTTAACATTGTTGTCTTTGGCTGATACAAATTTCCAGCTGGAAAATGTTCATCTCTCTCCTCCCTCCGTTGTTGTTTGCGTGGTGTTACACGTGAGTTGCCCTCATGCAGAAATGGGACTTATCACTCCCCAAGACGCAAGAGTTAAATGGGAAAAATAGTAACGCTCAGGAACTTGGATGAATAACTTTAATCTGATTACTGGTTTGGAAATAGTAACGGTTATTGTTACTGGAAAAAAAGTGGTCAGATTAGAGTGATGCATTACCGGCATCACTGAAACTAGAACGCACTTTTATCTGAATGCATTCAGTTTGATAGGAACGTGTTGTGATTGGGTCTATTAGCAGATTTCCTCACCTCCTCATCCGGGCTGCAGATATGCAGCGTTGGTTGAATTTAGACCTTTCTACCTCCAGAACAAATGGGCACACCGGGGGGAGACGGATGTGTGCCGGACAGACGAGGAATGTCTTATATCTCTGCCTGACTGTGAGGGGATGGCAAGAACTGAAGACGCTGGGGAGGAGAGTAATGGATATTGGAAGTGGAGAGCAGCAGTAAGAGGATGCATGTAAGGGAAGGGGAGGGAGGGGGGGGGGGGGGGGGGGGGGGGGGCAGGAAGAGTGTTGCAGGTTAGCGACGAGGCAGATTGTCGGCGGAGGTGTTGGGGGGAGGGGGGCGTCTGAGATTGCAGGTCTGCTGTGCGGAGATGGATTGGTGCTGGCTGTGCCCGGGTGTACCCGATATCAGCAGGAGAAAAAAAAAAAATGGGCAAAAGGAGGTGGATGATTGGAGAGACAATGAAAGTAGAGGGAAGAGGAGTAGAGGAGGGTTAGAGGACAAGGAGAGAAATGGGAGGGGATAATCCACGGTGATGACAGGGAGGGTGGAAATGGAAGTGAAGCAAAAAAAAAAAAAAAAAGAAGGTAGGATTAGAGGCAGCGAAGAGTGGAAGGTACGGGAGGTGTGACGTGATAAAAAAGCAGATCCTCTCTCTGGTTTGGTTTGATTTATGAGTGCGGAGCCCCAAAAACCTGCTCAGACACCGTCTTCCACAGCGTCTACGTCGACGATGCCGGTATTTCCGCTCGCCCTCGGCTGTGTCTTTGCGCAGGCCTCAGTGCATCTGTGTGTGTTCGTAGGTTTCTCCCAGTTTCTTTGTCCTCATGATGCTGCAGCGAAGACTTTGAGAAGGTGTCGCAGGACGGATCACCATGAATGCTCGGTATTTATCCCGAGGCTTTAATGGTTTTGGGACAGTATCAGTGAGGAGGAAAACAACATTCATTAACAACCTTTCACCCCCGTCACAGACTCTCTGTTTCTAGAGGGGGTTTCTGTTTCTGTCCTGTGAGCGATGAGGAAAAAGTGGAAAAAAGCCTGATACGTCAGGACAATAATCTTCTTCTACAACTATATATCATGTGTTTCCTTTCAAAGAGCTCTCTGCCTTCATGAATAAAAAAACCAACACAACGATGCTGCATCACACACTCGCTTGATTTTACTTTGCTTTTCATTTATTCATGACTCAGGATTCAGATATTTCGGTGCCTTAAAGAAAACACTCAGTGGTTGTTGCCACATTTTTGTGATGTCAGTGTGTGTTGGAGGTAAAGCTTCTTCGTGCAGCGTTTTCTCCCCACGAGTCCCGGGACCTCATTTATCAAACCGTGCGCAGAAAAGGTTCAAGATTCTGTTGAAATTTGTATGATATTTAGAATGTGTGTAAGTACAAAAAAATGCTCTTAACCACTATGCTCATGGCAAAGAGAAAGAGGACCAGTCCCTGAACTCTGGAGCCGTAGCGGTGGAGGAACTGGAGGAAAATTGTTGTTGCAAAATCAACGAAAAAGACACATAAATGAAATACAGGACCATCTGACCAACATCACAAAGACTTTACTGCAAATAAACGAGTCACTGAAACAGATTGATGCATCATAAATGTTAAATGAATAAACTTTATAATGTTGAATGATGTCGAGATTATTTTCCCAAACACACTTTCTATGTGAAATTTCTCACTTTCCAAAGATGAGCTAACAGGCAGACTGACCTAAAACCTCTGTGCGATCCTCTCTCTGGTTTGAATGAGTTTTTGAGGTTTACACTGAAGCGCTTTCACACAGAAATGTCTAACAGATCAGATTAACGCTCTCTGAAAACGCACGGTTCTTAAAATCCTCCAGTAGTGTGAGATAATCAGTGGTGCTTCTTTTCAGGTTGTCTTTTAAAACTTGTCACAGCAATTAGTCAAAGTGTCTGCAAAATTACTAATTGAGCATTTCCGTTATTAGAGGAAACGGCAACATGTGTGAAGTGTGAGATGCTGCTGAACACTGTGACTAATGGGTGATTAATGGGTCCTACGTGTAGCTCCACTGTTGTGCTTAAATTTACAGACTTTTCTAAGCACAAGTACAAATTGATAAATTCCATACTTTGCGCACACATCTGTGTCTATGCACGGTTGATAAATGAGGCCCCGGGACTCGTAGGGAGAAGAAAGGAGGAGATGATGACTTGGGTGTTAACTGAGAGAGTACGAGGACGCAGGTCTTTAAAAGAGAGCAATGGATTCTTGTTTTTAAGATGAATGAACCTTAGTCCATGTGTGATTACCACACATTTGTGTCCCTGAACTAGTAGGTGAATGTTTTAAAGAACAGTCAATGATGGAAAACCTCGGTATCATGATTAGTAAGGATTTGATCAAAGTTCCCCACGTTTATATTCAAGCGGTCATCATCTAAGATGCTTTGATCCAATTCCATTTTATTTATATGTCATCGATAACAATACAAACATGGTCGAGTCACTTTACAACACCCAGCCTGAAACATCCAGAGCAAAGATGAAGGCGGAAAAGGAAAAACGTCCTTTTAACAGGAACAAACCTTGAGTGGATGTGGAAGCACTTATCATGAAGAGTAGTAAGGAAGAACCAGGCAGCAAAAATAAAATAAAAACAGAACGTAAAGTGCTGCAGGGATGGAAAACCAGGATATTCCTAAAAACTACAAAAACCAAGACAAGAACTCAGGGACGCACGTACAACACAACCAAAGAGAAAGGCAGGGCTATATATATACACACCTGTTCTGAGGGGTTAACAAGACACAGGTGAGAAACCAATCCAACAATCACACAGGGAAAACACAGGCAGGAAGAAACTTTACAAAATACGTAGAAAACCAAACACAAAACATTCAAATTTAGGACCCACCTGCTTTAGGTCGGTGGGTAGAGACGAAAAAAGCATAAAAGTGATTTGATATAAGAGGTGTCGCGGTACTTGTTGGTGTAACTATGAAATTCAAAATGAAGGAGAGCTAACAAGCAGGGATCCCATTCTTCATGCTACCTTTTGCCAGAGGCGAAGGCTAGTAATGGTCATGCTGAAATGTGTGGAACATTAAGGGACGGCATGAAGGAACCTTGGGAATGTTTTGGAAATCTGAACAAACGAGGCTGCATTTTCTCCACGACACTGTTTATCTAAGTGTTGGGTTCTGGTTGACTTCAGTGTTGTGTGCATCTCACTATTTGTCTCATGCTGTTCCCATAACAAATGCAGAAATTTCTGTAATCCATTCATTTTCCAGTATTTCACTGACCCATCTCTGCAGAATATCTACAAACTCTGGGAGTTGATGTTACGCCGAGAGTTGCTCAACGTTTTCTTCTAACCCTAATCCTACTTCAGGATCATTTGCATGAGGCTTTATTCAGTCGTCCCATTCAGATCCATGGCACGAAGAGGAGTCCACCCGCTACACCTAAAGCTAAGGGAACGCTGCAGTGGATACGAGTCCTCCATGGGAGCATAACTCAGTGTCAGGACATCGGGTCTGCAGAGAAGACACTGCTGAGTTTTATAAGGGAACGCTATGGAACATTTGAGACGGTAAAGTGAGAATCAGCAGCATTTGGCGCCTTGAAGGATCTGGATATATGGGAGCAATAAAGATGGTACGAGTTACAGAGCAGCACGCACCTGCACTGGATGGGGAAAAAAAAGAACTCCTTAGAGATGCAGGGCTTGTTTTAAGAGCTCCGGTTTGGGACAAAGCCCGAGGAGGCTTTAGAGATCAGAGGTCAGACACTGTGGAGATGACGCTGCAGAAAGAGGGAACTACCTGCTGTATGTCTCATGGTCTGGTGTTGACGGAGACGCTTTCAGAAGAGTTGGAGCAAACTGGTCATATGACGATGTTCAAGAAGAGTTTATTTAGTGCCACTGCTGAAAGCCATTTTCTGGTGGATCCGTTCCTTCCTGAACGATGCTTGTGCAGACTCTGCATGGTTCATTTGATGTTGCATGATTCACATGTCTGTTTCTTCTCCTTCACTGGTGTGTTTGCAGATCTGGTAGTTCATGTAAGATCACCGTCTCTGCTGTAGGAGGGAAACTGAAAGCAACGTGTCTTTGTGAGCGTCCTGCAAACTGTTAGATAGATAAATAACTTTATTTATCCCTGAAGGGAAATTAGGTAAAATCCTGATGTCAGAAGTGGGATTCGAACCCACGCCTCCAGGGGAGACTGCGACCTGAACGCAGCGCCTTAGACCGCTCGGCCATCCTGACACAATGAGGTCAGGGATACCTCTGAACAAAATGGGACGTCTGTAGCCTCTTTAATGTATCTACAAGCGGCACGATTAGCATCCAGTATTTGTATTTGTATTGGAATAAAATTCGAAATAGGTATAAAAATATATAATTTAGGATATGTACGTGTTGAAATGAGTATTCTTCAATTATCCATTCTAATAATATTTGGATGTATCTGCAGTATTGGTTGATGTTTTCATTAAATGCAGCTAATAGAGATGGTTTATTCTGACTTGAAGGAGCAGAACATGACTGTGATGATGATTTGGTTCTTGTGGGAGACAGTAGTGATGACTGTGGCTCAGTAGGTAGAGAGGTTACAGGTTCGATCACTGGAATATGCCAAACGTTGAAGTGTCCTTGAGCAGGACACTGAACCTCTGCAACTGTCAAGCATTTTGAGCACCAATAGGTAGAAAAGTGCACTATAAAAGCAAGACTATTTACCCGTAGTCTGAATTAGCGAGCTAAAAAATGCTAACTAAGACGAATGCTAACATGAGGGAACCTGACCGCAGACGTCTCAATACTAATGGAACATAACAGAATAATCTCCAGGTCAAACTCTGCTTCACAAAAGTTATTTGCTGCCTCCGCAACTATTCAACGAAACTAGTGATGCAGTGAAGTGGTGTTTGGTCCAGTCAGAGCCTCCTCTGTTACAGAGTCCAGACTTTTCACCCTGACTCCTGAACGTCACTCAATCCAGGCAGACGCACAAATATTCACTGAGGTCACATGATTAAAAGCAGCTCTCTGATTGGATGTTTGTCCTTCTCTCCAATACTAATCATTTGAAATAAGTATTTGTTAAAAAAAAAAGCATGTTTCTGCCTTTCTGATTCAGATTCAGCTCCAACTCTAGTATCTACTTTACGTCTGTTTTAGAGGTTTTACTTAAAAATAAGGAGCATTCAGGTACTGTTAGATGTTCCCCTTCTTATAAACCCTGACTTGTGATCACAGTCCTTTATTTATTACTGAACACAACAGGAAAAAAATGCAAATCAGTTTTGCTTTCAGTTAAATAGCTGAAGTCGTGTCTGGTGGCTGATCATCATCCATCCAGACGCCCTTCACCACCATCACTGTTTCTCTCCCCCCCTCACTCCTGCGACTCCTTTCCCTCTTTCCTCCGCCTCCCCCCCGCCTCCCCCCCGACTCCCCCGTCCCGTCCCGTCCCCCTCCGTCGCGCTGAAATGTGATTCCGTCAGCGGGCTGTAAACAGAGCTCTGCAGCCGTAGCAATAACAGCTGTACGACGGCTATTTTAGTGCGGACTCCTGACGGTTGTGGCTGTCACATCTGATGGGCGAGGGCGGCGCTGATGTGCAGTGGCAGGCGGACGAGGAGGAGGAGGAGGAGGAGGCGGAGGAGGCGCTCTGCTCTGGCCTCCCACCCAGCTCTGGCTGCACCTTCACTGATGTCGGTTCACGGCGACATCCACACTTCGCTACCTGACCTTTTTGTTTTGCATGTATCACTTTCTCTTGCTAAACGTCACATGCACACACACACACATAGACGTAGAACTTTGTTCTAATACGGAAAATAAACGCACAAGCACAAGGTGCAGCGCCGTAGCAGGTCGCTATGCTCATTACTTACGATGCTGAACACACTTCTCGGCCCCTCCCACCTCGTTTTACTCCCCCTTTCTTTTCTAAACCTCTTCTTACCTTTACATCTTCTAATCTCACTGACTTTGTCCTTTTCTACACCTACTGCTCTCTCATCTTCCATTCATTCCCTTGTACATTTAGCTCGGTGATTTATTCTTTATGACTTCTCCCCCCCTCACATCCACCCACCCCTCATGCTCGCTGACTCTCCTTTCCTCTTCTCAGTTGCTCACATTCACACCAGAGTGGCTCACTTGCGCCCGGGAGGATCGGATAACCCTTACAACGGTATTTCATGTGTTACGCCCCGTCCACCCCTCCCGCTCGGCTCTCGCTGGGTCAAGTCCAGCTTTTCTTACCCCGCAGAGACCGAGTGGGCCTCGGAGCTGCATGGGTTTATCCCTCTACTCGTGTCTCTAACCCCGAGGCTTGGCTGGATCAGAGCAGAGATAGACCTGCAGCCCTGCTCGCGCTCAGGCTGTTCACCTGAATACTGAAACGTTAACTGCACCGAGCAGCGCGGTGCAGCACAGCCGACGCACGCCCAGCGGTTCTCAGCTACTTCACAGTCTAAAGGACGTGTAGTGCAGCTATTGCACGCACTCCTTTAATTGCAATCGTCACACAACTCTCTTGAACTCATCTTTATAATAAATGCATAAAGAAATTTAAAGATTTAAAACATGTTGCATGCAGTTCATGGGTGACCAAGCTGTGGACTTCAGGTGGCGAGTAAAACATGGAGGGAGGTTACAATGAAAAACACATGTATATCTGAAGTTTTGTTAATGAGACCGTATTATGAACGTGTTTAAGATAAAATATTCCCTGGCACATTATCTCCATGACTTGATTTGAAATATTTTTTGTTGAGGCAAAATTAAATCCAAAGTTTTTTAGTCAAATAATTAAAGTATGTGAATTATTGGAACTATAATCATTCAGGTTAATTGTGACGGATGAATTTAACATTTAAATCCTGCTTCATATAGTAACAATGAACACAGTTTACCTGGAAGTGGTAGCTATAAACTGTCAGCACTTTGTTTCTGTAGTTGCCAGGTTAACTTTAATCCATTTAAATAATATGAATCAAAGCTAATTTAAAGCCATTTAAATTAAAGCCCTTAACAACCCGTAGGTCCCTATAAACAGTATGCTCCTCCTGTACGTTGGGTCACAGCATGAAACACATACACTCAGATGTCGCTATATCACACTCTGAGGCATTTTACAAGATTTTCCTCACGTACCATCGTCCTTATAAACCATGTTACACTGAGGTAGCTGCAAACAAACACTGCACCAACTAATACGCGTAGTTAACGTCACTACACACGTCTTTAAGTACAGATTACATTTAATGTACTTTACCTGGGTTCATCCCAGGTATAAGGAGATGTAATAAAACCACCGGCTGCTAAAAGGTTTTGAGTCTAAAAGTGAAATATGAAAAACCAGGCTTTTTTTGTGTTAGTTTAAAAAACAAAATAATTCCATTTTTGATTGTCAATTGAAAGGAAAGCGGCTGAAACACGACTGGGTTCAGTTTTAGAGATGAGGGTTTATCAAGCACCACCGGCTGGGAGGAGGAAGAGGAGGATGAGGAGGATGAGGAGGATGAGGAGGAGACCCCCAGGGGTAAACCCACAATTCACTGGAGGGATTTTACATCTAGTCTGACCTGAGAACAACCTGGGATCCTGCAGGAACAACTGGAGGGTGATGCTGGGGAGACGGTCTGTGATTACCTAGAACAGACTAGATGGTTGTTATGAGATCTACACATAAAGCACAAGCACTGATGAGACAAAACATTATTAGCACACGAACCCACTGACTGTAGAAAATAATGGACATTGAGTCGTATCTCAGAGTCAGAGTCTGAGTCTGAGTCTGAGTCTGAGCAGTATCTGGGAGTGGAGCCACGTTATCGATGATATCACATAGTGTCAAATAACTAGAATGCAGCTTATCAGAAAAAACAGCTCCTCAAAAGTGAAGGCAAAGCTTGTAGAGCTCCCCCTGATGGCCGGAGGCTGCAGTATGGGTAATAAGCCCCGCCCCGTCCATGTTAGTGGGCGGGCCTTATTAAAACACTGTCAGATCATTTTCTGTTTAATTTTAGTTATTTGATGCTATAGAAACAGGATGTGACATCATGATCACTACTACACCATGGTGGTGTAGGACCATGACTGTATGAATAAATAAATAAATAGTATAAACCAACATTTACTTGTAACTGGCTCCAAAGCAGCACAACAGTGGATTTCCCCACATCCCCGGGGAACTGTAAATGTAAAATTTACATTCAGCATTTAATATTAGTTATTATTATTATCATTATAACTATTTTTTAGTCCTTTGTTTGCAGTTAGGACACTACATTTACTCTCCATCTTTTCAACAACAGTGACTTTGATGACAAAATGCTGGTATGGATGATGCCTTCATGAAAACTCGGAAATTCCATATTCCAACTCGGAGACTTGAGAGATAACACAGCATTCAGGTTACAGGTTGACTCAGGGGAGAACAAATAAGTTTGGTTTATTGTCACTGTTTGCTGAACATTAAAATATGTGCAGCAGATATTTATTTTTATTTTGGAAACAGTAATTTCCAGAGTTAGAGTTCAGTTACTGAATGCAGCTGCTGCTGGATCTCAACCAAGCAAGAGCCACCCCCTCTCTACTTCTGATTGGGTAGTGACGTTAGTTAGGAGGGAAAGTTGCGTTACTGTCATTCCACTGGTAGATGAATTCACAATATCTTTTTTTTTTTATTGCGATCAAACGCCGGAGATCCAGAACGATGCCAGATAACTTTATGTCCTATAAATTTGACCAATGATAGGACGTGGGGACACGTTGTCCATCTTTACATACAGTCTATGAGCTGGTCCTTCACGTGCATCGTCTCACTGAGATGTTGGCAACAGATACTGCGTTCATGTACAAAAGGAAATCACTCAGTCATTTCTGTTGCTATGTTACTCAGAGCAAAGAAAAAGCGAATGAAAGGTCTCGACTGGGTCGACTCCAGCTGCAGCGGTGACCTTTGAAACTCCTCAGACTCAACAGGAAGAGCTTCTCTCTGGGTGCGTTCACCTTGTCTGCACTTTCCTTTGATAAAGAATGTGAATTAAATATAGTAGTGTGTGTGTGTGTACCCCCCCCCCAGCATAGCCTACACACATACACTAACAATGCCACTCAGCCATCTGTGTTACACCCCTGCCCATGACCCAGTCCCTGCACATGATTAATTCCACTTTATTCCACTTTATGCATTAAAGTCCATTTCAGAAAGGTCAGCAAAGGGGTGTTAAAGGCAGGAACTGAGCGGCCCCCACCTCCCCTCTTAAGATCGTTTTGTGGACTCAAGGCCAGTTTCCTCTTAGTAAGCTCACATTAAATTCACACATCTTTCCTTTAACCCCCCCCCCCTCCCTCCCTCTCTGTCTTTCTTGGTATAAGAAAAATTATGCAAAGTACAACTACCCATTCAATTACCGTTAAGCCCTACTTACCCAGCAAAGAGAAAGGGGATTCTGATTCATTAGTGGGGATTAAACGACGGTTTAAAAGGTATTCTGGTGTCTGGGAGAGCGGCGACTGTACTAAAGAGCGGTAGGAAGTGAAGCGGTGAGGGGTGTAATTCGAGGCCTCTGCATTTCCTGTCCTCAAATGTCTTCCTTTCACATTTCACGCCTGTTGGGCTTCCTCAGGTAGACTTCTCTTTATGTCTGTTAAAAATGACCCGGGAGGGATCATCACGGCCTTTTGTTTTGTGTCTGATTCAGACTCGGACTCGGGTTTCCAGATCTTGATTCAAATGTATATACGCATGGATCAGCCACAACATTATGACCACAGACAGGAGCAACAAAAAACATTTTACATCTTGTGACAATTCAGTGTTCTGCCAGATATCTAGCAACCATCTAGACCAGACCAGAGCATCAGTATATTTTCACAAAGAAACCTCAGTTTGCCTTTGGTTTTCACTGATGCCTCACAGTGTGAAGGTCTAGGTTCGAGTCCCGCTCTGTTTTTTCTGGGTGGAGTTTGCATGTGTCTCCCACCCTCCAAAGTCATTTGGTTTGATTGGTGATTCTAAATTGACCCTAGGTGTAAAAGGGTCTGAGATAGACTGGCGACCTGTCCAGGTTGTAACCCGCCTCTTGCACAATGACAGCTGGGATAGGCTCCAGGAACCCCCACAACCCTAGTGAAGATAAGAGGTAAAATGAGATGGCATTAATTTACAGAATCCTTGGATCAGTTTATTTTGGGTTTCGATTTCGTTTACGTGATGTCTAACAGGACAGAAGCTGTCAGGCCTGAAAACTGATTGGATTTAAAAAGTATGACATCAGAGAAGAGCAAAAGGAAAACCAGACGCAAGAAGGAAAACGATGCAAAAACAGCAGAAAGTTTCTCTAAATTAATTGATATTAAATCAGACGGAATCCTTGTGAATAAGAATCGATTCAGACACCCAGCCCTAATTCAGACAAACTCAAGGTTCAGATGTTAGGACACCTAGCATACACCTAGCACACACCTAGCACCCACCTAGCAAACCACCTAGCACCCACCTAGCATACACCTAGCCCCCAGGTGTGTGCTCCCTGGTGTGTGATTGTGAGTGAGTGATGTTGGTGATGGTGGGAGAGGCCGTGGGTGTGGATTGGCCATGTTTCCATCGGAGTGACTACTGAGGTAGTTTACCACCAGAAGTGTGTGACTGTGGAAGCCAATGAATAATGCAAACAATTGTAAAACGCTTTGAGCATCTAAAAATGGAAAAGCACAATATAAGACCAATGCATTATTATCATCATAATTATTATTATTACCTAATAAAACTAATAGTTTTTGACAGTGTTTGCATGTTACCAATGGATCAAGTGAAACTCAGTTTTGAAACTCATTCATGGTGGATTATTTTGCAAAGAGGTTCTAACATTTCCAATGTTTGTCCCTCAGTTGTGTCCCAAGATAAACGATTGTTGTTTCACACTGAATCGTGACCAGTAGGATTTACTCACCAACGCCTTTTGAAGGTTTTCTTAACAGCCTCAAGGTGTCAGAAAGTTAAAGCATAAGAGAGCATGTATGTCTTTTAGAGAGATAATCATGCTATGTTACATAGATGCTTTAAGGATTCGGTTTCATTCAGAAACTTGTATTTTTGTCCTCGGATTCTTCAGATTCTATTTTCAGCCATGGCAAAGTGTATAAATCATAGATAAAGCATACGGTGCAGCACTCCAATTTAAGTTTTTATTGCGGCGTAGATGATTTGGGCAGGATGCCATCTTTCAGCACGCATTTCAGGCAATAATAGTGTCAAACCTCAATTAATATTCATAAATCGACAATACAGCCATGCACACAGCTGTGTCAAGAATACCATCCCTCACGCACGGATTCACAGCTCCCACTCCCCCAGACAGTGGCTCGAAGAGAAGCTGGAGGCTCTGCGCAAACTGCTTTCTGGGTAATCATTTCTTTTTTAAGGTTTTAGAAGGGGGAAAAAAATAACATGGATTCATAAGAGTTTTATGATCCGGGAAAAAAGGGGTCCTCCGGCTACAAAATATTTGTGAAACTGACTAAGAAATTCACTTTAAGTTTTCTACGGTTTATTCAAAGCTTGTGAAATATAAAAAGGGTGAGGGTGAATGTGAGGAAGAATCTATTGTCTTCATTAACTTCCAGTCATTTAATAGAATATCTTCACTAACTGCAGAATATGAGTTTTAGCTCGTCAAAAAAAAAAAATGTCATTGGTGAATATATTTAGTTTTTGCTAACGTAATAAACACTGGTCCGAAGCATGTGTAGGAAATCACTGTATGTTATTTACCATCTCTGACACATGGGCGGACTATTATTGTCAGTATTGTGTAATCTATAGCGTTAGCTGGAGGCACAACAGAGGGAAGCTTGAGGCAAACTTAGTCACGATCAACTGGGGAAATGTCGTCCTGCTGTATTTTTTTGGGGCCAAAACTGAAAAATCAAATAAAACTTTAAGTTTTATCACAAACCAGCCACTGACAGTCGTAGACAAGTTTTGTTGTACGCAATTAAAAGAAACAACAATGCTCACAGCGCACACTTAATATCAGGTCAGATTAACATGTAACATGAATAAGTTGTGACTAAAATTAAGTTAATCATTATTTGGAGGATTCTTGTTTCATGTTAATGCTACTGCTAACCACAGGCTAACACAACATTAGCTGTATGTTTCAGGGTTGTCCAAGCAGAAGTTGCATTTACTATGTTACCCTCCACAGTGGTTCCACTTACTTCTTGTAATAACTTTGTTGGAGAGGCTTCACTTGTTAAAGACAGACCAGACTTCGTCCCCTCTGTGTCCTTTGGTCAAATCTTCCGTCCAGTCAGTGAGAGTCTTTAAAATAACACTCACGGTCTCGGGAAGAGAGAGCATCAGTATATTCTCTGAAAAATGAATTCATAAAGTGAACAGTGAAATGTACTAAGCGGCGTTTACAGGCTATAGAGCTCCAGTCAGACTGTGAAGGGTCCGTATGGAGGTATATGGTGGTATATTCTATGAAGAATACTGAGCTGAATCAGTCCATGTTTTCCACTCACATTTTTTTGAATATACGATTAGAGACGGATTATTTGCCATTAATGATACCACACTTTCAGATCAGGGGTCACCAACGGGTCCGGACCTAGAAGTCGTCCCTTATGGACTTGGTTTAGGTACCAGATCTGCTCAGGTTGGTTCCAGATGATGTCTGATGTAGGGGGATGTTGACGTCTCGTTTTATGTTTGGTTGGACAGAACAGAAAGAAGCGGAAGAGAGGTTAGCAGTTTTAGCGGTTAGCGGATGTTACAGAACTTATCGGTTTGTTTTGTCCTTTTACTCTTTGGATCAATTGCTAAAATAGAAATAGAAAAACACTATCAACCTATCTCTTCCAAACATATTGTGAAAAATAAATTAAACCCGTGTTTTCTAACCATGTGTTATGCCCCATCTAGGGGTGTCTAGGACACAACATGATTAGGCTCCCATCTTCCCCTTGTCCCAAGTAGCCACCAAGACAATCAAACCATTTATAATGTAAAGGAAGTTATTTATTTACAACAGAAACAAATGAAATTCTGACTTCAGGGTGGACCATGGCCAATATAACAAACCAAACAACCCTATCTTGAAATTAATTCACTAACCTAACAAAATCAAACAAATGACAACACTTACCTCCCTAACTAAATAAACAGGAGAAAAGCTGGGAACAAAAATGGCAGTCCACACCTACAGCTTAACAAAGGACCAAACGTTGTGGCTGGTTGGGAGCAGAGGGAGATGAGAGGAAAACCTGCTGCCAGCCCCGGCCGCCATCTTGGATCTTTATATAGGCGTCCTCCGTCAGCTGCAGCCAATCAGGGTCTGGGACCCGGAGCCTCCCACACCAATCATCTCCTCCGCGCAGCACGCACCTGAAACAAATTAATGGGGGCCTACGACGAGAGTCGTAACACATGAAATGATCTCGCAGCCTGAGCCGAATGGAGCCGAACATATAGTTGACGTACTCACCCGAGTAGATCTGGTACCTACACCCGACCTCCTACAGCCAAGAAACATGCGAGTTAAGCCGCACCACATGGTACTAGTCTGTCAAGTCTGTGCAGAGTTGCAAATGAAAAGACGACAGAAAGAAAAAGAAAGTACTACGAGGCTACTCAAATATATATATCTCACTTGATACTTTGACATTATGATGTTCTGGACCTTTACATCAAGACATTTTCTCTGACTGGACCTCTTAGTTGAATACCCCTGCTTTAGATGATGTAGGTGACCTGTCATATTGCGTGGTCACCATCTCAAGGGGTTGTTGGATGGTCAGTTGCTTCCTTTCCTCATGCTGCAGTCTGCAGAGAGACAGAAAGGCCTCGCTCTATATACTGCGACTGTACACACCAATAAACAGCACGTCCCACTTGAGACAAACTGAAACAGACGTCCTCATATGGGTTTAAAATCACAGCCGCAAGAACATTTTGACAACTCTGTGGAATTACTGACAAAAGCCTGCGGCATTAAAGGATGAATGTAATGAGAGGAGGACTTCTGCAAAAGGTCCTGGAGTATTTTGTGAATCCGTCCTTCTTACCACTTCTGTCACACGCTACACTGCTCCCTGACATTTTAAAGCGGTTTGTTAACATTAATCACAGAGCTGTTCAGAAATCCTTCTGGGAAAGGAAGTCTCTTCAGTACTGGATTAGAGAGTGTGCATATAAAGCTGAACTCTTGTGTGCACGCCCGGGAAGCCAGTTAACTGGTGTTCCTGCTTCTTGCTAACTCTATTTTATATGAAATAAAAAAAAAAAAAAATCCAAAAGTCTCTTGACACTTTAAGCAAGATAAAATACATCAAGATTCAGCCTTTGCTGCAGCACTTACAGACCATTGGTGCGTTCCATTTTCCACTCAGAAGTCAGAATTTTCAACTGGAACGTCCCCCGAAGTCAGATTATCTACTTGGAAACTCGCAGAATCCTCACTATTCCTGAGCTGACTTTCCAAGATGGCCGCCACGTGTATAAACAGTAATTATAAGCTCCGTTTATTAGCTCTTCTGATTAGTTTTTGTTGCATTAAATTGGTTGTACAGACAGTATTTTGTATGTGTTGAAATGCTCTCTAATTCAAGTTTTTTGTGTGGTGTGCTAACAACGGCTTAAACCATTAGCCTGGTAAAACCAACACAGCCAAACATCATCGTGGCAAACTGTGATTAACAGTGATTAAAATTAAACAATTTCCACATTTGAATATGTTTAGAAATTTCCGCCTCTGTGTGGTCTTGTAGATTTCATCACTGTAAATAATTCTAGTAAAAAACCCATGAGTTGGTTCATCTGTCCCATTTACAATTAGTGTAACTTAAATAGCGCCACCAACACAATACGAGTGTAGGTACAGTCACTACACCGGGTTTGAGCAGAAGGACTACAGCTGCTCTAAGACACTAATGCAGGGATCAACACTGATAAGAATCCTGGGAAATTAGTGTGAGTATTATTGTATTTCCATTTCACTGTTGTTGGGAGATGGAGCAGTTTTGCTGACATCAGTATGTGTGGATAAGAGTTCCTTAATGATTGGCCGAACTTCTGGCTTTTAGTGGACTTTAGTGGACAACAACTGAGGACCGGTTGGATCCAGTGATAATACCATGAAGCTACTGCAACGTTAGTTAGCCAGGTATTCACAACCCAATGACTGGCTGACAATTAAACAATTCTGGATGCTTTACTTTTATAGCCACATTTGTTTTTGTTCCAAGGTTCTAAAATTACTTCTTCTTCTAGGCAGGATCCCTATAGAGAGCACCTACTAATATTTTCATTAAATCTTCACTTACTTTTATTTCCTTGAGCTTTTCTTGCCTGTTTCCATGAGTCCTGCAGTGACTAGCATGGTCTATTCAGTCTATGGACCCCTCTCTGCTCCACAACAAACACCACATCAATGTACTTTTATTATTTTATATTAATTTATTTGCTTTTATTGCCTTTTACGTATTTTTTTAAACCCTAACAATAACCATTTTTTTTTCTTACCATGGTGTAAGTTATAATAGATAAACCTTGTGCTTGCCTGTGTTAACTTGTCCCTCACCTTTATCCTGCACATCAACTATTTATCAAGGTTATTAGACCTTTAGCTGCAGAGAAACACACTATTAGATGCTACCGATGGTGCTGAGTATCAGCCTGTTTTTATACAGACTATACACCTCTGCAGCTCACAGTATGTAGCACATGTCTGTTCTCAGCGTAAGTATTCAGGTCAAGAACACAGATTTCATTACTTTCTACTGTATTTTTTTTTATCAGTGACGTCGTCAGAGACTTTCATCATATAACAGTCGACTCTAAAACCTTGTGAGAGACCAGACCAGCTGGAAATCCCTGGTTAACATTTGCACAGCTGAGGCCTCTAATAAACTCCCGTGAACAGCTTCATCCACTTCTTTCCCAGCTCTTACTTCTTTCTATCAATTAACCTTTAAGCTCTTTTCCCCCTTTTCGCATTAATAGAGAGAACAGAGGAAAAAACCGAACAAGGCGGCCTCCATTTCCGGTGCTGAACTAATCGATAGCCTATGAATATTCTGATCAGATGCCCGAGAGAAAATGTTTAGTCTCTTAGACCCACTGACTGAAGAGATGGGAAATGGAGGGGGGCAGGAATCTCAGGTCACAGAGAGATGGAGGAGGAAAGAAGAATCACAACTAGAGGGGAAAAGGGCTGATGAGTGATGCTTCTTCAAATGTACACATACTCCTTAAAGACAAAGGATTACACTGAAATAGCTTATGCAAGCTAGCAAAATCCAGTAGCTGGCATTGTGTTCACGGTGATAGATGACCGCTGCTGGATGAATCAGAGTTGTGCACTAGTTCTTAGCGCTGGGAATCGATCGGAGCTCGTGAGGTTTAGCATGTGCTTGTTCACAGCACGACTGAAAAGTGAATTCAGGACATTAAATATGTGCATATAAAGTAAAAAAAAAAAAAAAAAAACAAAGCCTCAAATACACATCACCTGAAAGAGCTTTCAGAGAAACACAACTTCAGCTTGTTAAATGATACCGAGTGTGGACAGGTTGCTTTTCTCTCAGCTTTAATAAAGAGCTTGTTTCTAGAAAACCATAGAAGAAACTGGTCATGTGATCACACATTTTTGAAAACCATCCACTTTACACATCCTGCAGTATGAGAGGTAAACACATTTAACTTCAGTTTGCTGTGTCTGAACAATTATACACAAGTCTGAAAACATGTAAGCCTCCTGTACACAGTAGACTCCGCCCCTATCGCTGCTGAGCCAATCACAAGGCTGCATATTACACACTGACTGTGTCAGGTTCCCTACTGTTGGTCGAGAGTCTATTCAGTCCCCTGTAATATTAGCAAAAGAGAAGCTAACAGTGTAGCTATATAAATATAAAGGAATATTTGAACCCGTGTGTTATTTTTACAGCTTAATATTTAATGCACAATGTTAATAATAATCAGTTTGGGGGTCTTTATCTTTTATCTTTGTATTTTCATAAAAAGGGTGGGGATGCCTGGGTTAAGTCGTGCCAGTGGCCAGAAGTCATACTTCCTTTGCCAAGAGCCACTGCACAAAGGCCCAGAATACAAAGAAGGAAAGACAAACCAAAAATCTTGATGGACACACCAGAGACGATGGAGCTGGAGGAGACACACAAAGAAAAAGAAGATGAAAATGGGAAGAAAGTCGCTCTGAAGGGGTCCGAACCAACCAAAACCACAAACAAAGTGGTTGTTTACAAGAAGCTCAGAGGAGAGAGACATTTTTATTCCACTTAATGACACAACTGACTGTGAGAGTCCACATGTCCAGAATGATGGTGATGAAGATGATGATGACAAGGATCTGTCTGTTGGTGACTTTGTCAATGTGAACTTTGCAGCTAGAACCAAATCCTACAACTGCACTGGATCAGTGGAGAAGGTTGAGGGTTCATCAGAGCAAAGTTATAAGAGGCCTGTGGATGGACGGAAAGTTCATCTTCACATTTAAAGACGAAGGAGTCGTCTCTAGAGGAGAGGTGCTCAAGAAGACGACCACACCACAGAAACGTGGTGGTACAGACAGAACGGAGCAGGAGTTCATCTTCTCTTGCAGCATCGACAAGTGGGATGTGGAAATCAAACTGTATTTACATATTTATGTCACTGGACAGACCAATAAAACCGCTCTTATATAAATAACTGTGTTAATCCAGCGTATGTAAATCTAAGATAAAAAGGTGGGTTTTGAGTCTCTTTTTAAAGATATCAACCCTCTGCAGCTATGAGGTCCTCCACCAGGCTGGTCCATAGACGTGGGCCGTAAAACTGAAAATGTGCGTCTCCATACTTCTTTGTCTTGACTCTAGGAGCCACTAAAAGGACGGTACCAGAGGAGCTCAGGGCTGCAAGGCTGATAAATATGAAGGACCAAGACCGTTAATACATTTATAAACCAGTAAAAGAACCGTAAAAAGTAATTTAATTCTGATCTAAATACTCATAACTCATATAATTCATAACTTAAATCTGTTCTGAACATGTGCTCATTTGGCGCATTTAAGGAAATCAACCCTTGATTTTGTAAATTATCTTTAAATAAACCTGAAATAAGTAATGTGGTATTGAATTTGTCTTGCTTTTATAAAGCATTACAGTATATAAGATTAAAAAGTTCAGTTTTACTTCGATAATCAATGGCACAAGTTTTCTCTCCAAAGGCTCAACTTACCTGCACTGGGGGGAAGTTGTGCCAAGAGACCACTTTTTTTTTTTTTTTTTTGGGAAGGCCATATTTCCTAAAGAGTTTATTTAAGATTGAAGGTGATTGTTTCCAGAGATGCACCACATCCTAAAATATATGTACATATTTTAGTCATTCCCTCGCTTTAAAGACAAGTGAAAACTGGCACAACTCAGCCCACTCTCCCCTATCGTTCCAAAAAAAAAACCCTGAGAACCTGGGACACTGTTTTTTTTTTTCCACACTCACAGGAGCCACTTATCTACATTACTTTGAGTTGTTCATAGAAATAAAAATACATGATGGAGCATGGACGCCTGAAATGATCTTAGTTTATTTATAACTGGTGCAAAATGCAAACGATTGGATTGTTATTCTTTTTTTTATATATAAACTTTGCATTTTTTTTAACCGTATATGTACTTTTATATATTTTATAAATACTTTTCATGCATTGTTCTTCACTTTTATTTTATTTTTGACTATTCTTGCTGATTGTAATTCATCCGGTCTCTGTTTAATGATGCCACTGGACACCAAATTTCCCAGGGGATGAATAAAGTATCTGTCTATTAATTTGAATATAGATATTGAGGATATGCAGATATTCAGCATATATATAAAACATATCTGGTACGGTTCTTATTTTCCTTGTAGGAATAAGGGTGCCGTGTCTGCGTGTGGATGTTGTGTGTTCACTGACAGGTTTCCATCACCTCCAGTGGTCTGACTCACATCACCACCACTGGTTTTTCTGCTTGGTGAGAAAATAATTCCCACGGGGTGGAAACATAATGATTCTCCCCGAGCTTTGCCACAGTGAAGGACTCCAGCACTCTCCACTCTCAGAGTCTGTCATCGCTCCACTCCATCATCAGGGAGGAAGCTCTGTGGCAGAATCCACAGCAGCCTGCACATAACAGCGCCTGAAAAATACGTCCAGGCCGTCGCTGCGTCGCCTCTAATAGAGCTTCGGCTTTAAAAAGTCCTCTGTCGCAAATTTAACAGCTTCATCATTTTGTTGGAAATGTGGCGCCTATGTGACGTTGAAGTAGGGGGAGATGATGTGTTGAAGCAGTTTAGACATGGCACCATAGATTTATTTTATTACATATAATGACTGACTGTCATTAAAAATGAAGCACTAGAGACACTGAATGAAGAATGGTCATTTGATAGCAGAGTAAAGACTTGTTTTTTTAATTGATTTGAACAAAAAAAAATTCTAATTACTGCTGATTTCACCACTTTGTGTTTGACACGTCTTGATATTTGATTGTTGTCGAGTTATTTCTGTCTTAATCTGTTTGTCATATGCAAATAAAAAGTTTTTTCTGGCCTCTGCATAAAAAAGTCTTGAAAGTTAACAAAGAGAAGTGAATGCAGCTATAGAAGGTGCACGTGACATCACAGCTCCTAGAAGTCTCCATGGTTACGGTTGCTACAGTTGAGCATGGAGGAATTCAGTTTAAATTATGGGCTTTAATAGCGTCTAAACTGTAAAATTAATTTAAAAAAAAAGTGAAGAGCTGTTGTGTGATTGACTGAACCAAGAGATTTGAAAAGCAGAAACTTGATCGTTGCATTAAGAAGAAACAACTGGAAAAGTCGTACCTTAAGTTACGTAGTGTATAGCTAACGTTACTTCTGAGTAAGCTCTTAGCGTTAGCATCTTTTATTTAGCTACATTTATCAGAACTGAAATTAACTTAAACTAACTTAAACTGAGGCTGATCCACTTTTCCAAATAATGATGTCAATGCAGACCCTCTATATTACATATCATTGAGTTGCAAAAAACATTTTCTTATTCCAGAGCACTGTAAAAATCAATTATTAATTAGAGTGAAAATTTCAAATAATAAAAACACATTTTACATCTTGCTAATAATCTAATTTGCTCCTTCTAAACCCGACAGTAGTCATGGCTACATGCTAAGATACTCGAATTGTTTTTAAAAAGTTCACAGATTTTCCAAACTTGACACTTTAACCTCTGCACACTTGGTTTCCAAAATCAGGCTAAAAAATAACTCTTTTCGTGCATCCAGAAGGAATTGGGGGGTTATGCTGCCTTAAAGGAGCCTTTCTGAAGTGTCAGGGTGAGGATGGTGTCACACATTAACACCCTCAGTGAAGGTCAGTGACTTGTTTTACTTGACCCATCAGTGGTCACTTTTGTTTTTTGTTTTTTAAGGAAACGGGCTCCAAATCTTCCTCCTCGGGCTGCAGACCGGATGTAATGTTGACAGGATTCTCGCAGGCGTGTGGCGCATGCAATCTCTTAAAAGAGGGCTGGGATCCAAGCGCTGACTCCCTCCACCAGCACGCGTGCAAATGACAGCAACAGCATCTCTGTTAAAAGTGCTGCGATCATCGCGATCGTATATTCTGCAACAACAACTATCCCCACGAATGAAAGCGAATGCTTCAGCTCCAGTCGCTGTGGTTGAGTAGAAAAGATGCTGAATAACATCTGTCAGCGAGGTTAGTTAGAGGAAGAGCAGTAAAAGCTGCTAAATTAAAAAAAAAATATTCAGAAGGTTTTGAAAAAGTCTTAAAAAGGTATTGAAATCGACTTGAAGGTTCCTGTATATACCCTGGTTTACTTTGCTACAAATAAAAATATTAAAACATGTTTAATTTTAATAAATAGTAAAGTTAAACCAAATACTTCATATTTAAGCTTCTCTCTTTCTCTCTGTGTAAGAAAATGTTCTCAGCCTGAAGGACAAACTGTTCTACGGCTGGTTTCATCTACTAAGTATCACCATCGCCTCTCCACCTACCTGCCTGTCCATCCATCCATCCATCCATCCATCCATCCATCCATCCATCCATCCATCCACACACCAGCTTTTATCTCTTATCACAAAAAAGAAAGTGAGTGTGGGATAATTCTCAAACACGCCACTGTCTCCTCTAATTATTGCTTTGTTCATGAACTCGTCCTGGATGTGTTTGTCTTCCTTTTGATCCCTAACTCTCATCCTTTCTCTCAGAGAAAATCCTTACAGTTGTGTTAATTCATCACACCTCTCTCTTTGCGTTACTCTTCTCCTTGACCCCCCCTCCCTGTAGTTTCCTCCTAATTTCTGAGATCAGCATTTTATCCCGTTCGGTTTCCTCTCGTGAGAGGGCAGGGTTGGGGTTGGAGCGCCAATCCCACAATCCTTCACTCCAGAGGTTGGGAGACTGTCCTTCAAGAATTCCTTCTTGTCAGAACCTGAGTCAGCAGCAGGTCACCTTTAGAGACACAGGTGTTAATGGACTGAACACTTTATACCATGCGAGCCAGGACGCACAAACCTACACACATGGACCCGTGCTCACGCCAAGACACACATCAGCTAAGTAGCACTCTACCAAATCGTCCTGGTGCCGATCAATCACAGCGTTTCACTGCTCATTTAGTCTTTACCACAGGACGACGACGACCAGCAGCAGCAACAAACACGTCGACACGAGCGCCTCAAACGCTGAGCTCACAACCAACCACACACAGCGTAGAAAGGTTCTCGACATGTCAGGGTTAGTCAGTCAACAATGTTAAGAAGCTTCGTACCTGAACACACCTGACCTGTTCTGTCAGCCACAACATTACGACCACTCACAGGAGAAGTAAATAACATTTAAAGCATCTTGTGACGGTTCATTGTTCAGCTGAGAAACTTCTGGGCTTCAAATTCTTTCATGTGGATGTTTCTTAGACGTGTAGCCCCCACCCAGACCAGACCAGACCAGACCAGACCGGACTGGACCAGACCAAACCAGACCAGCCTAGTGCTATTTATACATTTACATTATTATTTTCATTTTGCATTCAGTATTAAACTATAGAAATAATACACAGGTTAAAATATTCCTTTTTATATATATATATATATATTTCAAACATGTGCAACAGTAGTTTTAAGATCATGTCTTAAATTTCAAACAACCTATTTATTATATTATTTAATTGGCACAAATATGAATAAAAAACCCTAAATAAAAAAGCCATAAAATGGCAAATTCCAAACATAATACAGACTGGCCCCTGTAATGGAATAAAATGACTTGAATGAAATATAAACAAAGCCAAAAATCTGGAAAGTCAGTCCATGAAAGCTGCAATTTTTAAGTCATATAAACATATTTGTATTCATACAAATGTGTGTTTTTGTGTCATAATGAGCTGGGACTCATTTGCTTTGGCCTTTCACCACCAATAACAGAGGGGCCTCCTCCATAGCCCCGGCCTTAGCATCACTCACTACCACCGTGTATTCATGCCATGTGCGAACGCTGCTGCTGCTGCTGCTGCTGCTGCATCCACCTGGATCTATTTTAAGTCCATGTGTCACTCTGCTACACATCATCTTAACATTGTTTGTTATTGACAACCTGTCTGACCCGTGAGGCTCGGCATGCCTGCACCAGACAGCTATGTAAATCCAGTATAGTGTAGTAGTGGCTCTGTAATAGTGTCTTCCTCGCCTTTCCGACAGGAGGGCAGGTCACCGTGTCCGGCGGCTGTCAGCTCCTCTGATAGACGCTCGGGTGCTTGTTCTGGTTTTAATAGAGACCTTCACGCCGAAAGGTTGGTCCTGCAGCATCTTGATTTTCATGAACCACTGAATAAGAAATGTTCTTTTAGTACACCTACCTTTGCAAGATGCCTCTTCTGGCTCCTATGTATGTGTGCATATACAATGATCAGGCATAACATTATGACCACCTTCCTAATATTGTGTAGGTCTCCCCCTGTGGTTACTCACCAGAGAATGGACATGAGCCGCAAGATGGTTTAAACCAGTGTTTCCAAATCCCGGTCCTCAGGGAACACTGCCCTGCATGTTTTAGATGTTTTTCACCTGATTCAAATGATCAGCTCGTCATCAAGCTCTGCAGTGACCTGGTAACGAGCCACTTGTTTGAATCAGGTGTGTTGGAGCAGGAAACATCTAAAACATGAAGACCAGGATTGGGAAACACTGATTTAAGTGTTATTTACGTCTCCTGTCGCTGGTCATAATGTTGTGGCTGATCTGTGTTTATGTACTTTTTGTTCATGTAGTCCTGCCTCTCCTTGACGTAGTAATGTAGTTACCTTGACCTCCGACCTCTGCGGGGAATGAACAGGTCATGTTCTGTTTCTCAGCGAGCTGCTGGGCCTCCATTGATTTCTAATCTCCTAAAGCACCGCGTCGTTATTGCGGTAAAACAACAACAACCGCCCCCCTTCTCTTTCCCCTCGACGATCTCTAATGTTTATTGACAATAAGCGCAGATTGAGTTTGCGTGGAACTCGCCGTCCCCCTCCTTGGCCCATCGGACCATCTCTGTAAGTGTGACTCTATTAGATGGATGGATGGAGCATCGCTTACGCGTGACATCCACCCGCTGCTGCATTCATAACCACGGCCACGCGGCTCCGTCCCCCCCCCCCGTGGGCCGACCCCCTGCTTCGCCCCATCTCCTCCCTCCATCCCTGCAGAACCGAGAGCCCGGCTCCTGGCAGCAGCAGCAGCAGCAGCAGCACTTTAGGGTTAATAAATGAAGCCCAGATGGGTTTGACCTCCAGAGAGACACAAAGCGATGAAAAATGGCACTTTGACACGGCACGGATTCAGGGCCCATCACCGTGCGCCGACCTTGATATTTTAACCAAGTGCTATGTGGGCCGTAATTGACTTTCCCCTCTAAAAATCCATCCTCTCGTAACAATCAAATCCTTTGTCCCCTTCGTCCATACGTTATATAGTGGATCAGCGCTCACAGGCTGCAGAGCCCAGATTGATGTTACTGTTCATACTAATGTTGTCATGCACTACACAGACCACTGCATACATCAAAGCCCATGAGTAGCTTCCACTGCACGCCGTCGCTTTTCATATCCCGAATGGGGAGAGAGTAGCAGAGCGAACAGGGGGGAGTTTTGAACCAGATTGATTCATACAATAATTTGGCATTAAGTAAATTAGAAGACGTCCTTGTTGCATGATGTTACGGCTCCATTAACTGACATTAACAGATGGTGGTCGTAGTTTTATGCCTAAACGGTGCATGTGCACACACGTAATGATAGACTCCCTTGCCACTTTATTAGGTACACCTGTTCAATTGCTTGTTAACACAAACAGCTAATCAGCCAATCACATGGCTGCAGTTCAGTGCATTTATTCATGTAGAGGTGATCAAGACAACTTGCTGAAGTTCAAACTGAGCGTCAGAATGAGGAAGAAATGGGATTTAAGGAACTCTGAACGTGGTCTGGATGTTGGTGCCACAGAGAATGGTTAAAAAAAGAGAAAATATCCAGTGAGTTGTTGATGTGAGAGGTCAGAGGAGAATGGGCAGACTGGTTGGAGATGATAGAAAGACAACAGTAACTCAAATAACCAGTGGTTCCAACCAAGGAATGTAGAATACCATCTCTGAACGCACAACACGTCCAACCTTGAAGAAGATGGGCTACAGCAGCAGAAGACCACACCGGGGGCCACTCCTGTCAGCTAAGAACAGGAGACTGAGACTACAGTTCACACAGGCTCAACAACACTGGACAATAGGAGACTGGAAAAACGTTTTCTGGTCTGACGAGTCTCATGTTCAGCTGCTACATTCAGATGTCAGGGTCAGAATTTAAACAACATGACAGCATGGATTCATCCTGCCTTGTATCAATGGTTCAGGCTGGTGGTGGGGGTGGTGTAATGGTGGGGGGGGGGTCATGGTTTAAATGCCACAGCCTCCCTGAGTATTGTTGCTGGCCATGTCCATCCCTTTATGACCACAGTGGACCATCTTCTGACGGCTACTTCCAGCAGGATGATGCACCATGTCACAAAGCTCATATCATCTCAAACTGGTTCCTGGAACATGACGATGAGTTCACTGTACTCCAACGGCCTCCACAGATTAGTCCGTCCCTTCTTAATTAGAAGGTTTATTGCTCATTGGCTCCAAGACTTCTGTATGTAGTTTACATGCTCTGGAAAACTGTTTTTTTGATTTTTCACAAGACAACTTTTTGCAAATAGAACAACCAAGGAATCTTTCTGAGGGAAAAGACGTGTTCTTGGTGAGTCCAGTCCATTACTCTCTTGTGCACAGGGAGGTTGTTGTGTGTGAAGGTGTAAAACTGAGCTGGGCTGGTCTCCCTGGTCTAACTCTGACAGGGTTCGGACTAAAACCAACATCTCGTCATAGAGACAGTTGTGTCTTTTTGTTTCTTTAAGGAGATATTCCAGATTTCACTCGTATTTTTCTCTATTTGCAGCTTGTTTAACCAGGAACAGGTAAGAGGGCGACTCAAATGTTGTTGGGGTGCTACACACAGTAGCCCTCAGGCGTCACACTATCGGTTCATTCATGCATAATTAAAGCTGATAAAAGTTAAATCATCCAAACTCTGTGTGAGCTATTTAGATAAAGTGTGGATTCGTCCCGTGCAAACGTCCGCTGGGCCCTAATGGCGGCGGCGAGGCCCCTAATGGGCTTTGTTATGGAGGCAGGATGGATGGTGATGGTTAGCGCTCCACACTGCAACACAGCTTGGCTGTGGAGTGGGGGGGTGGAGAGAGGGTGGGGGTCATAATTCTCATGATAATTGGGTTAATACCTGTCATGATATCCCCCTATTAGCAGAGCAGTAAATAGAGGAGGGGAAGGAATTATTGTTGTTAATTAGACAACATGTAGATGAGCAGCACGGAGAGGAACTGTATATCTCAGCTTAATGCGGAGCAGAGATCACCTTTATTGTTATGGCCACATGAATGTGTCCGGCCTTTGTGTGTCTGTGTGTGTGTGTGTGTGTGTGTGATGCACAAAGACTGCACAGTATACTTTTATGTGTTGCTATTCGTATGCACATCTGTTTATAGGCATTGGATGTATTTTTACACTCATATGTGAAGATAACTGTGTGTGTGTGTGCGCTGGAGTGTGTGCATGCACGTGTGTGTGTGTGTGTGTGTGTGTTTCATAGTGAGCAGGTGTGTGTGAGAATGTGACATGGAGTCTGTCCCCCGTCCTCTTCCCTTTTCTGGGCTGGTTACTCAGGGGGCAGCTATAAAAGGAAAGGGCTCTGTCAGGGCTCTGTGCTGGGATGTAGCTGACCGCGTGTTGCCACACACACACACACACACACACACATGCATGCATGCACACACACATGCACGCACGCACACACACAAATGACAAGAGCTGAGCATAAGGCAGCAGCAAGCGGATATGGGCCAAAGGGCCGGCTGAGTTTACTAAACTTTCACAGCAGACTAAAATAGGTCCCTCTATCTAATGTGGACAGTTTCTAGCATCAATCTCCTTTTTTTTATTATTAATCTGATTTATCTGAATACCACGTTGACCTGGGGAGCTCTACATGCTACAGTTTGAGAACACGTGCAGACGCACAAACCAGAGACAAACCAGAGACAAAACCCACAAAACGCAACTGCTGCAAATTTTCAGACAAATTATAAAATAAATTAATAAATAAATAAATAAATAAATATGCTTTAAGCGTCGTTGCACGTTCAGGTAGCAGCTTTCACTCAGCTGTCACTGCTGCAGCAGGTTATCAGCACATTATCAGCAGGTCATCAGCACGTTATCAGGGGGTTATTTGAGTTCACATGGAGGGAGGAAGCAGGAGAAAACAGCCGGGACACGGTTACCAGCTGCCGAGCTGAGTGTTAACAACATCCCAGAAACCCAAACTCATCTTCTATAACCGCTCGTCCTCAGGAGGGTCGCTGAAGGCTGAAGGGGGGGAGGGGGGGGCTGGAGTCTGTCCCAGCTGTCACCAGCGATGGGTTTGGTTCAGGTTTTATCTGGTACCGGTGCCAACTTTTGTGTAAAGTAAGTAAAATCTACTACCAGGAAATATTCACAAGAGAACAGAGGATGGTTCAACCTACGAGGGAACTTAACACAGCCAGGTTTTCACACCACACTGAAAAGTGTGTGTATAACAGTCTTTGGAGTGAAACTATGGAAGTTTATCAAAAAAGAGACTAGAATTTAAAAATAACGTATTTGAAAAGTAAAGACTTTCTGTCTGTTTTTGATTGAGACCTGATTAGACACATCATGTATGTAAATGCTTCTGTCTGTGGGAACATATGTGTATGTATGTGTGTATATATGGAGGTGTGAATGTCTATATGCAGATATGTGTCATGTTTCTGTACTACATGTATGTATCTTGCATATTTTGAACTTATCAGGTTTTGTTTGTTCAATTTGTAGAAAAAGAAAATAAGGGTTCAGCTTTTACGAGACATGAAACCCTTTATGGTGAACTGCTCCTTCTTTCTTTTTTGTGTATGTTTTTTTGATCCTGACCAATATTAAAGTATTCATTCATTCATTCATTCATTCATTCATACATTCATTCATTCATTCATACTTTAAAAACGGTGCCGTTGCTAAAAGAATGAAAACATAGAAACTTTGTCCAAAACTTCATTTTTAAGGTATTTTGTGAGGTGCAAGTTAATCAGAATATTAATTTAAATAATATAATATCATAATAAACCAGTGGCGTGGGGTTTTCACAGGTTATCAAAGACGGTGCATTTCAAAGAATGCATTTCATGCTGAATCTTGCAGCTAAACGTTGTTTGCAAACCGTTGTAAAACAGAAGAAGAAGAATCTTTAAGGTGAAGCATAAGATGGACGCGATGGCCTCACTTCACCAGAAGGAACTGAAACAACAACGTGCAACTTATGCAGCACCACAATTTCAAGCAAGAGCGACAGCACCACCGACATGACACGGCATTAAACACAGAGTGAGAGACGTGTTCAAATGTCTCCAGTCAATGTCAACAGTCTCAGCAGAGCAGAGCTAGTGAGGATCCAGTTTCCTATTAATCTCCTGTTTAGAAACTCAATAAAATTTCTATTGCTTACACAAAACCACGAACGCCTACTGTTTCTAGGCAGAATTGATTCACAGGAGGAACTGATAAGGGAATCGATAAAGATCGATAAGCAGAATCGATAAAAGCATCGGTATCAATAAAATCTTAACGATGTCCCTCCCTATAAGGGAGTGATGGTTTCTGCCATCAGAGTCAGCACCGGGGCTATTATGGTACCTAGTATCGGTTCCCATCCTCAGCTGTCACTGGGTGAGAGGCGGGGTCCACCCTGGACAGGTCTCCAGTGAACCGGAGCACCAGGAGAGAACCCAGCGAGAACATGCAAACACCAGAGCAGTCGGCTGAAGGATTCAAACCCACAACCCTCTGAGGCGTCAGTGCTAACCTACCCTACCACCGGCCCCAAACACTTGTGTTTTTTATTTTCCAAAAAATTAAAAAAGATAATATGAGTCATTTAAGAAATAAAAGCTCAACCAGTCAAAAACTATATAACAGTTGTATTTTTCCTCAAAGAAACAGGAACTAGTCTACATGTGGATCTACAGCTCAGAGAGAAACTCACATGATGTCTGGTGTCAAAAATCATAAGATAATATCTGAACATTGTTCCAGAGTCAGTTCAGACCAACAGAAAAGACCTGAAATCACTGACTGATGGAAACTACTTCTTCTTCTGCTTCACCTCCAGAAACGTCTGCTTTTATGTGAATCAAATAACGTCTGTTTAGTTCTCTTTCAGTTTTCTTTGTTCAAATAAGAAGTGATGAAAAAGTAATTTTTTATAATTTCTTTAGTTTTGCATTTTATTTTGAAGATCAAAATCCCTTTAAAACTGACTTATTTTTTATTTTAGAGCCTAAAAACAAAATAATACAAGTAAATGTTTGAACCATGTGCTAAGTCATCTCTTGATGAAAATAATTTGTTTTGCTATTTCTATAATTCCTTTGGTTTTTGAAACCAGCTGCAAATACTGAAAGACACATGACTGAATACTGGAGTATCTGCCTAAACAACATCAACAACAAAAAGGTGCAGACTGTTTGGTTTTTGGCTCAGAAAACGTCTTAGAAAACTATTTGTGTATTTTGCAGCATTATGTTCAATAAATGAATCTTTTAGCTCAGACCATAAAGTACGAAACATTCATAACTCCCAACAATATAAAGGCCAAATTAAATTTAGCAAAAAAAAAAAAGACAATTATGGAACAAATAAAACTTATTAAAGGATTCTTGATGGATGTTGAAAACACTGTATAATATAATGTAATGCAGCTTCCAAAAATGAAGCAGAACCAGAGGTTGTGTGTGTTTTTTTCCTTACATGCTCCTTCATTAACCAGAATGCATCACTCACACACAACTACAAACAGAAACATGTTACACATAAATTTACACAGTGGCGTCACAAAAGTGCCACGGTTTAACCACCGCGGACGATAATTCACCGCTGTGTTTATGGACAACAGCCGCGTCATAATTACCTCAGAGGCCACATGAACGCGAAGAGTAAAGAGCAGAACAGCTGTGAGGAACAAACGAGGAACAAACGAGGAACGAACGAGGAACGAATGAGGACAAACGGCAACTAAAACAGAGGAAATGCTGAGTGGGAGAAGTAGGAAAAGTTTGTGCACGGCTGCGGCTGCTGTCACTTCTGTCATCGTCTGGTTTTATGATGTCAGCTCCTCTGTTAATAATCACTGGGCTGTGCAGTGACTGTAGCGAACAGGTAATGCAGATAGATGCTAGTGGATGCACATGCTTCATGCATGTGTCTGAAAGCATGACTGTTTAGGTATTAACAAGTTTTTAAATATTAAATAATAATGAAAACATGAAAAATAAAACATGATATTAGCAATAAGTATAGATTAGTAAGTAAATATTAATAGGTAAAGATTTTAACTAGTAGCATTTTTTGTTTTTATTTGTTTTCCTCTTTAATATAATTAATACCAACCAATAATAATATTATTGTCATATAATGCAGATAGATGCTAGTGCGCTAGCTGGACATGCACACAAATTTATACGTTTATTTATACACTTCATGCATGTGTCTACAAGCATGACTGCTCTTTCTTTTTAAGTTGGGTATCAACAAGTTTTGAAATAATAAGTAAAAATGAAAAAATATATAAATACAGTAATAAGTAAAGCAGTATTGAATGAAAACAAGACATAAATGAGGCTGGATTCTTGTGTTTTGCACAGTTACAATAGACTTAAACTTAGACTTAGACAGTCTTTAATGATCCATAAGGGAAATTAATTGTTCACAGTAGCTTCATTGTGACAAAAAGATGAGCTGTTAAACAGCTGGATGGAGTAATATTCTGATTGCTCGTGTTCTTAACACTGGTACACGTTGGGTTGGAGCTGCTGTAATGAAAAATAATTTCAATAAAGTGATTCTGATTCTGATACTTGGTAAAATAACGTAAGTATTAGTTGCATGCTGGGAGCAATGAGAGTTATGGTCTTAATGTGACATTTTGTTCGTAAATTTGTTTGTGATTTCTGTGCAGAGTGACTGGAGACGGTGTTTGGCTCAGTGTGAGGGACGGAGGGAGGGAGGGAGGGAGGCGGACGAGGAAGGACCTTGGTGGAAAGCAGAGGGCGTCCAGGAAAACATCAATGAAAACCAAGTGATGAGGGCTGAAGCCGAGCGAGAGCGGAAAACCTTGACTTTGACGGAGAGTTGGACAAAGATGTGGTGGAGGAAGAGTGAGAGGGAGGAGTGAGTGAGTGGGGGAGTGATAGTGTGAGTTGGATGGGTGTGTGGAGGGGGGAGGAGGGGGAGGGGGGGGAGTGATAAAGACAGAGATGGATGGGTGACGGGCAGAGAGCAGAACCAGACAGGCAGACGGGCCGATAGAGACTGACAGAGACGGATAACTGACACCAGGAGAGGGATGTTCATCCACATGGAATATGTCTCCTGAGCCGGGGACGAACCCTGAGGCCCTCAGAGGGGCCCCGGGCCCCCGGGCCCCCGGGTGGAACTACAAGTCAGATCTGAGTCATCAGACAAAACTAAACGATCTGACGTCTGGGTTCCAGATTTTATTAACAACAACAACACGTTATGGATGAAGGATACTTCTAAACATCATCAACAGGTTTCTGCCTCTTGTCCAGTTACGTTGTCTTTTATTTTTGAATGCTCTTTGTGTTTTCTGTTCATCGCTCATCGCCTGATCCCTTTTGATTTTGTGTTTTCCTGCAGCGTCTTTTGTTCTCCGCTTGGGTCCAGATCTCATGACACAAGGTTCGTTTGATGTGTTTGAGGACGTTGTGTGAGTCTGTGGTGTTCGTCGCTGGGGCTGCAGGTGGAAGCTAGCTCATCCCTGAGGCTGGTGATTAGGTTATGTGTTAAGTTATGTGAATACATTCCTTCTCTTTAACACCAATAGCCATTTTCTTGTCAGTTTTCTAAACTAAGTAATATTGTCTTGACTTCTTGTGAGTTTTATCTGTGTTGTTAGTGTTGTTTTAACTTTTTAAGCTGCAGGTTGAAAAAGGTGATGGAGGAGGAGGAGTGATATGATTTGAATGCATCACATTTTGAATTAGATAGATGTTACAAAGGAGAAACCTTTAAAACAAGACTCTACAAAATAGGATTAAATCACAGTAAACGTCCATAAGTGTAATAGATGAGTGGATGGGTGAAAACTAAAAATATGTTAAAATAAGACAAGAAACACCACGGAAGAAACTTACTAAGTAAAACAGGAAACACAAACAGAAGCATGACGGCCTTTTATAGCTATACTTACCGTATTTCCTCTTATAATGGCAGTGACGTCAGTGTATACCCTCTACACTGGTACGTACCAGTATGAAACAAAGGGAATTAGAAATAAAGGCCTCTAATAAAAGCTGTAATAAAAGCCTCCAGTAATGGTCAGGTGTTCTGGGTGGCTGAGTAAATAAAGGCCATGACCACTATTAGAGCAAATACGGTGTTATCAAAGCTTCAGTTTCAGATTTGGACTTTTATTTAGTTTGAACAGATTCTTGTTCTCATGTTTTTCTGTTGTGTTTCCTCTGTTTTGTATTTTTCCAGCTGTGACTGTGCTTCTCCCTCATTGGTTTCACCTGTGTCTCCTTAACCAATCAGCTCTTTTTTTTTGGGACATTCTCAGTATCCCTGGGTGATGTGGATTTAAAAGTAAAATACTTTGTGGCATTTCTGCATCAACAATATTGACATACAGTTGACAAATTTAAAAAAAGCACCGTTCTGTATTATCCTCATGGCTCCAAGTCACATCAGCCTTGATCCAAATGAAGCCTGAATATCATCCATCAGCTACAGAAACACTACACAAAGCGTCAAGTGAGAGCTTTCACCATCTGTATATGATGAAACCCCAGAGACCTTTTATATCCTCGTCTGGATATCCTGCTTGAGGAGAGGATTACAGGATTTACATCTTCTCTGTTGTAGCCAAACTGAGAGAGAAAATGTAGGTTGCTCACCCCAAACAGAGCAGTGTAGTTTACACAGCTCGCTGCTGTGAGGAATGGACAGGCTCGTACATTAAGGAAACAAAACCTCAAACAGAAAAACTTTAAAAAAACACAAACAAAAACAAAAAACATGTCCCTGTTCATCTCAAACCCACTGAGACAGAAACTTGTTCAACCCCAAAGACAAAACACCCAGGAACAAACAGAGCAGTGGAGTGGATGCAGTTCAGTTCAGTTCAGTTCAGCGATGAATCTACTGACAGCCCATTCACAGACGCATGGTTCAAAGCAGGAGAAGCTGCTCTTCACGCCAGGATTCAGGTGTCCACCTACACCTGAGGGACAAAGCACACTCCTCTGAAGACAACAACGTCCACATTTTACCCAGAGAGAAGACGGGTGGTTTGAAAGAGGAGAAAAATGAACACATATATATCTGAGAGATGTGACATATAATCAGTGATTACTCTAATCTCACCACTTTGTACAGTAACAGTAATGTAATGCGTTACTATTTCCAAACCAGTAATCAGATTAGTTTTCAGTAATTAAATATGGATTTCTATTTATTACAGGACTTGACTTGACCCAAGCAATTTTACTTGAGACTTATGGGTTAAGACTTAGGACTTATTTGAGACTTGCAGGTTAAGAGTTGGGACTCATTTGAGACTTGCAAGAAGATGTGTGACTTATTTGAGACTTGCAGGTCAAGACTTGGAACTTGTTTGAGACTTGCAGGTTAAGACTTAGGACTTATTTGAGACTTGCAAGTTAAGACTTAGGACTTATTTGAGACTTGAAGGTTAAGAGTTGGGACTCATTTGAGACTTGCAATAAGATGTGTGACTTATTTGAGACTTGCAGGTTAAGACTTGACACTTATTTGTGACTGGAAGGTTAATTGGGGCTTACTTGAGACTTGAATGTTAAGACTTGGGATTTACTTGACCTGGGACTTTTTTGAGACTTGAAGGTTGAGACTTGGACTTCATTTGAGACTTGAACATTAAGATTTGGGATTTACTTGACCTGGGACTTAGTTGAGACTTGCAGGTTAAGACTTAGGACTTATTTGAGACTTGCAAGTTAAGACTTAGGACTTATTTGAGACTTGCAGGTTAAGAGTTGGGACTCATTTGAGACCGGAAGGTTAAGACTTGAGACTTATTTGAGACTTGCAAGAAGACGTGTGACTTATTTGAGACTTGCAGGTTAAGACTTATTTAATACCTGAAGGTTAATTGAGACTTACTTCAGACTTGAAGGTTAAGACTCACTTCAGACTTGCACATGAGTGACTTGATCCCATCTCTGCTGAATTGCCACAATTTATTTGTCTTGGTTTTAATGTTGTGGTAGATCAGTGTATGTTTAGCCAAAATATTTTTTAATAAATTCTAGATATGTGCCGACTAACATGTGTGATGAGCACAACCAGCAGAAATATCTTCCATAAACGTGTTTCTCTCTACACATCAGATGACGACACACGTTGAACCCAACAAATCACATGCACACGTGAACATTCGGGTAAATGGATTCTCTCCCAGCTGCCTCATTTTTTCTTCCCGAGTGCACCATTAAAACTTCCTTGAGTTATTGTAATGAGGGAACATACTTTTCAAATATGTGCTTACACCGCCGTCCTGCTTCTATTAATGCAACACACTGACAAAAAAAAAATAAAAAAATGGATGCAGAGAGTCACTGTAATGGAATACACAACTCAGGGAAAGGTTAAAGAGCCTGCTAATTGTTTTTTATCATGCGCTGAAATAAATGGGAGCAAATGGCAAGTGAATCTTATACCTGTCTGAACGCTAGTTTCAGGCACCAGACTATAAATTAGAGACGCGTACAGATGCAGAACAGAATTATATATCAAATGTAAATTGCTTAATTAGCGGACCTGTCAGATTTGTGGCTCTTTTTGGCACCGAGAGCATTTTAAAAAACAAAAATCCCTCAGAGGATTGATTATAACTCACAGCGAAAGAAAGAAAAAAGACCAATTAAACATTGTGGCCGTGTAAAACTCTGAGTGACATATATATTATAGTGCCGTTTTTCACTGTCTGGGCTGGGGTCCAGACCTGAGCCGGCAAAAAAGATTTAAAACCATCCTCGGATTATTGTAAAATTAGTATCGGAGGCTATTAGCGGTGTGATGTTGGCAAAGTCTTATCAGAGCAGAGTAATATTTTGTTACATTAACCTATAATGTAGAATCTGCACCGCAGTCAGCAAAAGCAGTGGAGGGGAAACTTGAAGAGAAAATACAGCCCCCCTCCCCAGAGAGAGAGAGAGAGAGAGAGAGAGAAAGTTCTCTTGTAATAAAAAGCAGGAGATGAGTTGACGGGGAGATGCAGGGCTGAGAGGGACGGGAGGTGACTGAACAGCAGAGAATGATTAAGGTGCATGTCTTATCAGTCATGTTGCTCAGTAGCTTCATTCCCACCCCCCAGTCCCGTCTCAACACACGGGGGTCTATCCTTCATGGGGAAGCAGCCCGAGTGTGTTTCTGGTGCTTGTTTGAGTTCCAGAGCGAGAATCTTCTGCACACATTGGAGTTGTGTGGAGCTGCTTCAAGAGTCCTGTCGCTGATACGGATCCTGGAAGCAGCTTCATTAATCTGGACCAGTGTGCAGGGTGTCGTCTCCTGGTTCCTGGTTCCTGTTTAGTGCTGCAATACACAAAACCAGCTGAAACTGAAAGCTGGATATTGTGGTTAGTAATTTGACTGCAGAAATTTCATTAGCCTAACATAAATAACATCTAAATGGAGAAGCTATTTGATGTCCACTGATAGGAGGTAATTTGCTTTTTATACCAGAGATTAAGTCGGGACCCTCTACCTGCTATACATTCACCGGCCACTTTATTAGGTACACCTTGCTAGTAAAAGGTTGGATCCCCTGTAATTATTGGTGTCATACTTTCAACAAGGTGTTGGAAACATTCCTCAGAGATTTTGGTCCACGTTGACATGATAGCATCAGTTACTGCAGATTTGTCGGATGCACATCTATGATGAGAATCTCCCGTTCCAACACATCCCAAAGGTTCCTCTACTGGATTGAGATCTGGTGACTGTGGAGGCCATTGGAGAACAGTGAACTCATTGTCATGTTCCAGAAACCAGTTTGAGATGATATGAGCTTTGTGACATGGTGCATCATCCTGCTGGAAGTAGCCGTCAGAAGATGGTCCACTGTGGTCATAAAGGGATGGACATGGTCAGCAACTATACTCAGGTAGGCTGTGGCATTTAAACCATGAAGAAGCCTGACCAAGACAGCAGCCTAGGAAAGTTGTGACAATTAAGAACAGACAGCAACTCACACAACACAAATGAATCACATGAAAGTTAAAAACAACAGGACTAAGACCTGTAGCTGCTCCGAGGTCTTTCATGCAGGTTTTCAAAGATCCAAGGGTGATTAGTTCCCTTTAACTTTTTTTCTGTTTTCTGCAGGGACTTCCAGGTGCATAGTACTTAACACAAATTTTAAGCAAATTCAGAATGAGGTTTGGGAACATTTAATAACGTATGTAACGTACGTAAACAGTAACTGCTTTGAGTTTTTGAGATGTAATTGCATAAATAGTCGGGGAAAACTCCTAAGATAGATTTATACATAAAACTTCTTTCTGCTAATACTGCCCTGTCTTGTGATTGGCTCAGCAGTGATAGGGGCGTGGCCTACTGTGTACCAGAGGCTTTTATTGTTCCTGTATCGATGAATGAGTGAAGTACTAACTGAAAGATAACGTCTTCTGCCTCCATTCATCCCTTCACTAAAATACATTGGATTCATGTTAATGTGAATTTAAAGAAATTTTAATTTGTGAGAGAAAAGTTTAAAAAATACTGAATGAAAAATGTCTAATCAACCAAAGATTTTGTCTGTGAAGGTTCTCAGTCTTTCTTGAAGACGTTTGGCCACTCATCCGAGTATCTTCTTCAGTCCTGAAGTTCTGAGACCTTAAACCTCAACTCACTTTTGTCCTGAGCTGAACTCTGGGTTGTTTTTGTAAAGCGTGCTGAGACAAGTTTATTGTTATTGACGCTTTATGAATAAAATGTAATTGAACTGAATTAACGCGTTACTCCCAACACTGGATTTGTTTCTAATGTACATTAAAATTTAATTAGAAAAAGTTGATCCCAAACCAGCTCAGGTTTTGTTAACCTGCCCAGCTCTAATTTTACCTACAAAGCCTCCCAGTCTGTGTGCAGCCCTCTAGGGTTGCAAAGATGCGTCCCGGTGCCTCAAAGTGGAGGTCGTAATCAGTAAGGAAGAGAGACTGAGCGATTGAGGAAGAAAGAAAAGAGCAAAGGTGAAAGGAGAGCGAGCCAGAGTGAGTTTCAGAGAGCTGAGAACACGGAGTGGAAGCGGGAAGACCGATGGCTAAACAGACAGATTAATGTCGACAACCTAAAGAGACACAACTTAGCGGGAGGACACAGACGGAGCGAGCAGCAGGCGGAGGGAAAAGCCAGCTGACTGGGGGGAAAGAGACAGATGAGACGAGCCGAGAAAAGAGATGACACGTTGCTGTATATAAAGGTGACAACAGCTGGCGTGGTGCGCTGTTGTCAGGGGCCTCCACCGGCCCGGAATAGTGACGGCCCCCGATGCCAGGGCATCCTTGAATAGCCGGCATAGGCCAGGGCTAAAGAAAGACCCCAACAACAGTGCAGCTGGGATGCATTGGGTTGGTGGGTGGAGGCCTCTGGGACACCCTGCCAGGGACAATGTCACCTTAATGTTAGGTAACAGCAGGAGAACACACACACTCCCCTGCACCTGTCTCAGTTATTCAGCGCCGTTCTTTCTGCTCCGTGTCTGAACGAAGGCAGTCGCCTCATATCTATTTAGATGTGACTAGACCTGACAAAGGGGCCTAATGATCTGAATGAGGACATTTAAACTACAATGAAAACATTGGCTGGTGACTGACGTGTGAGAGGAACTATTTACCTCCTTCATTCGCGTTATTTCAGCAGCTGTTTATTTCCTCAGAGAGAACTAAGAACCGGAAACATGTTTTTCTGCTGGTTCTGTGCTGCTGTAGATGGTTCAATTATATTATAGATAAGACATGATATACACTGATCAGGCGTAACATTATGACCACCTTGTGCTTCCAAAACAGTTGTGACTAATAAGAGAATGGACCTTCTGAGGGCGTCCTCTGGTGTCCTATGGGCTGCATCCTGCTGTCATCAAGGTCAGTGCTATGGGGTGGGGGTAGCTGCTCTGGTGTAGGTGGGGGCTACATGTCTAACATGTCTAACATCCACATGAACGAATGCCAGGTCCAGACGTTTCCCAGCAGAACACACATCTGAATCGTCACTTTTATTCACTTCTCTCCTGTCGGTGGTCATAATGTTGTGGCTGACCTGCTGCCATCCTCCCTCAGGTTGATTTGTTTGTTCTGGTGTGAACACAGAAACAGAAACATTGGCAGTGTGAAGAGACATTAGCTACAGGTAAGAATTTTGCAGGAAAAATTAGACTCAAATTAAAATATCTGTGGTTCATGTACCTGTGTTCTATATGTGGAACTAAAAGGGAACAAAAGGTTCTGTGTAAGCAACAGGTTTAATCTAAAAACTGATGAAATCTTATCAACAGGGCTGGCTGTATCCATCTAAATAGCGATAGTATCGACACCATGGCCAGTATCGGTATCGGATCGATACTAGAGTGATGAGGTCGATACTTTTGTTCCAGTTTCTTATTACTTTTTTCTAAAACAATTGTGTGTAGTACGAGGAAAATTATTTAATTTTTATACTGTTCAACTGTTTTATATTGTAATTAGTTAATGGAAACTGGTTAATTTGACTAAAATGTCCTGTGTTTAATCATAATCAACTAACTAAAGGGAAAGTTATGAAGTTATTCAGTGATCACGACATTCCAAGTAAAAAGGTATCTGTGATACTAGTCCAGCATTTAGTTCAGATTTATACCAGACTTCCCAGTATCGCCCACCTCTACCAATCAAACTAGAAAGTACTAGTACATAGCACTGGAGAAGGAACAACAGCAGGAACAACTTGTCAGGACTGGTGACAGGACTCAAACTCAGACCAGGAGTTAAAGTGATTTTCAGTGAGTTTTATTTGAAAACACAGAAATGAGTCGTGGCGTGAGTTGCCGAAGAGTCTGGGCGAGCGCATGGATCGGAGCTCCAGGGGTCTCGGTCTGGGCTTGCTGGCAGGCGGATCTAGTTTCAAGCAGAGGGTGTGAAGGTCTGGTGTAAAGACAGGAAAAAAAGCGAGTTAGAGGCAGATTTACTTGTCGAAGTTAAATTCAGGTTTTCTGGCGTGACTCATACGAGCTGATGCCACGATCCGGCGGGGACTGGAAGGTTGGACTGGTCTTTATAGGGGAGTTGATTAGGTGACGAGGAACCGGAGTGGAGGTGAGATGAGTAGCAGGTGTGTCGCCTGGAGTTGCCCAAACCACGCCCACCAGCAGCCCTCACACACACATATACAAAGTAGCCAGCTCATGGCCGACGGGTCGTGACACAACTGGACGACACAAAACACCAAAGAAGAAGCTTTTTAAAATAAACCCAGATAATGCAAAAAAAAGACACATGAGTGAAGCTGCTCCTCTTTCTTCACGTCACTGTGGGCTGAGACCTCCATCTCTAACCAGATCAGTTCATTTGTTCTGTAGCGGAACCGGAGCATGAAACCTGGACCAGAACAAGGCTGTAGCTGGACTCTACAGTCCTGGTGTGTTACCCGTTCATTTTTACTGGGTCATCATCCTTTCACGTTTCCTTCGATCTTTGGTTGATTTGACATTTTTCATATATAACTCGCTGGGTTGAAGGGAAGAAGAAAGAAAGAACGCTGCAGATTTCAGAGGCTGTGAAATGTGTATCTTATTTCAAAGCATAAAAAAAAGGTTATATTATAATTCATTGTTTTTTTGATTTCAGTCCGGAAACACTCTAGTTTTCAGATGTCTGTGGGTTGATTCTGATTATTTTAAGTCATGTATCCCCCACTTCAGCTCTCGTGTTTTTTTTTTTTTGCAGAGTGTTCATTTGTTTTCTTGGCTGTGCCCTCTCTCAGTTTTCCTACGTTCCGCCACGTTTCCTTTTTCCTCCTCTGTCCTTTTTTTCTCCTTCACACACTTTGTAATTATTTCGCATACAGCCAGCTATCAGATTAAACGCTGAGCAGAATGGGTGTGATGTGTTCGGGACGGGATGACATTGCGTACGCTCCTGAACTCGTGCGTGTTTCTGAGGCGTGTGTTTGTGCGCCGACGACGGCCGGTTGTCCCCACCGACACTGATGAAAATGTCATTTTGTCGACGGTTTGTGACAGAAGAGCTGAGTGAATACTGATGCTGGTGAACTGTGGTGATTCTGAAGCCTGATCTCTGCAGGGGCTGGAGGACTCTGCGTCTCTTTGATAGAAACAGTATGTGTTTGGTCAAACCTGTCCTCCTGCATTCATGAAGACGGTTCAGTGAGATGATCTTTCTCTCTTCTCACTGAACATCTCTGGAGAACTGAATGTCCAGAAAAGAGTTCTGTAAAGCCTCATGTTACAGCCTCAGTGCTTTGAAGAACCACAGATGTGTTAATGGAGAGATTCAGTGCTACGGTAACTTTATTTATTTATTTGGAAAATACTTTTTATAGAGAGCTTTTTTTAAAAGTAATATAATTATAATTTGGATACTGTAATCAATAACATGCAGCTGCTCAATTAATTCTTAATATTGTATCAATTATGATATGATGTTAATTTGCACCTTGAACGTACACAGACGGATAAAAACTGTTGACACAAAAGTAAAAGTTTCACCAAATGATTGATGAACTAAAATGTGTAATATTTATGATATAAATTTGTAATATAATAAACAACGTGACTGACAGCACTGTTTTATTGTGAAAATATATAATTATTAAGCAATGTTTTTAGAATGTATAACATTTATGTTTTTTTAATTATTATTATTTTGATTTTAACAACAGGTTCTTCAGATAAACCAAAGGTTCTATGTGGAACCGTACAATGTTCTCTAATTAAGGTTCCATTAAGAACTGAATAAGGTTCTCTGATGAACAGGATAACGAGAACCAAGAGGAAAAAGGTTCCTTGCAGAACCTTTAAAAGTTTCCCATCAGTGCAAAGAACCGCTTTTGGTTCTAGTTTGAACCTTTATTTTTAAGTTTACATTCTCACAAGGCGCGTCATATTTCTGTATGAATATCAGTTTCATGATCCAAAATCACAGGTTAATTCAAGATGACAAAAAACTCAGCTTATCCTCTTAACATTTCTGTATTTTTTGTAAATTTAAAGCTGTTCTTGAATCATTAAACCTTTTGGAGCCTCAAGTGGCCACTCGATGAACTGCAGTTTTTTTTTGTTGCATGGATGCTTGTGTTGACCTGAGGCCGAGGGAAACCAAAGGATGGACAGCTTCACCTGGCAAATCACAGGTGAGCAGGGTCATGACAGCAGCCTCACCTGGTTGGTTAATCATTCTTTTTCTTTTTCTTCTTCTTTTTCCCTTCAGACAACAGTGTAATACCACGTAACATTTAGAGGGGCGCTCAACAATTAGAGTAGGGAATAGGGAAGAAACAAAGTGACACAGCAGAAAATTGCCAATACTGTTAAGAAGAGTGTATTTATTTAACGTCACCTTTAGTCAGATATAAAAAAGAGAGAGGAAGCCTGACTCCTTCTTGGCCTCCAGGAGAAAATGCCACTGGTCGGTATTAGTGCCGAGAATGAGGGAGAAGAAACCAGATGTAAAGGAACAAAAAGCAGAGCAGTGCCGTCGACTGCACGGAAAAACAGGTCCAAGAAAAATGAGTTTAGGTTGTAGTGAAGCACAGAATGTGACATAAACACAATAACAAACAGCCAGTTCTTGTCTATTGATTTGTTCTGGTTGTGTTGTGACAGAATGACGACGTGGTGTTGAAGTTAAAACAACACACAAAAGAAAAAAAGGTAAAGGTGGAGTAGAGGGCTGGGTATCGCCACGTGTTGAGTACAATGATTATGAGATAAAAAGTTTAACGCCGGCATGTGTTTCAGAGTTTCCACAGCAGACGCTTTTCTTTCCAAACTTCCTAAATAAACTGCGGCTGCCGTCCACTTTCCCCTGGCGTCTTCTCCAGATTGCCGATATTGCTGAATCAAGCATTAATCGCCGCTTTACATTCCCTAATGAGCATCAGCGGCAGAGCTGCTGTCCATACCGCCACACACACACACACACACACGGAAGAAATGCAAACACAAACACATGACTGTTAAGGAGGTGAGCATATTGATTGATTAATTCCTGTCTGTGTGACCCTGAGGTCTGAGTCGATACGCAGCTTGATCTTCAGGACCAGACCGAGGCCTCAGCTCGACTCAGCCACACAGCTCGTAAAACTCTCCAGTGGAAACAACAGACGTCCGGGAAGTGAGGAGGCCGAGTATCTACACCCCCACACGCCCCTGATTTGATTTTAATATGGACGTCACTTCAGATTATTCGACCTTAAAGTGTTCTTGCCGTTTAATAACATTTTTAGCTGCCCTATATATAAATTAATTGGAACTTTACAGTAAATCGTCATCTACACAGTTTACATTTTGCACTGATGGACCAAATGAATTCTGCATCATACCGACAGTTTTTAAAAGAAAACACCGCGATTTGTGGCAGTAACACAAGTTATTCCACAAAATAACGGTTAAAGAAGAACAATTCAATTACATTTTATTTATATAGAGCCAATAACAATACAAATAGTTGGAAAAGTCCTCTTTTAACAGGAGGAACCTTGAGCAGAAACCAACTCATATGGAGGGACCCATCTGCCTAAAACCCTTCTATTTGTCAAACTGGTCCCACTGGTTCCATTTCTTCCATTGGTCCCATTTCTTCCATTGGTCCCATTGGTTCCATTAGTCCCAATGGTCCCATTGGTTCCATTAGTCCCAATGGTCCCATTGGTTCCATTGGTTCCATTAGTCCCAATGGTCCCATTGGTTCCATTGGTTCCATTGGTCCCATTGGTTCCATTGGTTTCATTAGTCCCATTGGTCCCATTGGTCCCATTAGTCCCATTGGTCCCATTGGTTCCATTAGTCCCATTGGTTCCATTGGTTCCATTGGTTTCTGTTAGTCTCATTGGTCCCATTTGTCCCATTGGTTCCATTGGTTCCATTAGTCCCAATGGTCCCATTGGTTCCATTGGTTCCATTGGTCCCATTGGTTCCATTGGTTTCATTAGTCCCATTGGTCCCATTGGTCCCATTAGTCCCATTGGTCCCATTGGTTCCATTAGTCCCATTGGTTCCATTGGTTTCTGTTAGTCTCATTGGTCTCATTGGTTCCATTGGTCCCATTGGTCCGACTGGTCCCATTGAATGGATGTAATTTGCAAAATGTATAATCAATCAACTGCACCAATATACAATATATAATTACACTATATACATCATCAGTCAGTCAACTTCATTATAATAGTGACAATTACTAACAATTAATAGTTGTAGAAATTTATATTACTACTATAAATTTATTACATAAATACTTTACACACACACACATATATACATATATACACACACATAAACATACACAGACATATTGGAGCTGCTGTAGACACTGATCAGCAGTTACCAGAAACATTTACTTGATGTTATTGCTGCACAAGGAGATAATTGGTTTCATTTTTTGTGCAGTAAAGCAGAAATTTCTAGAGGGCAGAAAATTTTTTAAGAGGCACTTTATGTGGTTGGGTCACATAAGCAGACTATCACATTCCCAGTGATGTAAACATGCACCAATCAGCCACAACATTATGACCACTGACAGGAGAAGTCAATAACATTTAAACCATTTTGTGACAATTGAGTGTTTTGCTGGGAAACATTTAGACCTGGTATCATTGGTGTGGATGTTACTTAGACATGTAGCCCCCACGTAGACCAGACCAGACTTTGACCTTGTTCGAGGGGAGATGGATAAGAACCGTTGGTAAACTTCATGACAAACCTGAAAATCATATGTACGATCAGAGGAGGTGTCTCTTGTCCTCTGTGACCTTTCCCAACGCCCCGGCAACAGTGATCTTGTAATGTAATGATACAATACTGTGTGTCAGTGGTGGGTGCAGGGGCCAGGAAAAGAGCAGCAGAGGAAGGAAGGAAGGGTGTGTGTGTGTGTGTGTGTGTGTGTGTGTGTGAGAACAGGGAGGAGTGCATGCAGGGTGAGGAGGAGGAGGAGGAGGAGGAGGAGGAGGAGGAGGAGGGTGGTAATGGCGGCGAGGCTCTGATATCTGAACAGCTGTCAGCAATTTGGCTCTGCCACTCGTCCAGCTTTGAACAAATCTGCTTCAGCTGCTAAAATGCAAAGTGTGTGTGTGTGTACAAACCATATATATACAACACATGCTGCAAAAGTGAATTCAAGGTCTCCACATATTTAAATGGTTACAGAGTCTTTTATTGATAACTGACGACCAACACGCTACTTTCTTTCTTCTTCTAGAGCTGATCAGCTCCAAAAAATCTCTTTAATATTTAATCAGTATTATAGGAAATGGTTGCAACGCTCCAATAGTGACCACATTAGAACCAATACCATCCCTTTAAGGGTCTCACTACTGGTTCCCAGCTCTGATTCATATTTACACGATCCTGATCCTATTAAATATAAATTCATTTTGGGAAATTTCTGTTTTGCTTAAACCTATTTTTTTCCCTTCTAGTTTCTCTGCTCTTATCCAGCTCTACTATGTCATTATATTATTTCTTTAAATCCAGTCATCTTTCAGGTCTGACGGTGCTCTCAGAGCGTCACATTTTGGATCTCCAGAACAGAATCAATTTTGCAACGATTAGGACGTGTATTTAAAAAAAAAAGAAAAATCATGAATTGATGTCAGGTTGATTCTAAAAATCATACCTTGGAGTAAACATGTTTAAACTAGTACCTGCACAACATAACAGAAATGAATGGTCATTTCATCACAATCACACGTCATAATACTGATCAGTATAAATACAGGAAAAGCTAAGATGTGGAGGTCAGGGTGGTGAATGGGTGAACCCTGCATCAGACCAGAGTTCTGCAGTTGACTCTGATCTTAAATCTAACACCAGTGAACTGTGTCTCCCCGTCTTTGTCCAAGTGGTTTATTGTTCTCTTCGTTTACATGCAAACTACCAGTGAGTGTAAATATTTCACTGTTATGTAACACATATAATTTGCCCCATACTTCCTTTATGACAATACATGCAAAACGAACGACCTTCACTCCAGCCTCATCTGCGCCGTCTGCATGCTAATTAATTCTAATTAAGGTGGACGTGGTGAATGCTGCACGCTACACAAACTGTAAACACTAAACATTCAGATCATGGGATGTTTTCACGTCAGAGGGCAAACTGTCATGAAAGCAATTGATTTTATTTGATAAATTTAACAAAATGCAAACAATGTACAATGTGCAAACAGTACTAAAATCCAACACAACGCAGTAAAGTCTTATTTTGGTCCATTAAGTTTAGGTCAGTAGGCAGGTGGGAAAGGTGTATGACATGTGCGGGTTTCTTTTTTTTTGTTTTTTTTGGTATGGTAGTCCATCAAATGATCTGTCCAATGTGAGTGGAGATATTAAAGATTCGCAACAACTGGTGAACTACACAAACATTTTAAAAGCACTAGACTTTGCTGTACCTTTTAGCACAAACCTTGAAGTAAAGGAGGAACAGGTCTTCTTCTCATTGACTCCTGATAAGATTCTATCATCACACATGTATTTTTTGTGTGTGTTTGTGTTTATTTGTCATCATGGATGGGACATAAGATCCTGGTCCTGCAGAGAAGTTGTGTCTCCATCCTGAATACCCATCTCCGAACGACTTCGCCGCTCAGTTCCAGTCTGAGAACATGGAGCTCCAGCTCCAGAGTCACCTCTAGTCTCCCGGTTCTAAATTGGTCCGTCTCTGAGTTCTAAATTGGTCCGACAATTTCCCCTGTCGCACGCTGAGTGATAATAGCGAGGTCAGCCTCTGGTCAGCCAAATAGTTATGGGAGAACGGAGACGTTCCAATCTGTTTTACTGTTCCCCGCCTATCAGCAGATTTCCACCGGTTTTTCGCGCGAGACCCCGGGAACGAGCAGGGGAGAGACGTGGAGGGGCAGGGGAAGAATGAGTGGCCCTCTCCTCACAATGGACAGTCGGCCTCATTAAAATTAATTGTTTGGTAAAAACGTTGAAAGTTTTGTCTAAGTGGATTCTCCGTTCAATTTGTAATTTGGACAGTCTCCAGTTTGTCTTTCCGCTCCACCGATCGATTACGATGACACTTTTAACTGCAAAGAGCCCGAGGTGTATCACTCAAACCGGGCCGGTCCTGAAACTGTGTGAAGGTGTGTGTGTGTGCATGCTTGTGTTTAAATACACACCAGTTGAGCTGAGGGCTGCAGCCTCAGTGGTAATGAATGTCAGGAGGCGTGTGTTAATAAATTAGCCATGCGTGTATTTTACCTTATTAATGGTCTCGGAGGCAAATCACAACCTCCTTAATGCATTTCACTTAGTGTAGCTTACGGCTGCATTTCATAAGACGTGGCAGCTTTTTAGACACATATTCTGGGTGGGAATTTATCACCCCTCCCTCCCTCGTTTCGTTTTATTTTATTTTTTTTTTACATCACGTGAGCCGCTCCAACGTATCTGCCGCTCAACACATCTCAGCGCTCTGAATGAAACGCGCTCCGTCTTGGATTTTAATCTGCTTGATGGCGTCATTATGAGCAATTTTCATCAGCGAAGAGACGAGCAGAGAGAAGCACCGCGGCCATAAATGTGTTCGTGTCCAGACACATAACCGCGACTGATACACGATCACAACTGGACAAACAAATCGTTACGCACGGGAGAGAAGGGAGGCACAATTAAAGCTCAGCAGATTCATTAAACTATACATTTAACCAATGGTTGTAAACATTGTAGAGTCTGTGTGTGGGACTGTGTAGAGACGGGGTGGATCAAAAAATTAGCTTCTCTAATCTGGGATCTCTTAATAAATTAGTAAATTACAGTTTTAACCTGTTAGTTTAGGTAGATAAAGGTCTCAGTAACACTTGAGTAAAAATAATCCTAATTTCTTTAGGATTTAAGTGTTTGGGACCTGAGAAGTATAAAAAATAAGCATCATCTTTGAAAAAAAAAAAATATGTGAACACTGGGATTATTTCTCTGTATATTACAATTTAAGTCACCAATGTGAACCAAAAATACAAAAACAAAAACTGTTTATTTTAATGCAAAGAAAAGAATTGGAAATGATGAAATCCCAACGTCACCAAACGAGTACTTGTGAATTTGTTAAATTTTGATGTTGTATCAAACTAGAAAAGTTAAAAAGCATAAATAAATATGTGTATTGACCCTTCACTACCAGTACATGGCAGATAAAAGTTTCTCCTTATAAAGCAGAATAAGAAGCTGCAACAAACCTAAAACCTAATGTCCCCATATGAGGACGCAGGGTCTCAGGAGGTTAAAGGATTTTATTTTTAAGAATTTAAACTTTAAATCCATGAAAATAAAAAAAAGGATTTTATTTTCACAGAACCCTTGGAATTACGCCATGGAGCAATATGCCAAAACATTATGACCACTGACTGGAGACGTGAATAACATTTAAACCATCTGGAATTTATTCGTGTGGATGTTACTTGGACATGTAGCACCTACCTAGACCGGACCAGGAAACCCATAATATTAGGAGGGTGGTCATAATGTTGTGGTTGATCTTTCCTAAACTAATCCAGGTTTATTTTGGCTGCGTAACACTCAGGTGTCTTCGTGACTCGACGTTCCCGTTTCTCCTTCTCTTTTCCCTTCCTCCGTTACATCCTCCCACCTCAGGAGTGCCTCCCCCCCTCCTCCTCCCTCTCCTCCCTCCTTCTCCTCTCCCAGATACTGAAGGTCAGCTCCTGGTGAGCCATCTCCCATTCTGCTGAGTCCACCAAACCCTGAAGCACTACGCTGCGACCCGGCTGCCCACTGACGTCCATAAACCAAACAGGGAATGACAGGTGTCGCCGCGTTCCCCCGACTCTTCAGCCACTTTTCCTCCATCTTTTTTCGTCCCCTCTTTTTTTGCCCCCCTCTCACCGTGCTCCACCCCCACTCTCATTCTGCGTTGATTTATGGTTTATTGTTCCTTGTTGTGTTTCAAGGTCGAGGCTAACGGGAGCCAAACTAGGCCTGGAGAATGGGGACGAGGGAGAGGCGACAACTCCGATCTGCTTCGGCCGAAGAGAACCCAGATATGTGGGTCTCACCAGCACCTACCAAACATGGTGCACGGCTCAGTAAGAGGTGACGCCGGTCGATAGTAATGATGTCAGAGGTCATATCAGCTCAGCACCTCTGAGAAACACACTCCCAGAAGCTCACTGCCTCCCTGTGTGGCCGCCACACCGCAATCATTCGTTAAACCTCGTAAAATCTTGCATTTTTGCTTTCGATTCCCAGATTCTGTGGAAACAGAGGGCGAAAAGTGAAGACGAGAAACCCAAGCACACTGCAGCAGACGTCCTCCCTGAACTGCAGTCAATGAAACAAAGATCCATCATGGGCCTCCCCGGGGGAAATGCAGACGTCTAAATAGAAATTAGCAAGACACCGCTCGGCAGTATGGATCTCCCTGCTCAGCTGGTGGATTATAGGCGGAGGAGAATCAAAACCTTTTTCTCAATTAGCTCACAATTTGCTCCTGCAGGTGTGTTGTTGTCGTTTTATTTTTTAGTTGCTTCCTGGATCTTTCTGCTCTCATAGATGTTAAAGCCTTAACAGTGTGTGTGTGTGTGCGTCTCAGCCTCCGCTCACACATTCGTACAGTTGTGCATTGCAGACTTGCAGTTGTGCACAGAGCTGTCGCTGGGGTTGTGTAAACCCATGCGTGCGCACACATGGGAACAGGCCTCGGTGAGTGGCACATGTGCACCGTGGTAATTTGTCAACGTGAACTAGCTGTAGGTTTGTTTTCTCCACCAACGAGACCTTTGTCAATCAGCCTCCCTGTCTGCACGCGTGCGGCTGAGGGCGTCTCAGGGGGACGCTGCGCTCCGGTGTCCGGATATCTGAGGCTTTATTGTAGTTGCGGTGGGAGCTGACCTTTGTACTATCTTGTTGTAGACAATCAATAAGCCTGATGCACCTTTTTTCTTCAGATGGTTTTGATCCCATATGTTCAGAGACGTGAGGACTTGTTCCTGAAAGCCAAGCTGTACTTTTCAAACACTTGTGCATCTATTTATCTGTGCAATCATCCAATCAGCCACTGGTGTATCAGCCTGTATAAAGTGTATGTGTATGAAATCCTGCAGGTACAGTTAATGGTCACACACATCAATATTCTTATTCAGCTTAAATTTATTGATCAATAAATATTTATATGGTCGAGGTAGATGGGTTTCGAGTATCGATGAGCATCGCTACAGATTTTCCTCATCGATTTGAGTCTGTTCAGTATCTAAAACTAATGTTATTACTAAAATCAGTTCCAGATCTGATCCAGAGATCTGTGGAGATGTATGGTGTTTCCACAGGATCTTTTTGTTTTTCTTTTGTGTGTCTTTGCTTTTGTACAGCTCTTTTCTGCCATCATACTTTTTAAAAGTCGTCTTTCAGCCCTGCCGCTGCTCTCAGAGCCGGAGCATCTGTCATGTTTTGGATTTCTCTCACACACCATTCTCGAACCATTCTCGCAGCGCGATTTGTAACGAAAACAAGCAGGAAATGAAAAATGATTGGTTTGGATTTTATGAATCGGTATCAGACTTGAAATTCAAGATAAACCTGAAAGGAAAGATCTAGACTGAATTTCCTGTTCCAGTTAGAAACCACATAAAGAACAGAACCTTTCATGTCCTATCTCACTGACATTAGTTGGAGGCAGGTGTTTGTATGGACAAAAGTCGTGGTCAAATTCTTCTATTGCAAATCTTGCAGAACTTTTCTTTCATGTAGATGCTGAGTTTCTTGATTAGGTGTAAATGTCTCGACATTGCACGGTGGGCAGTCCTGTCAAATCGTCCATCCGGTGAGTGACGGCCGATTTGACAAGTTACGTTAAGTTAATCATTATTTGGAGGATTCTTGTTACAGGTTAATGCTAATGCTAACCACTAGCTAACTCATCATTAGTTGTGTGTTTCAGGGGTGTCCAAGCAGAAGTTGCATTTACTACGTTACCCTCCACAGTGGTTCCACTTACTTCTTGTAGTGTCTTTGTTGGACAGACTTCACTTGTCAAAGACAGACCAGACTTTGTCCCCTCTGTGTCCTTTGGTCAAATTGTCCATCCAGTGAGTGAGAGTGAATGTTTTAGTATATTCTCTAAAATATGAGTTTTCCTCGTCCATTCTTGCCAAAACTGAAATATTCTATTCTGTATTCTGTATTCTATTCTGAGGTTAGTGTTTGAGATGTTTTGCCTCCAGCTAAAAAAGCATCACACTGTGTACAAACTGCGAAGGAGTCTACATGTACATGTACATATATAATCTTCCAGACTCCCTGAATTTACTTCGTCTGAACGTGAACATCGGCTTCACACAATCAGAACACGTTCAACTTACGTCGTATTCCTCTTCTGTCTCAATTCATTTCCGCTTGTCAAACTCATACACTCAAGGTTTGATTCATGCGTGTTGCCCTGATATCAATTTATTTCTTTGTTTGAGAGTGATTTCATTATGTCCAAATGTTGATGCATCCTTCTAGACTCTGGAGGAGGATGCAGACCAGCAGTGTTTTAAGAGGAGGAGAGCGTACGATAAATCTAAATCACACTAAAGGACTGTGGAAGAGACTGAGCAGATTAATTGTATTCTTGTTCTTCTTCTCCTTCTCTCTCCTTTGCTTCCTACATGTCCCATCTATCTCCTCATCCCTCTTATATTACTTTCTCTTCCTCTGATCTCTCCTTACACTGTTTTTTCTTGTTCCCCAGTCTCTTTAACCAGGCCACATAACCGTTTTCCACTTTTTTTTTCTTCTTAAATTTCCTTTGGACAAAGGGATGCCTCCTCCTCCTCCTCCTCCTCCTCCTCCTCCTCCTGTTTGAAATGCTCTGCGTCGGTCTTTCCTGAGCTTTCCAGGTCACCCTCTCCCCACAGACAAATCAACCTCTAGCTTTGCTCGTTTTCCTCCTCTCACCTTGCCTTTGTTTCCCTTTCGCTCGGAGGAATTTGTATTTTATTTTGGCTGGATTGCTTAACTTAGAAGTCCAAAAGATTAACGGCCGAGCTGATCGATGATTTTAGATGACATCATTTGAGAGAGAGGTGCCAAGCTAATAGTCATATTGCTGCTGATGTCACTACGCTTAGAGGTCACGCTTCTATCTTTGGAAACGAGGGAGATTTAAGGCTTCGGGTGTCGCTTGAATTTTAAATCTACTATCTTTAAATCTGATATCTGCAATAATACACAAGGTATCGTTTTCCAAGAGAGCACGAAAACTGTTTTATTTGTCTCCAGGAAGAAGTTAAAGGAGCTTTCACGTATGGTAAAAAGTTTTAAAATGAGGCTTTATATTATTTAAAATAAGCAAACATGTAAATATATCAAGCCTCAAAGAAGAAACACATTTCTCCAAATTAGTTGAGACTTTTTGAGTAAATTATGTCATTGCTCTTTGGTGTAAAACACTGAATTCTATTTAGTCATTATCTGTTTTTAATATGTTTTCAGTATTTTAAAGGGATTAAAGAGGAACGTGCTTGAAATAAGAAGTTCTAACTTTGACAAACTGGTTGTTTCACTTCATCTAAAACCTTTGGAATTGTGCTAGTTCTCATTTAAAGCGTGAATTCAACTAAGAACAGTGAGAAAAATCTAAAAAGTTTTAACATTTAAGATCATTTACGAGTAGAATCTAATGCTCTAAGAAGAACTTTGTTGGAAGATGAAACACTAGCCTTGATTTAAGATACTTCATAGTTTTCTTCCAGTCATAATGACACATCCGTCTGTTTGTTCACACACTCAGGGCTCAAGGACACTTCAGTGGATCCAGCTCCTAAACCTCTGGAACGTGAAAAACCAGCTCTACTTTCAGAGCCACTTATTCGCCTCTTATTCTCTCTAGTTTTCTTAGAGAGGGCAACAGTTTAAGGCTCTTATAAAGTCCACCTTGACATGAATCCAGACTGACACCTCTCTCGCTCTCACCGGTGTCACTGTGTCCAGCAGAAGCATAAACTGCGCTTAACCTGCATTTTATGCGTCTGTGGTAAAGTGATGCAAAGGCGTTAACACAGAAACCTACACGAAGTCTGCGTGGACCTCCACAGAAATAAAGCAACACGCTGCGGTGATGCAGAGCGTGAGAGCTGTGATCGGTCCACTTGATTGTTTTTGGTTGTATTTTCGGATGCTTCTCCATCTCTGTGATCTTTGAGTTGATTCATAAAGAATCAAAAGGTTAACCGGTTAATTCTTCCTCAGAGGTTTTGGTCCATGTTGACATAATAACATCAGTTTCTGCAGATTTGTCGGCTGCACATCTATGATGAGAATCTCCCGTTCCACCACATCCCAAAGGTTCCTCTGTTGGATTGAGATCTGGTGACTGTGGAGGCCGTTGGAGAACAGTGAACTCATTGTCATGTTCCAGAAACCAGTTTGAGATGATATGAGCTTTGTGACATGGTGCATTATCCTGCTGGAAGTAGCCGTCAGAAGATGGTCCACTGTGGTCATAAAGGGATGGACATGGTCAGCAACAATACTCAGGTAGACTGTGTCATTTTCTCTTCTTTGAACCATTCTCTGTGGCACCAACAAACATACCACGTTCAAAGTCACTTAAATCTCCTTTTAATCCTTATTCTGATGCTGGGTTTGAACTTCATCAAGTTGTCTTGGTCTCCTCTACATGAATAAATGCACTGAACTGCAGCCATATGATTGGCTGATTAGATATTTGTGTTAATAAGCGATTGAACAGGTGTACCTAATAAAGTGGCATGTGAGTGTATAGTGTAATTAGTTAATGAAAACAGGTTTATTTGCCGAAACATTTGTCCTGTATTTTATCAGAATCACAGTCAAATAACTAAAGAGAAAATTACAAAGTTATTCAATGTTCATGACATTTCAAGAAAAAGTATCGGTATTAGTGATACTAGTCCTGGAATTACTTGGTATCGGATCGATACCAAAACTCCCAGTATCGGCTCGAGGAGTAGATGACATCAACTAAATGTTTGACTGTACATTCATAGATTACGTGCTTTCTACTTTCATAGAGATGAATAAAGTATCAATCTATAGTTTTTAATTTGTGATTTTTAATTTGTCAAAAGACAAATAATACAGTGACGACACATAATTAATAAAAAAAGGAAACCTCTCTTTGGATCCTCCCTGAGTCGATCACGCAGCTGGAACTGAGCAGAGAGCAGTGGTGACTAATAAGCAGACTAACAGAGCATGATTAAAAAAACTGGAATCACAAATAGAACCAAACAAAGAAAATATAAAAAAAAAATAAAAAAAAAAATAAAAACTCAAATGACAAAGATGCTCCAGTGAATATTTAGAAGTCAGGTATCTGACATGTTAGTGCTTTTAGATGAGCAGCACATCATCTGGAGCTGAACTGACTCATACCATCAGACTGACCTCACTGAGCCCATGTAACGGTCACTTATTTACCATTTTTGTCACTTTGTTCTTGTGTAGCGTTCTTATTGTTGTCTCTGTCCTACTTAATGTCTTTTGTTGCCTGCGCTCTCTGTCCCATTTAATTTCTTTTGTGTCACTGCTTCTCTTGACTTGTGCTGCTGTGGCCTTCGAATTCCCCCCAATGGGGATCAATAAAGTATTATCTTATACTGTTTACACTGGGCCGCTTACAGAGCTGAAACTAATTCTCGTTACACTCTACAACTTTTGCAATGACAATAAAGACTCTTCTTCTCTTTTTCTTTCTTCTTCCTCCACCCAGACGATGGCCTGGAGCCAGGGAGCTGAACGCTCTGCCTCCACCTCTGGAACTTTCCTCCTCCTCAGTTCTCTCATGGATCAGAATTAACGCCTTTCGGTGATAAAAATCAAACCACTTTTCTCTGTTTCGTCTTTATTTGTCAGTCAAGGTAATCAGTGACAGTCTCCCTCTGCTGGCTCTGCAGCGCTACAGCACGAAACTGAAAAATGGATGAATGACTAAAGAGAAGAAATGCAGTTTTACCAGGTTCATGATTCTTCAGAGTTAATAAAATGTATAAGTTATGAAATGATATGCAAACGTTTATTATTGATGGAACCAAAATGAAAATGAACAGATATATTGTGGAGGTTATTCATGGATCAGAATCAATGTGAAACTCACAATTCATACATTTACATACATTTAACTTATTATACATTATATCTTATTAATCCTTCCTGTGTATATAATATATATTTACTACTGTCTTTGTTTCTTGTGCATTTGTTCATTTTTACTAATTTATATTTATTTGTACTTGTGGTTTTTAAGGTGTTTTTTTGTGCATCTGAGCTGCTGTGACCAAGCAACTTCTCTCATGGATGCAAGTGTTTCAGTACTGTAAGAATAATAGTCCCTTATATATTAAACTGTAGTTTCTTAAATCGTCTTAGTGACACATGTAGGTGGAGTCAGTATGTGTAGCAGGGAGGTTTACAGACCCGGATGCAGACACAGGATGAAGCAGGAAGCAGAAGAACTGACTTTCTATTTGATAAGAAGTGCAGAGCAGTTCAAACAAAGAGGGAATCTGACAGAAAAAAATGCAAAGATCAAAAGAGAAGAACTCAGCATAAAGACTGAAACGCTCAGAGTGACGAAGGAAACGAGATGATCAAGTCAAATGCAAAGAGATTACAAAGTAAAACCAAAACACAACACGAGGAGAAATTCTTCACATGAACTAAAGTCTTCCTGGAAACACGGAGTGAATGTTGAATAGTTAAAGTAATGACCTATATGAGTTTTATTTAGTTGTCTTTGCTTTTCTACTCATGGAAATGTGTCCCGCTGTGTCTCCCTCATCCTTAATGGTTGTTGTTTCTCCTCCCTGGTGTTTCTTGTCGGTCTTGTATTATTATTATCATTATTATTATCTTTCCATCCTGCTGCCAGTTCAGCTGTGCCCCATTTTCTCTGATCATTTAGTCTGCAAACATCAGTCGTAGCCAGGTTCAACCCAGGTTCCTCGCGTGGAGCCGTCTGCCTCCAGAACGTCCAGCAGCTTTTAAGTTCTCCTCCTCGGATCACTCTGATAGCTGCACGTCCAACTCCTGCACAGGAATCTCCACTTCCAAATGTAACACTATTTCAAGGGGACATTTTGCTTTTATTCTGATTCTTTTAGAGCCAAAAAGCAAAACACCAAATGTGTCCAGCCATTAAATGTGGAAATAAGAATATATGAAAATTCAGTGAGTGAACAGGAGATCAGTATCTGCTGTGACCCCTTCACCTTCCAGACAGCATCAGTTCTTCTACGTGGACACAGTTCTTGGCTGGTAGTTTGTTCCAAACATCTTGGAGAACTAACCACAGATCTTCCTCAGATCCTTCTGTCTCTTCATGTGATCCAGACTCACTTTCCTCTGAAGATAGTTCTTAGTGACCTTGTCTGGATGTTTGGGCTCTTTGTCCTGCTGCAGAGTAAATGTGGGGCCAGTCCTCCTCCTCCCTGATGGTGTTGATGATGGATCAGTATCTGCCTGTATCTCTCAGCATTGAGGACCATTAATCCTGAACAAATCCACAACTCCATTTGCAGAAATGCAGCTTCAAACTGCAGGAGCCTCCACCGTGCTTCACTGTTGCCTGCAGCCAAATATTTCACATGTTGACTCATCAGTCCAGTTCCTATGTTCTGGTGCATAGTTGAGTCTTTTAGTCTTGTTTCCATGTTAGATGGATTTTTAGCTGCAGCTCCTCCATGAAGACCACTTGTGTCCAGACGTCTCCAGACAGTAGATGGATGAACCTGGGTCCCTCTGGTCCTGAGCTGATGTCTCTGCTGGACGTCTTCAGATTTAGAAGGGAAATAATCTTGATGTGTTTTTCATCTGCTGCTCTAAGTTTCCTTGGCCGAACACTGAGTCTATGATCCTATGAAGTCCATGACTTTGTGCAAGTGAACCTTTAAGGATGGATGCTGGTTTGAAGGCTGGGAGAGAATGAACCCAAGCACAGGACTCAGATGTTCAGGCTCAAGCAGAAGCTTTAATAACAAAAGATCTTGAGCAAACACTCTAATACACAAATAATACGATTCTGGAGGCTAGCTGGAGGACCGGCAACTGGAAGAACTGGCAGAGAACAGTAGAGTGGAGAGTCCTTAAGTATGGTTCAACATAACGAGAGATGTGAAACAGGTGGGAAGGCAGCCCAGCCCCAGCGTAGCAATCAGCAGCTCACTCCACACACCTGAGGTGAGAAACGCAGACATGAAAGTAAACCAAAAGAGGGCAACAGGTCACCTCCTAACAAAGGCAAAGGGTAGAAACACCAGATATTGATGAGACTTAGATTTTTCTTTTTCTTTTTTCGCTCACTTTGCATTTTGTAAATCGCTAAAAAATAATTATCATTATTTATATTTTTAAAGCATTTTTCCCCACACCTGCCTAAAACGTTTGCACAGTGCTGTATGTAGTAAATAGCAAACCAACATATAGAAAACTTGAAAACATAACACTTCCAGCCATGATGGGTGGAGGCATCTAGTGCAGAGGCATAAAAAGCAATGTTTTTAATATAGGAGACTATAAAAATAATAATAAAAGCAAAATTGGTGAGTGAGATATTTATAGAAATCTGGGAATCAGAGCGGAAAAAAAGCAAGAGCAAGAAAATCCTAATTTTATGCACCACATGTGTAAAAGGACCGGTTTCAAATTCTCCTCTGGAACCTGTGCGATCCACCGCTGGTTGAATCCTGTCATGTCAGGTGTCCATGTTGGTGATGGATGCCTCCTCGTGCCCCTCTGGATCCAGCCATGTAGCCGAGCCTCAGTGGGAATTCCTCTGACTTTTACACAGATGTAGATTTTTTTATTTTTATTTTTGTTTTTGATGACATGTCCCTTTTTGCTCCCACACCCCTTCGCTCCCACCGTAATCTGCAGTAATGCTCCATCCATCCCTGTTATCCAGCCTGAAGTGGCAGATACCTGCCGGTGTCTCTCCAAGGAGAAGGAGGCGGCGAGGAGTGAAGGTGGAGCCCGAGGAGGAGATTTCTCTGTAATTACAAGTAACCAAAGAGCAGGGAAGAGCATGCAGCAGGTTAAAACATGCACCAGTCTTTTTACTGTCTTAGATTAATACTGATGACTTCAAGGAATACATGTGTTTAAAACTCGGGGCCTGGTTCAGAAAAGAGTCTAGAATCACATCGGGCTGCAAATCCTACTGCATAATTCTTTCTTAGAAATAATTGTTATTTAGTTCGTTAACACCTACAAAGACTTTTAAAAGGTTTTCATTATTAAAGAAACAGGAGCACACATCCTAAACGACAGTCAGCCTGCACAAAGAGATCCAGTATTTAGAGTCTTTTCATTCTGGGGACAGATGAGATGCAACAGGTCAAGGTTAGCTGGTTAGCTGTTTAGCTGGTTAGCTGATACATATTAGCATTTTTCAGCAGCCTGTGCAGCTCCACTGTGAACCAGATGTCAGATTAGTAGAGTACCAACCTCTACCTGGTTGTAACCTCACCAATCTCATTCCCCAGCTGCACAAAACGGAAAGGAAACTGAAAGGAAAGGATGACTGAGCTGTTTTACCGCGTCACTACGGGTCAATACCGCTCACATTAGCGCGTCCACTGCATGGGGGGGAGAGGAGAGGAGAGATCATAGCAAACAAAGGCCCACATATAAATACAGCGTCGGTTTGGTTTTATTTGCTTTCTAACGACGCGCCGATCTAATCTGATAAGTGATATGATGCGCTGCACGGCCGTATCTTTTTACTGAGACACCGGCATCAGCAGTAAAGGGAGGGATTTATGACGGAGAGAAGACAGAGACGCGACGGGAGCAGCGAGCGTCGGTGTCTTCCTTTCGAGGGAGGAGGTGATGGGCAGCAAGAGTGGCAACATCTAAAAGGGTGAGGTGTGGCCCCGGAGGCAGAGAGGGGAGGCAGGGGGGGGGGGACGGGGAGGAAGGAGGAGTGGAAAAACACTTAGACAGATTAAACACGGGGAGATGAGTGAGGACTCTCTGTTTTTATGTGCATGTGTCTGCAAATGTGCTGCCGTGTGAGCGTCTGCTGTGTGGCAGAGAGTTTTGGATCAGTTTCAGGTCCTGCCCGGCAATCCATTATGGATTAGTGGTGGGTCGGCCCCGTTTTTATTATGTATGGAATCTATCATTAATGGACATCTAGAGGACTTCATAGGTATTCAATGAGAAAGACATCACTCCACTGTCAGCACTAACGGTGTTTGCCTCAGTGGCGCTCAGTGTTTTGGAACCGGGGCTGTTAAACCACCATCACTGGGACAAAGACCGGCGCTGGGGCCCCGGGTTCTAACATTCATCACGTGCTGACGCTGACGTCGGCCGGGACGACACGAAGCGCGGTGGAATTAACAGGACAGACATGTGACTGGACCAGGTTTAACATGGGGCGGAGAGAAACTGGCACTGGATGCAATAACGGACAATTCTGAATGAACAGCTGACTGAGGTCAGTGTATAACTTAGGCCACGTCCACACGCATCAGAGCAAAGTTTCTTTTTCAAGTTTTCGTGGGTGTCATTTTGAGAATTTCTACATAAAGATTGATCTGTTGCAAAATTGCATCTAGTCGTAGAAATGCTGTAGTACAGTGGTTCCAAACCTTTTCCAAAAGTCTCAAAAATTTCTCCACACTCGCTAATGCAGCGTCTGAAACATGTTGCGACATCTTCAGTGTCACAGTTTTCAGGGAGCTGTCCATCAGCACCACACAGACGTCAGCAATGTAAGCAAGGGGCTAATTAGCAGACGATTTATTAATAACAGTGTACTTCAACAACGGAGAAACGCACATATCTCATATATAACAATCTGACATCTAATATCAGATCCAAACAAAATCCAAATATCAAAAGAAACACATTAAATCAAACAAATAAACACAAACCTGGTATAAAGATGATGTAAATCCTGCTCAGGTCGAGCCAGATGAAACTTCAACCAAAACTAAAACATTGCAGTTTTACTTGTGTTTTTTTTGTGGATCATATAAAGTTGTCACGGTGTTGGTCAAATATCACATGAAATGATTTGGTAGCCCATTTGCAAAACTTAATAATAATTCACCCAGGTAGAACTGAGCTGCCAGTCTTCACCCGTTAGGTGGAGTTAGATTTGGGGGTTGATTTTGTCTGGGAAGGTTCTCAGTCACTGAATTCCCAAAAAGCTGAAACAAGGACAAATGGACCTGTGGACTTTCTTGAAGACATTTCATTCAAGTAGCTTCTTTCTTATATTTGTATCTGTCCCCTACTTACAATTAAAAGAAGAAAGAAAAAGGTGGTCAGACATCACATAAAGTTGATTTTCAGGAGCCTCCTACATCAACAACACAAATAAACAAAATAAAATGAAAAAAAGATATAAATAAATTACCTATACAAGTCCAAATTTACAAAACAATTAACAATTAACATACAGTTTTAGTTTCAAGTGCATATTGACTTTTTTGTTTGTTTGTTTTTGCATTTATACATTCTTCAGAAATACACATTTGTTTTAAAGTAGTTCTTAAAATCAGATCTCTGAAGTAAACACAAATAGCTTTTGCAGGTTTTCTGCTAAAACTCTGATTTTGGCATTGAATTATTCTTTTATCTCTGCACGTTTCATTAACCCTGATTTAATTAATAAAATATTGGTATGTTCTCTAAATTTGTGAATGATTGAGATAGCTCTTTTCTGCAGTAAGAACGAAAGCATTATATTGCTCATGTATGTATTACCCTACACTTCTGCACCCTACACTTTTTTTAACGTCAGATTTTCATCCATTATGATTCACGAAAGCCTAAAGTCTGACACCTTCTCAGTATTTACTCCATCTATGGATAATGAAACTATTAGTTGAATATCTGTGGCTGCTCTCCATCATAAACTCAACATCCAGAGGCAGAAACTGGACCTGGAGCCTTTATCAATCATCAGAGATTGTTCACTGGAAAAAGAGTTCAGGAACAAACTGTTTCCTCCGACCACAGGTGAACTGGACGAGAGTCAACAAACTCTACTACAGGTCTGCTCGGCTTGTTTCAGCTATTTCTGGATATTGGGATTAGATTTAACCGTCTGCTTGGATACAGAAAAGGCTCCTTGTAATTGACATATTAAACAGCCCCGGAGGAGAGTTTCTATTTTGTGTCTCAGCTGAAAGCAGTTCACCTCTGGGAAGTGTTTAGTTCCTCGATGCAATAGTGACTTAAATAATTCAGACCTTGCATCATCATCATCCATCCTGAGCGATCTGATGTGTAACTTTATTTATTTCAGACCAGCGTTGTCCATGTAAACACACACAACCACACATGTAGCAGACAGAGAAACAATCTCATCAATAAAATAAATAATAATAATCATAAGATAATTAGCTCAATCACAAAGTTCCTCAGCTTTTTCAGTTTTGCTTTAACTGCTCCACAGATGTGCTACATGGAGCGGTAACATCTGGATTTAGTTATATTAACATTATCTGTACACACATGGAATCTGCATGGCAGCATGTTCAGATACGGATCATAGAGATCAGATCATCTCTGGGGATGTGGTCCGAGTATTTGACCATATTCACTACGTTTAGGCCTTGATCTGAACTTTAAAGTGTGGTTTATATTTCTTCAACCTTTCAACCTTTACATCTGTGGCTCAACCTGTAACAACCCCACCCAAACACTAGTCGGCGCTGTGTCTTTGTCCATTTTTGTTTCCACTTCCTTCTTCACTTTCAACAATAGCACAAATGTTTGTATCTCAGGACGTCCTCACGATTTCTGGATTAACGATAAAAAACATAATGAGTTTTCAGACCAATCATGACTCAAAAAGGTCCCTTTAATTATTTCTCAGACAAAAAACACATTTCTGAGGTAGGATGTAACTTCAAAATACAAACTATGAATGAACGCATATTTAAAAGACGTCTATATTTAGATACATAAAAACTACAAATTATATTTTCTCTTGAACAAATGAAAGAAAATTTCTTTTTATTTCTCTGAGGTAAATGAATAAAACAAATAAACTAAATGTCTTTAAATAAACAAACTAATTTGCAAGTCTTCCTAGTTTTAAATATACGTGACTGTGACATGACGTCGATCAAGTGAAACCCAAACGTAGATTACGCCCCCTGCTGTTTAAAAAGGACGTCGCGATTCGTTTTTTCACACATTTGTATCGATTTTTCTGTCTCGCAATGTTTCGTCACATCCCTACAGTCAGTCTTTTCTCGATGAGCTCCATCCTTATTGATCCAAAACAACCATTTAGATAATCGTGGAGATGAAGAAGCAGACGGAAACAAGAAGCGGAAATACAAGCGGACCAATCACAGAGAGCTGTGACACGTAGTTACGTATTTAGTGATGGTCGGTTACAGTGTTAGGTTGGTATCGATTTAAAGTAATGTACTTTAAATCATAGCTTCATACAAGACATCAGAGTAATTTATTTATATATTTTAAACTCTTAAAAGGTAGTGGCCTATGTAGGACGTGGACTGTTGCCATAGCTACGGCGTCAAATTGGTATAAGCGAAGTATAAACTGTGCATAAGTAGCTGTGTGCACACCTGGCTTCTTCCACACAAACCAGCGTGAGATCAGATCTCAGCTTCTGTCTCTGTATGTAAAATCTAAACTAACATCATTAGAATATTGTGGTCAGTGACAGTAGGAGACCTCCCTGGATTTAAATCAATAAACATGAAGCAACAGAGAAACTAAAGAAAATATGTGTGGAAAATGCATAAGACGTCCGGTGGGGGTTCAATGGTGTCGGGGGGGTAAAAAAAAATGAGATGAGCAGGTTTGGGAAAACGTATTGATCGCAGCTTGGCTGTGGGAGCTAAAAACTATTAGAAAATAACATCAGGCTTTTTTTTTTTTTTTTTTTTTTTTAAATTACGCGGCTTGGCTAAAGAATATCATGGCACATTGTTACCTTAAAGGCTATTGCACTTTGTGACAAGTCTGGTAGTGGCGAACCCAGAGGTTTTTCAATTATTCCAACCGATCTGAAATAATGTAACAGTGACCCGAAGCCGTTTACGATGAGGGCGTTATTATTAAAGGGGGACAGCAAAGACTGAGTGCAGACGGAGGCAAAATGCAGAGCAGGGAGTTTTTTTTACCCTTGGATTGCCCTAATTATACAGAGCATTGATTTTACAATGCATCCATGGATTGATTAGAAGAGCCCTGCACCTCCCTGAAGGAAGGAGGGCTCCGCTCCCTGGTCTCCTGCTCTCCTCTCGTCCTTCCTTTCCCTGCGCTTTCATTTCTTCTCTTTTCTCTTTTAACGTTTCATTTTCTTTTGATGATTGCACAGTTTCTCCCACAATAAAACCATTGATGTACTAGTTGAAGTTGAAGTCTGTCGGGGTTTAAATGTCCCTCACCGTTCTAGGTCTTCAAACTACATCTGGATTCAGTTGAGTATCAAAGTATTCACTCCTGATTGTGTTCACACCAAACACGTGGTTTTAAGCTGTCAATAGTGAAATGGTTAAAGATTTAAACCATATTCTGTTTATTGTGTTTATCAGGTTAATGCAGCTATAATTCAATGATGTTTTGTTACAATTTAATACTTTTTGTTGCAATTCAGTTACTTTTTGTTTATATGCCAATACTTGTGTATTGTTTATTCTATTCTTTTTTTTCTTTTACACAGTCCACTCTGTGTTCTTGTTACTTTCTGTCCCTCTGTCTGCTGTTGCAAACTGCAGTTTCCCCATTGTGGGACAAATATTTCTCACTCTAATTGTGGCTTTATTGGTTCTAACTTTTCTCTTTCCACCTTATGAGGATTCATGGAGATGAGAAGTCGTGCACAACATACAGACGGTGACTCTCCTGTAACGTCTTGTTTGCTTGTTTTGCCTTTTTAGCGTGGGCCGTGCACATTAAAGGGAAAATACACCAGATCGAAAAAACGACCTTCATGTCGATGCAGAGAGGATCAATCAATGCAACAGGTAAGTCGAGCACAAGAAAACACGAAGAGGATGAATATGAAAAAGACTAACTCCAAGAGGAAGAATGACAGTCTTAAAAATGAAAGAAATAAAGTTTAGAAGAAGGTTGAATAATGAAGATTTGTTCCTTCTTCCAGTGAATGTTGTCTGTTACATTAAGTTTTAGGTTTTATTGCAGCTTAGTCTGCATCAATTAAACCAGTTGTCCTCGTTAGTGGACACTTTAGTCTGCAAAGCAAAGCGTCCACAAAAGTGAACGAGGGACGAAACCCCATCAAATTCTACGGTTAAACCTTCTTGACTTTTGCTTATTAACGTTTCTAGTTTGATATGTCCCACAAATTTAGCAAATTTTACCAATTGCAACGAGCTACAGCGTCGCTAATTAACAAGTACCCGTTTGAGGACGTTGGGACTTATTATTATTTTGTCACACATTGGTGACTTTATTATAATATAAATAATGAAATAATCCCAGTGTCCACATATGAGGACTAACGCTCAGGTCTCAGGAGGTTATTTCCTCATCTCTTCATCAACTTTCTGGCAGTTTCTCATCCACCTCAACATTTTCTAACATTTTCCTTGTATTTTTGCATTTATTCAGATCAACCTTTATTTACTTGGGAACATATTTTAGAGGCGAACTGACAATAATGAGCTTTACTCAGCAGTAAAAGGTCACATAGCTCTGATGAGTGCAAATCACACCAAGAGTTTAAACGAATTCCACCTCTCTGAGATTTGCTGCTCCAGCCTCATGTGAACCTGTACATGGTTCATGGTTTACCTACCTTTTATTTTTACCTTCCCCAATAAGACGCCACAGCCGGAAAGACAGACAGCAGCAGGAGCTGAGGAGAAACCAATATATGATGAAGGAGACAGAAACGCTGAGATGATGATGTTTATTTTATAGCACACACACACACATCGAGGCCGGAGGGACGGGTCGCCGTGCGCCGTGGAGAAAAGTGGGGAAAAAAATAGTAGTGTGGGAACGGAGAGAGACGAGTGTGTTTAAAAATCAATTACACAGTAAATATGACACGAGTCAGCAACAGCACCCTCAGGGGAACTCAGGAAATATGTTCCTGCCCGCGCGATGGTAAATCTGCACCCCCTACAAATGAATTACTAATTTTATGGAGTGAGGAAAAAAAAAAAAAAAGAAAAACACCCAGTGTGGTTGTGAGTGTGCTGCTTATGAGCGCGAGCTAAAGCTCTCCCGGGAGCGTGTTATTAATTGATGGAGCAGAGTAAAGGATTTCTTTTTTCCTCCTGCTGGGGGAGGAGGCCGGAGAGCAGAACGCACGCGCCCGGTGGTACCTCTGATCTTCGCTGAGAGTCAGCGGGTCGGCGAAGCCAAAGGAAAACAGCCAAGCACCCGGAGCTTTGAACCGGCCTCAAAGACTGGACCCGAGGAGGAAGAGACGATCTGGAGACGGGGACAAACTTTACAACTGAGACAAAGGGATGAGGAGACCGATATGAAACAACACGATAAACCCTTGAAGCTCTGTTATTCCACACACTGGCAGCAGCACCCGCTGCTTCGTATGTGGCTTTAAAATCATCTTGGGAAGAGACGCATCATCACAGCATCTCGTGCATAAAAACAATAATAATAATAATGATCTTTATTCCTACATTTATAAATGTAGACATGGCATAAATCGTGTGTTTATGTAGATAAATATGTTATATGTGATATGCAAATATTAGAGGTGAGTATATTTTTGAGTTGTTTGTTATTTCCTTCTCCCTTCAGTGGTCATAATGTTGTGGCTGATCATGGGAGATGATATTTTCTAAGGAGCATTTGGTCGGTAAGAGACTGGAAAACTCAAACTCACACAGAGATACAGAAACACAACCACAGCTCCAGTCGCTTCTCTGTCTTTTCACCAGCTCTGCATCCCCCCCTCCATCCCCCCTTTCTCCCTGCCTCCCTCGTTCCTCCCCCTCCTCCCCCGCCCACCCCTCCTATAGTCTTCCTGTGGGTGGCTGGGCCGGCTTGGCAGGGCAGCAGTATTGGGTCCGGCCCTAATGAAGAGCATTGATCCTGGTTGGGTTATGAGCAGGCTTTAGTGGCCGTGTTGAGATGTTAATAAGCTCGGTCTTATTCCGGAGGAGCTTTAATTAGCCTGTTGGAAATGTGCTTACGGGGCGCACTGTCACTCTGTTGTGGCACACACACACATATACACACATATACACAATATATACACACACACACACACAAGGGCAGCTGCAGAGACCGTCCATCTCTGACTCACGTATCCAGTAGTCTGTCATTTCATGGCCCACTGACACAGCAATCAAAACAACATTCTCCATTTATTCAATTAATAGTTTCATTAGCGAGTCAAGCGGCGTGAATTTAGTTACTCATGTCGCCCACACACAGACACACACACACAGACACACACAGACACACTCACACCCTCGTCTCCAGCTTTCGTACTAATTCAAGTATTTTTATTTTGTCCCCATCGCCGTCTTCCTTTTTTTCTGCCTTTGTTTTTAAAACTTGAAGTGAGGCTTCGTACGTGTGCTGCAGCGTGCACACATTTAGAGGTAGAAACTTAGGCTCAACGCAAATACACAGACATTTATGAACAAAAAAAACACCTTTAGAGAAGAAACGCAAAGAAAATATGTGCAGAGAAGATGTAAGTAATAATAATAATAATAATAATGTACATAAAGTGCAGCTTAGTGTAAGTCCAGTCTGTGAGATGTTGTCAGTGTGTATTTCCTGCAGAGGACTCATGGTCTGTTCCATTGATTGTCAGCAGGGGTGAGTCAGCGTGGGAGAAGTTGTGTGGGTGCATGTGGCCGGTGGGGGAAACGTACTGAGGTCTGAGTCCAGTTTTAGCTTTATTAGGATACCTGAGATTATGACGTGTATGGAAGTTTACCAGGGTTCAGGTTATAATCTAAAAAAAAAGGTCAAACCAAAGATCAGTAAATGTTAACTTGTCATGATGCACACACACAAAAATCATCTGTTTGTGGTTCTTACTGAGGCGGCGGTCAGTTGTTATATATATATTGTAATGTCCTGCAGCTCTTTGCACTAATCCAGAGATCAGATCTCTAGTAGTGGCTGGGGACGCGTTTGAATTTACACCAGGTGTCAACACAGGAGCTTATGGATGGACAGTTATGGTCGGACTGCAGAGGAGGGATGTTAACGTGAGGTCTGGACGGGGGCAGCATCCTCTGAGCGTCCTGAGAGAGATTCAGTTTTTCTTCTGTGAAAGTTGAAAAACGCCTCATAATGAAATGAACTTATGGTTAGACCGGCTGCGTCCGGCTGGTATGAGCTTGGCAGCAGGTCTAAAATCCCAACTAATGGTCACCTGAGACTCTGTTTGCTTAATCTATTTATTTATGTTTTTAATTCTGCAGCACCAACATTTATTCATGGATTAAATGAAATTGTTCTTTAATCGTATTTGTTAGTTGTGAAGACACTAAGACCCTATAAAAAACTGAACGTGGTCTGTTTCTAAATATTCTTCTATTCTAAACTGATATTAGGATGATGAAGGTTTTTACAGTCACTGCCTCCAGAGGTAGAACTAGATACTAAATTTGGTGTTGGGGTTTTTCCTGCTGGAAGAATGAATGGAGCAGGCCTATTTGCCCTCCTCTTCTAATAAGTTTGGTGATCCTATAGATGTCTATTTGGTCCCATCAATAGGTAAAAATGTCTCTTTATTCAGTACTGCAGGTACTGAGACGGGTCATATAAACTAATATATAGGTTATATAATAATAAGCTCATTTCTTGTATTGCAGTTTTTCTCCTCGTGTGTTTATTCTTAGAAGGTATGTTTAAATTCAAACCCAAGAAGTTAAATTTACTTAAAAACTCTTCTTTCTTTTGAGTAACCTGAGTAGCTTCTTCAGTTCTAAGTGACTGGTGGGAAGTTTGAGGTGTAAATAGGGAACTCTGTGGGTACAACCCATCAGAAACTTTCTGTTAACGACTTGAAACTGGCACGACTAGTGTCTGTTAATGGATAGAAATGTGATGAGTGATATATTAAAGGTTCCATATTATACATTTTTTCAACAATTTCATATCGGTGTCTGAGGTCTAACATCATTGTTTTCAAAGGGTATTAGCCCAAATTCAGCCTTGGTCCTGAATTTCAGCCAGTCAAGAAGTGTCTCTAGTGAGCTCTACTGAGAACAGGCTGCTTCTGTGCCTGTACCTTTAAATGCTAATGAGCTGTGTCTGTCCACGCCCACATCACGCCCCTCTCGGGGAGAGGATGTGGCTCTTGCTGGCGTTTCCATGCGCTAATGTTTATGGTGGATTAATGACTATGGCTGGTACCAGTTTGAACCAGAATCTGACCCAGAACGTGTCAAAGGCAATATCCACTCCTGGAGGGAGTGGTTATTTCCCTGCATGAGATCAGCCTGTTTGAACACACATTCACTAAAAAGTGGAGCAAGTAAGTGAGGGAAGTGACAGTATTTTTAAATTTCTGGGGCCTCATACACAGACTATGGGGAAACCTATTACTGGTAGAAAACCTTTATAAAGTGAATTTCGCATAATATGGGACCTTTAAAAGCAGTGGCAGGACGTGCATTTTCCACTTCAATGCCCTCCAGCTTTAAACAACCCCCAATAAAATGGCATAAAAGACGCATAAAAGATGTAAATATAATTCATTTTACAGAACTTAAGAAACAATTTAGAGTTTTCCTCTGAGCCTGTGAGCCAGGGGTACTGCTCCGGGTTAGTGGACTGTAAGTGGCTGACAAATTATTTTCTGTAGCTTCTGAGTTGCGATGTCCAGCTTTTCTTGAAAAGTCTGTCTTGAAAATGACAGTAAATCCTCAACCAAATCCATTTCTTCTCCTCCTCCAGACGTTGTACAGTGACAAAACAGCTATTAAATCGCCTGTTGCTTGTCCAGCTCACAACAGATGTAGTTTGCTAGCTCTGGTTAGCCTAGCTCACTCTCTGACTGTCCAATCAAAGGCTCTGAATATGCTGACGTCACAGCACCAGCCTTCTAGATGGCCCTGGGGTCCTCACCTTAAAATCAGATTGGTAAAAGCAACAGTCGGATTATTTTATGCTGCAGAACTGATTCCGAAGGCCTCCAGGCAGATTTTTTTGAACATAGCAACAAATTAATGCTGAACTGTGATTGGATAAGAGCTTTAATGTGAAAATACACGTTTGGAAACAGCGCAACCAAGGGAAATGCTATGAAAGGAAGCAAATAGACCTTTAGGTTAGTTTTCATGGGAAATATAATTAAGTCTATTATTCAGATATTTTTTTAGGCCAGCAGACAAGGCCCTGACGAACCACTGCTGTTTAAATTTGTTTGGTTTGTTTCTGAGACTTAATACATTGTGCTAAGTGGACTCCTGGTCTGGACCACAGCTGTAAATGTCCTGTTGTTCATGACATGCAGACCCTCGGTGGTATCCGGGAGTAACTACCTGGGCAGGACCCCTAGAGCCACATTCTAATAGCCAGCATGGGGATCCCTAGGACAGCATTCATGCAACCTCCTGTCCCCACTGCGCTACTCTCACTCACTTTTTAACAAGCTCAAATTTCCCTCATGCAGAAACTCCCCGTAGTCAAAAAACAGCTTTGGACAGCAAACCCGAACGGGCCCAGAGCTGCAAGGACACGCTGCTCAAAATCCGATGAAGCATTTATTAACAGACAGTGAGTTTGTCTATGTATGCACTCTATACCGCGCCTCTACACAAATTGCTTACAGTCCTGAGTGTGTGTGTGTGTAGATATGAACACACAGATTGCACGAAATAATAAACCACATTTGGCTTTGTGTGGTAAGTTTTCATGGCCTGGCAAGAAACGGACCTGTATTTGGCATCCCATCCTCCACACACGCACACACACACATGCACACTGTCCTTCACTCAAACACATATACAAGCACACACACACACCTACACACACCTGAGTGGGGTGCAGTAGTGCCTTGGAGGCCCACTTAGTGGCCGTGTGGATTTGATGAGAAGGGCCTTTTGCTTTATTTAGTGGAGTGCTGCCTAATATGATTATGGTCAGCATACGTCCTGGTCTCTCTCACACCGGGAGCCATTACCCAAGTCCCCGATGACCGACCTTTTTTTTTTTTTCTTCTATTCTTCCTGCAAGAAGAGACAAAAAAAAAATAAAATAAAATAAAAAGTAAAATATCTGTAAAAAAAAAAATGATTCTGCAGACTGTAAGAAGATGCTGACACTCCTGACCTCCTCAGGCGTAACAGAACGATCAAGTCTTCGTTCAGGCATAACTGATCATCTGTCATTGTCCCACAGAGGTCACATTTAATGAGATATTGGCAGTCAGCAGCCTCCCAATGAGGAGAGAGCTTTATGCATTATAAAAACGTTACAGAGCTCCGCGCACACAAGGGCTCGCGGTGACAAATCACGCAGCGCAGGTTTTACAGTGGAAGGCTCCGCTCCGGTTAACAGTGGATCACAAGACTGTTTTTGGGGGCTCAGGTTACGTCTTGGTGCTTCATGGAGGGTTACGTAGCACTAAGATTCGATATTCTAATCGTGTACACTTCCACAATATGTTAATGAAAACGTGAAAACTGAAAACTTTTCCCATGTGCTACAGCGCTGCTTAAAATATGTTTTCTGTGCTTTGGTATTTTCTACTTTTTTTGCATAAAAATGATTCAGATCATCAGTGGATTTTCACACACGTCCTGGAAGTAGAGAAAGAAAAGCTAATCAGACTCATGGAACAGAAACATTATACGTCAGTGAAGCCTTGTTTCCAGTATCTGCTGTGAGAACTAAATGTTTCTGGTAACTGCTGATCAGATCAGATCCCATTTCTTCAGTTCTGAGATGTTGGTGGTTTCCAGTCATCAACTGATGCTACAACATTTCTACTGGATGAAGGTCAGGACTTTGACTTGTTCCTAAACATTCATCTGGTTCTTCTGGAGAACCACTGGTGTTCTTGGGCTCCTTGTCTTCCTCTATGACCCAGTTTCTCTTCACATTCAGCTCATGGACTCATGTCCTGACGTTTTCTTTTAGAGTTCACTGGTAGAATTCAGAATTCATTCAACTATTAATAATGACGGAGTAGAGATCCTAGTTGAGATGCAGTGAAACAGTCCCAAACTTTGTTTTTATACGCTGACAAAGCACAGACAACAACTACTTCATACTGAGTAAAATTCAAGCTGGTATCGTTGATACCGATCCGATACCGATACTTTGTGTAAATACATCCTAATGTGTCTGGTAAACCTAAAAAAGTAGTGTATTTCATATCATAGCTTCATAAAGAACAAAAGACATCAGAGTAATTTATTTATTTATTATTATTTATTATTTATTTTTTATTTATTATAAACTCTGAAGTATATTGAGGTAGTGGCCTCATTTATTATATAGCCGAGTTAATACAACAACAGAAAAACCAGAGACACAATCACACAAAATATGAGAAAATGATGTTTCAAACACTGAAAAAACAAGTAAAATAACAAGATCCTTGAAATAAATGATCTTATTATTTTATCCTCATCATAAATGTCTCGTATTCTGTGTTGTGGTTCAACCTGAGTTTGTGTTTCACAAGGTTTGTTGTGTTACTACATCACCTCCAATGACTGAAGTATCAAAAGTACCGATATTTAGATCTGAGAATTAATTTTAGATCATAAAGACCTGGTATCAGAAGTATCGAAATTTTGGTATCAATCTTCACATCATTACTTCTACTACCGCACAATTTATACACAAAGGAATCTATAAGCAGAAGATACACAAGTGTAATTCATAAGTAGAAACCGTATAATCTGTTTTTCTTCCGTGTGTCAGATTATTGGCCCATCACACGCTGTGGTTTGGGTAAAGAAAACAGGATCAACACCCACAGATGTTCCTATTTAAACCCCAAACTCCCCACGGGTCTTTTAAAACTAAACGAGAAATGTTTTCAAGAAACTCTACGTGTCCAGTAGTCGTTGTTTCAGCTTGTTTTTTTAGCTACACCATGACCTGGATGACTGAGAACCATCACAAACTGCATGTTTTTGTAGCTTAACAAACCCTCCGGAGTGAGAGCACAGAACTGAACAATGACAGAAGCTCATTTTTATGAAGCCCTCATATATATATGTGTGTGTCTTTTTTAATGACCCCCCCTCACACACACACACACACACACAGAGCGATGTGCGTGGCAACACTACAGCAGGCATTGTCTAAGCAGAGTGTTGGCATATTGCGAGAGTAAATATGCAGCAGTGCTGAAACAGAACACCGGGTCCAGCGAAGCTGCTGTGACTTGACTGCAGTCTCTCAGCATGTAGACGCAGTGCAGGGACCCGTCACGGCCACTGATGAGAATGTCCACACTGCCCCCTCCTGACCACGCTCTGCACATCACCTCCGGCAAACCACAACGCACCACACCACACCACAGTGTTCACAGATGAGCTTTTACAAGGAGGTGAAAGCAAAGACAACTTCTGACCTGACATTTATAAAAAAAAAATAAAATGTGTGGAGGATTTGTACCAATGGTGGGCGCTGTCCCTTCCTCACACGGGATTCAAATCCACAGAACAATCCAAACAAGATAAATCTGTGAGAGAACATTGTGGGAATTCAATGTAAAGTCAAAGTGTCATGAAGGGATAAAACAACTATTCACCGTGAGCCCTCAAACCTCCAGAAATCCCACTTTCACACTCAAAATCTCTTAATGAGTTGCACAGAAAAACACTTTCATTCATTATTAATTAAATTCCATCTAATAATTTTACATTTAACCATTGCAACTAAACATTATTATTCAGTACACAACGCATCTTCTCATTAACGTCACCGCAAACTTCTATTTCTTATAAAGTAATGTCCTTGTTTGATTTGGTTTTATGTCTCTTTAAAACGTTTTGCAATAATTTGTCTCATAGTGAAGAACAGTGTCCCAACACAAGTTGGTTGTTACCATTAAGGGACAAAAGTGTCCTCTAAAAAAATGCCATAAAAATAGCACATATTAATATTTTTTTTACATGCCAGTGTTTGTGTCGTCATCTCGTATTTTTCAATACATTAATCTATATGCAAAGTGGATTTTTTCTTGGGGAGATTATTGGAGCCTTGGACCTGTCAATAATTAGTAGCAGCAATGATTTTGATAGAATTTCTTATTTGTTTTGTAGCGCCTGATTTACAAAAAATGACTTTGTTACCATTAAAGGTGTCTTAATATTTTTCATGACTTTTTTTTTTTTTACATAAATCTTTTATTCCACTACAGTGTTTTTCACAAATACTAAAAGTTTGATTAATTTCTGACCCTTTATGTGGCGTCCAGTGTTTGTGCATCAAAAAATGTTCAAAAAACAAAAAACAAAATACATCCATCAAAATGCTGGAATAATTTGGCTTACACTGAAGAATAGTGTCCCTGTTAGCAGCACAACACAAGTCTGACACAATAAAACATTAAAATAAATATGAAACCGTGAAGAAAAAGAAGCGAATGTGGTTTGATAAAGCACATTTTTGCTTGAATCCAACTTTTGTGATCATGTTTCTTCAGACAAATAATCATTTCTTGTGTAAAGATCTATAATGTGTCTTCAGCAGGCAGACGTTGTGAGGTTAGAGGCCCATAGAGACTTATAGAGATTAAGTGCACTGCAGGCTCCACTGTAAACTATAATAAATCACAAAAAGGACACAATTAAAACTTAAATGAAAATTAAACTAATAAAAAGCACAACCTTCCAACCACATTGTTCATATTACAACGTTGGAAAATGTAAAGCCGCCCTCAGTAATGTGTTGTCTGTGTCTATATTTGTGTTTTGTGTGCGATAAGAAAAGCCGGCGGTCAGCGTAAAAGCCCAGGTAACGCCGGGGCCGGTGATAACGCCTCCAGCTAATGATTAGAGCGTGGCCTCCACACAAACACACAAAAAAAGTCTTCACACGCACTGTTTACCCTGCTGCAAATTTAATTTACAGTTTGCATCTCATTTATAATTTAAACGTGTGTGTTGAGTCATTAAAGATTTTTTTTCTGCACCTTGATTTTCCGTAATTGTTCACTAGTACAAAGAATATATAAGGTTTTTATTTATAACAGACACCAAATGGTTCCTATGTATTTGTTATCTGCTGAGTGTGCTCCTTCTATCTCAAGGTCAGTCGGGCTGGTGGCAGCATTTGCCACTTCGCTATCAGCTCAGTGTGTTTGTCCCTGTGAGAGTATGTGTGTGCGTTTGCTGTGTGAAGGTATGAAGCCTGTGCAGAAGTGAGTGGACGTGAAATTGCATGCGAACTAAATGCAGTGTGAATAGAGTGTGAAAGCATGGAAACTTACAGAAATATGTTTGTTTTTTAAAAGCAGGTAAGTAAAAACTGAATAGAAGTCACGTGTTAAAGTCTCCACAAAACTAAATCTCCTAAGACCCGCCGTCCTCATATGGGGACATTATGTTTTAGGTTGGTTGCAGCTTCTTATTCTGCTTCATATAAACCTGTTGTCTATGTCTCATAAGGAGACACTTTTTTCTGCCATGTACTGGAAGCGAAGTGTCGATGAATTTGTTTATTTATGCTCGTACTCGTTTCAGGACGTTGGGATTTCATCATTTCCAATTCTGCTTTTGCATTAAAATAAACAGTTTTATATTTTGGTTCCCATTGGAGACTTAAAATGTAAAATACAGTGAAATAATCCCTTTGTCCACAGTTCAAAGATGATGCTTATTTTTTTTATACTTCTTAATTCCTACTAATCCCAAATACCTAAAGATCTTAATCATATTTTAAATAAATTAACATGAATTCCAAACAAATGCTTGAATCTCAGGAGGTTAAAGTGTATTTGTCTATAATATTAAATATTAGCAAGAATAAAAGGCCCAACACTGTATTGACTCAGTGGGAAATTAGATACGACACACACTGGGCTGACATCGTTTTTGGGACACAGGGAAGTCAAGATAGTTAAGAAGTAGTTTTTCACATCTGATGAAAGAAATAAAAATATAAAATCTCCATTTATTTGTTTAATGTTGAAAAACGAGGAGTAATTAACTGTTGTGAATATACATTTTACTACTGTAGGACATTCTTGTGGTTTGTTAGCACTGAAAAAAAAATGAAAATATGAAGAAACATTCATTTCACACACTTGCCTACTTGCATTTCTTTGGTTACTTTGGCCATTTGTTACCTGTGGAAACGGTTCTCTTTGATTATTCTTGTTTTGTTGAGATGCTGTACCTCCAACAACTGTTAAAACTGAATAGTACAATGCAGCACATTCTATCATATAAGGCTCAAACTGTGGCCCTTTATTTCTACAATGAAAAATATGGATAAGAAGTGCATGCATAAGATGTTCCTAATGCAGTGTCTAGTGTCTTGTTTGTTCATATTCTATGAATTGTCACCATTCTGCTATGAACTGTAAGTTATCAGAAATAATCAGATTGCAATACCATTAATGTCCACTGGGAGCTCAGAACTAGCCCTCTCAATAGATCAACAGTGGCTACAGTAGCTTTGCAGCACAGCAGTGTCTCCATTCACAATCAGAAACAGTGATGGCATCAAAACATTTTAGAATACAAAAAAAAACAACCCAAAATTGAAATATTTTCAGTAATATAAATTGAAAGTAGATTTTTCTAGTGGGGATTATTAGACCCTAGGACATGTCAGTGATTAGTAGCAACATAGATTTTGATGGGTTTTTATTTATTTATTTTTGGAGTGTCTGATTCAAAAAATCACTCCCATTAAACCCCATTGAAATCCATTAATTGAAATGGAACTGCTGTCGTTCCACATATAACATCAGGATGAAAGATATAGTTGAAAAAGTCTCAGTTACACACACACACAGGTCAGTGTAAAGATCACTACGAACCCACGCATCCCCATGACCTAACAACATCATCTCTTTGTCATAACAAACTGCAGCAAATCACACTTGCATTTGCAACATTTTGGTACCTTTGCCAAGTTTGATGGCAAAAAGCACAACTACCACTAAGTTGAAAATTTAAAGTTGTTTCTCTAACGTGAGAAAAAAATTGGCCGTTTAATCTTCAGCTATAAGTTGATGCTGTAGCCATGGTGACAGTCCAGACCCTAGAAACTGACGTGCACCTCCCCAGACATGCAACTACAATGCAAACCTGTGATTGGTCTGTTTTGTTTCCGCTTCAGTATTTCTGACTGCTTCTACTTTGTCACAATTTTTGAGTCGGTTTCTTTGGATCAGTGAAGATGGAACATACTGAGGAACGGTTAACTGAGGAGGATCAGAGATACAAACATTCATCTTCAGAAAGTTTCAGGCGTGTTTGTTGTAAGTGAAGCAGGAAATAGAAACAAAAATGTACCCGACTGACAAAAAACACAGTTTAAAGGAGCCTTAACAGAGCACAGTCAGAGGTAATTCTCTAGAGCCAGACTCTATGTAGGACCAGGCTTAATGTAAGAAGCTATGAAAGACAGTGGACTTATACAATACATGTAACAGAAGAGATGAGAAGGGGAATGCAGTGAGGTGATCCAGGTGAAGTGCTTACCTGAGCATTCCAACAACTGTCCTCCCCAGATGTGTGGAGCAGTATTTGTTCAAGATAAGATACCGACAGCCAGGACGAACCAGGAGAGTCGGCCTCCTCTCTGTCTGACAGGCCAGGGCGTGGGTCTGTTTGTCACCGTGTCTGAGGAGCATTCAGCTCTGAAACTGTTGCATCCTCCGAAACTTTAAATCTTATTCTTTCAATGTATTTAACAATGAATTCAAAGCTACAGCGTTAGAATGACACGCTCTGGCCCTCATTCCCCTGTGAAGCTCTTGTAGCCTCGTTTCTTTTGGTTTTAAACCAAGAATAACAAACCGCAGACAAAACTTAGTGACTAACTAGCAAAAAATTATCAGTTGGGGGACCTTCAAGAAATAAAAGCTCTATGAAAAGCATTCCAAATAAATGCGTGTGCTGGATCTGTGCATTTAGTTTTTATTTCAAGTTTTCTTTTAATACTAGAAATGAAAACTGTGTCAGACAAATGTTATTTTATCATTTGCATTTGATTGAAAACGCTCTCTGCTCGACTGCTGCAGGTTACAAGGAGATACTGGCTAGTTAATGACATTCATTCACTTATTATTAGTCTACTAGAGCACAACTACTCATTTAGTAGGTTTCAAACTGACGAACGGTTATTTTGACTCCTGTTGTTGTCACGGCAACTGTCAAACATCTTGATGTCACATCCTGTTTTTACAGCATCATTGAAGAATTTAGCTTGTGGAGCTTATACTGGCTAGCTGAGAGGCTAGAAGGAGCTAATGTTAGCCGAGAGGCTAGAAGGAGCTAATGTTAGTTGAGAGGCCTGGAGGAGCTAATGTTAGCTGAGAGGCCAGGAGGAGCTAATGTTAGCTGGGAGGCTAGGAGGAGCTACTGTTAGCTGGGAGGCCTGGAGGAGCTAATGTTAGCTGAGAGGCCTGGAGGAGCTAATGTTAGCTGAGAGGCCTGGAGGAGCTAATGTTAGCCGAGAGGCCAGGAGGAGCTAATGTTAGCCGAGAGGCCAGGAGGAGCAACTGTTAGCTGGTAGGTTAGGATGAGCTACTGTTAGCTGGGACGCCAGGAGGAGCTAATGCTAGCTGAGAGGCGAGGAGGAGCTAATGTTAGCCGAGAGACCTGGAGGAGCTAATGTTAGCTGAGAGGCTAGGAGGAGCTAATGTTAGCCGAGAGGCCAGGAGAAGCTACTGTTAGCTGAGAGGCCAGGATGAGCTACTGTTAGCTGAGAGGCTAGGATGAGCTACTGTTAGCTGAGAGGCTAGGATGAGCTACTGTTAGCTGGGGGCTGGGATGAGCTACTGTTAGCTGGGAGGCTAAGATGAGCTAATGTTAGCTGGGAGGCTAGGAAGATTCAAACTAAAACAAATTAAATCAATCAAAAAAATTAAAAAAAAACAACTACAAAATGTAATTATTTCTGAGAGGTGACATCACGCGTTTATGGGACGTCCCATAAACCCAACCCAACAAAACATAGCGTAGTATATTTCAGTGTCATTACATTTTAGTGTGGTTATATTTTAGGGTCATTATTCAGATCTTTAAACCCGTGTGTGGATGCATCGGTGTGTCCGGGTCAAAAGTCGCGCTGTTCGCCTGATGAAGCTGGAATGTGAACAGTGGACTCTGATGTGAAGTCCATCCAACACGGCTCAACTGTTTCCTACAGGTGAACGGTCTCCGCTATCAGTTCACACCCTCGCTGATTATACGCAGTTATGGTGATCACTCTGAGGAGGAAGCTCTAAAACTAAAACTGTTTATTACGTTTGCGATCCGTGTTTTACGACCATTTCACTCTCTTTATTCATAAGAGTGCAGTCAGTCACTTACCTAAACTAGATGCAGCCTGTAAATATGTTTTCCACTCTTAATGTATTTACTATTATTAAGTTTTCTTATTTTGTACGTAACTTGTATTTTTGTCTTGTCCTGCCGCTCATCTTATCTTATCTTATCTTATCTTTTTGGTTAAAATTCGTCATCGCTCAAATTTCTGCTGTTATTACTCAAACGAAAATGTGCAAATCCTTTATCTCAGAGCTGATGCTTATCTATTTGAGGATGATCGAGAGTCGTAAACTGATTGCACGATCTGAACTCATCCTCCACTTTTAAGAACTTCAACTACAAGTAACATCCAGATCAAATTCTGCAAATGCAAAAGGCCTTTTTATATCTGTGGCACGTTTTCACTTCAATTTTCATTCATAAAAGGAAAAATGTTGTTTTTTTCTTTTAGCTGTTCCACAGTTTAGTCCCTGGCGTTTTTTTAAAAAAAACAAAACAAAACAAGTTCTATTCACTTCAATGACGAGTCAACGAACGGCTGATGAAGTGTTGTCAGGTGAGTTATCACATGGTCAGTTTGCACATAGTCATAAATCAATAATCCTGCCCTGCAGCACGCACAAAAACACACATTATCACCACTCCCTGAGTCTGAAGCTCATCTTCTGTGGCCCGTGTTTGTGTTGTTTGACCTTTGACAGCTGCAAAGACAACGAATGCACGAATCAATGCCCGACCACTAGCACATAAGCGCGCATAAAAACCAGCACAGCGTTAGCAGCCAAACACACAAACACACAAACACACACACGTGCAGGAGGCCTGAGAAGAACCACCCCGCGGGTTCTCCCTCCGCCTCTGTTTGCCAGCAGAACGGGTGACAGCTGGCCGCGAGGCTCGCCGCTGTTGAGCGATCGAGCCACGAGCAAATGAGCTGTGCAAATTGGCCCTTTATGGGACTGTGGGGGAAGATGTTTCACACCCTATTTCACTCTTCATCATTGTTTGGACAGAAAGAAGAAGAAGAAAAAAGGAAAAGAAAAAGAAAAGGATCAATCTGCGAGAGATTTAGCGGAGTAATGATGATGAGTAACAGGGATTTATTCAACATTTGAAGGGGGCCGCGGGCGCTCGGAGCCGTCGGAGCGGAACCATCAGAGACACTTATGTTCACGCAGGATAAATAAAAGTCTGAGAGATAAACGCAACATTAAATAAACTACAGAAAATACATAAAGCGTTTGTTAAGAAGATGCTTTAAATAGAAAGGGAGCGGCACAGAGTGTGTGTGTGTCGTTTATGACTATTCTGAAAGTAAATTATCAGCTACCAGACACGATCAGCCATAACATTATGACCACCTTCCTAATATCGTGCAGGTCTCCGTTGTGCGTCTGAAAGAGTTGTGACTCATCAGGGGATGGATGTGGGACCTTCTGAGGGTGTTACATGTTGTTAGTGGGGGAGCTTTGAGGGGAGGGGCCTCTGTGGATCATCCCACAGATACTGGATCAGTTTGGGATCTAGTGAATTAGGAGCCCAGGTTTTTTTTTAGTTGTTCCTAAAGCGTTTGTGTGTGTGTGTGTTTCAAGGAGTGTCATCGCTATTGGGTGGGGGGGTCTGGTCTGGTCTAGGTGGGGGCTACATGTCTAAGTAACCTCCACATGAATGAATTCCAGGTCTCATTGTCCAGGAACAATGAATCGTCACAAGATGGTTTTAATGTTATTTCCTTCTCCTGTGAGTGGTCATAATGTTGTGGCTGATCTGTGTAGTTACTTATTTTATGTATTACAGTGACAGTCATTGGACGGATCAGATGCAACATTACAGTTACTGTTTGCATAATGTTTGTTCATTCCAACCTCTTTAATTTGGGGTTTAATCTTAATAATTAAATCGTGTTTGAACTGTCTGAACTAAATGTATTTGAGGTTGAGGAGAAATGAATCAGATGAATCACACTCTTAACTCTGATGTTGTTTTTTGGATTCATTTTTTTGTACCCTGTTTCTGACCCGTGACGTCTCCCTCTTTGTCTGAACGCCATTTCACACAGACACAGATCTTCATTAGCTTAAACAAATGCACCAGCGTGATCAGTTTTCTGTCTTCACGCGACTTAAAGGTCACGTCGTTCTCCCGATGAAACAAGACGTGATCAATTCTGATGTGAAAGTCTGCAAACCCACCTGACCTTTCCTGTTAAACGCAGCCGTCCAGTCGACCCTCCACTTAAAAAAAAAAAGGTTTTGCTTAGTTGCAAATTGACTTTAATCTTCGTTGCACAGAATGATTCATGAAGGGTTATTTTTTTTCGTGGTGCATCCATAGAATTTCTCAACAGATTCTTATGAAGTAACATTAATTGCGTCCCAGAGCCTGAACCCAGCAGTAGCAGGGTTAGGGCTCGGCCAGATAGGGCCTGACAGGCTGAAATGAAACACAGATAGGGGGAATGGCAGACAGGCAGACAGGAGCCAGTCTCTCGTGGGCGCTGGAGATTAGACTGACTCCTACTTCACATTCCCCAGCGAGCAGAGCAGAGCAGAGCACCAGCGGCGTGCTTCTTTAAATCCAGCCTGTTTAAATCCTTTCTTCCCCCTCTATCTGGTCCCTGTGTCCACTGACATGTTTCTGTGGGTGGGGAGGGGGGAAAGACGAGGAGGAATTCACATTTTTGGGGATGATGTGAACAAAGCTGGGACCAGAAAGAGCAGCAGAGGAGAGGCTACAGGCCACGGGCCACCGTGCACCAGCAGCAGCCACGAGGCCGGAGGTCTGGAAGAACGCTTCTGACAGAAAACCAGGAGACGTGTATCACTGGAAAACTGTTGAAAAATGGGCAAAACCTCATCTATACATTTATATATGCAGCAGGTAAAATGAATATTGAACACATCACAGATCATAAACATCTACTTCCTGATTCTCACTGGAACGTTCAGAAGTTCAGAAATCCTTCTGGAACCAACGCAGTCACAATGTTGGGCAACAATAAGGTTGTGGAGGTCTTGAGCAAGTTCTTTGCTTTTATCCATCATGAGATGTTCCCTGTGTGACACCTTGGTAATGACACACCTTTTTATAAGGCCGTCAGTTTGGACTGAACCAGCTGATGTTCATTTACACTGAGTAGGAGCAGGATGGTTTTCTGATCACTGATAGATTCCAGCTGGTGTCTTGGCTTTCAAGGCCTTTTTCACCTCCCTTTCTGCAAGTGTTCAATACTTTTCCGTACTATAAGTTATGTGTATTATTACACATAACTTAATTTCTGAGCTTATTTGTTCTGATTTCTTTTTATGTATGGATTACTGGGACTGTTACCAACACCTGGTGAAAATTTCATGTCAATATCACCTTTAGAAACATGCTTACTATGAAAAATTGTGATGTGTTCAATACTTATTTTACCCGCTGTATATATATATATATGTGTGTGTGTGTGTGTGTGTGTGTGTGTGTGTGTGTGTGTGTGTGTGTCACCAATTTATCTCATAAAGGGACCAGATCTTGTGAAAGGCCTCCATCTCTGGACTTATCTGGACATTTACATCAAATACTCCATTTGCAAAAGTAAAAAAAATGTAATTATTCTTTAGCTCTTTTCTTTTGAGAGTCTTCATACAAATATCCCTTGTGGAATGAGGTTGATCTCGTTTCCAAACCTTTGGCCTGTACTCTACCTGTGCAGCGACAGAGCATCATATCATAGAAACAAGGTCGAGATCCGACCAATCAGGTCGCACGTGTCCAGCTTTAATTTCCTGTGTTCACACACATTAAATGGTGAATGATAACGTTTCCTCATAGTCCTTGTTTGGGAGATGCTTATAAAATCATCTTTACTGGAGCTGAATAAATGAGGATGTGATTCTAATTCTGCATCATGTTAAATCATTATTTATTCATCTTCACCCTGATGTTGGTCGTCTGGTTCATAGTCAGCGACACAAACAATCTCACATCTGAGTCTTTTTTTCTTCTGTTTTATAACAAAATACTTAATAAATTCATTACATGGTGAATTATTGATTTGATTTGATCTTTATTTTTCTCAAACCATCCTACAAGATTCTAAACATTAAACATAATAATATCTGTGTTTTAAAAATGATCCAAATACGCGTTTATTAGAAAAAACCTACATTTGTTTTTAAAATGTGTGATGTTATTGCACATTTTTATGAAATGTGTTTAAATGTAGACAAAGTTTCCCTCTTAAATCATGTGTGTTGCCACTTTCTGTTGTGTTTTGTTGTAATGTTATGTTGATGTGTGTGTGTGTTTGTGGACACTTGAATTTCCCCCACGGGATGAATAAAGTATCTTTCCTGTTCTATTTCTCTTCTATTTTTTTCAAAAAGTAATTCATGAATAAAATGTTTAAACCTGTAAATCTGTGCTCAGTGTTATGTTCTGTCCTTGTTGCTGTTTTTTGTAGCGTGTCAGTCCTGCATAAAAGTCCGTCTGCACCGTTTGCTTGCGTCATTCGTGTCGACTGTGAACCAGAGACCAGAGACCTGCATGAGCTCAGATTAGGCCTGAAGCCTGAAGCTTCTGTATGCATCATGTTTAAACGCTGTGATGTTTGAAGGTTTGAGGAAATACGTAACTTAACTCCACACGGCTCCTGTATTAAATAAACGAAGCTGAATGCAGCTTAGGTTTCTTTCTGGTTTAGTTTGGTTCAGCTCCAGGTCCAGGATCTTTTAAAAGACCCAGGAACGAGGTCACATGGGTCCCAGACCACATGACCACCTCCACATGTGGACTGACACCAGATCAGTGTGATGGATTTACATGGAGCCATGTATTCTGATTCCAATCAGTTTAGAAACCGAAACTAAATGAAAATGCTCCATATAAACACCTCAGTGGGAATAAAAAGGCCCAGAGTAAATGACAGGGGCAGAATATTCCTTTTCTCAAACTGATCTACAGTCATGTAAACCAGGGGGGTCAAACCCATTTTAGTTCAGGGGCCAAACCAGTTTGATCTCAAGGGACCAGTAACACAACAGCTTATTAACTTGCTATTTACTTTAGTGTTTAGATTTCTTAAGAAGTGCAAGGTGCACGTGCAATTTCTTATTTTATCGAATATTTTCAGCTGATATCTTCAGTGTAATTTTAACAAATTCATCCCACGGGCCGAACTGGACCCTCTGATGGGCCGGTTCTGGTCCCCAGGCCGTATGTTTGACACCCCTGATGTCAACAGTGAATCTGAGTGAAGTGAGGCTACGTTCTCTCTGAGCATGCTCAGTCTGGAGGCAAATGCTCAGTGACGTTTCCTCAACTGGTGGAGAACTTGTTTTTAATAACTAGAAAAATAGAAACAGGTCCATCAATAATGAAATGAACTCAGTCTGAGACTGAAGCTGGAAAACCTTGAAGACAAACAACACAATAGTAAAAGTGGATATGAGCCGACAGACTTTACGAATCAAACTGCTGCTGCTTTAATAATAAAGGTAAAAACAATAGGTAAGTAGCTCCTGCTGGTTAGACAGAGACTCCATCTTTGATCAGCTCACATGGAACCAGCTGACCTGAAACTTCCAATCAGAATGAGACAGAAGCCTCCATGTAAACCTGGCTACCTGTGATCAGATCAGGATGGATGGAAATGTGAACGTCCTCAAACTCTGACTGCATCCGTACCTTCACATCCTGATTTCTCTCCAGACCAGACGCCTGCACGCGTCATTCACATCGACAGCTACAGGAGACAAGACTTCAGACCTGCTCCCTGCGAACGGGAACACGGTCGTCTGCCATCGAGCTAAGAGGAGAAAAGTACAGCACCGTTGGAATCAGCTGTGGTGAGAGGTTCAATCCGTGCACCTTCTTCTTCTACCACGTCCTATCAGGGCTGTTTCACCATGTCTCTCTTAAACTCTCATTATGGTTTTCAGGTCCTGTGATGAATGAAGCCTGGGAGGATCTTATCTGGAGGGATCATAGCATCAATTTGCACCACTAGCAAAAAAGAGTAGGAAAAAAGAAGCTCTGAAACAAGACAGCGCACAAACACGCAGCCTTTAGCCCGTCTTTAGCTTTCATCCACAATAAATACCTCAGGAGAATTCTTCACTTATCTCACAGCCGTGTGTATGTAAAATGAAGATAGAGGCTAGAAATTCCATTCCAGTCCAGAGAATGCAGCCGTAAAGGACAGCGGCGTCGCATTAGAGGGTGATCAAAGTCAAAAGGCATTTCTATGAACACACTCTCGGCCTCCCTGGTGGATAGGCCTATCAGCCGGCGGAGAAACATGACCAAAAACTGACATAAACAGCAGATACGCGGCGGCCAGCACTGGGAATGTGGCGCATTCACGAATCCCAACTTTTTATTGACATAACCACAGACTGACCGGGGGCGAGCAGCATGACGCGGCGGCGGAGCGGGGCCTCACCCATCACCTCATCCATACGCCTGCTATCTGGACGTACTGAGAGACGCAAATTACTCCATGTGCTAAACCATCTCTCTGGCTTTTTCTTTTCTTTTTTTTTACTTAAGGGTGAAAGATTGATCTGACTTCATACGGTGCACTCAGAGTTTAAGGCTGAGGAAAATATGCTAAATGGACAAATATTAATATAAGAAACAGTCATTTCATTATTTGAGGTTTGAATTATTTTATTTCACTTCAGTTTTTCTTGTTGTTACACGTCCCTGATGCCAACACAAAATATAATAAAAATTACAATAAATAATTCCTGTCGTTTTCGTCCTTGAACTGAACCTGGAACCGTTAATTATATAGAGAGAAATCACATAAATCTGTTTTATTTATTTATGCAAACCGCATTTTTATGGCTTAAAAGACTTGAAAGAACTTCCTAGAAAAATCCTTTTATTAAATGTGACTGTGGAACCTACTGAAATATAAAGTACGGGGAGAAATAAAAAAATATTACAATATAAAAGAATAAAATAAAAAATAACAAAAAACAGCAATGCATAAAACATCATAATAATGAAATCAACTATGCAATAAATACATTTTATAAATACAAATAAAGGAAACTCACTACAGATTTATTTTACACACAAAACCAGTTACGTTCTAAAATAATCGTAAGGTTCTTACACAAATCTGGTTTATTGACATTTGGTAATAAAATAATAATAAAGCTAAGATCTATGCACACATGATACATACCTTATGAAAATAGTACCGTTAATAATTAATGATAAATACACACCAGACTTTAACACAGTCTCCATTTTACAAACGGGCTCCTTATATGTTCAGACCTTCCTCTTAGTCATATTTGCTGCATATAACACTTATTAAAAAAAAAACATGTGCTTCACAAAGAGAAAAAATAATAAAATGAAGTTTTATCACTTGTATTTGTTCTTATGGAGTAGAATTCTAATTATTGAATGAAATGTGAATTTATATTCCACGTATTCACTTAAATTCTTATTAAAAACAGTAATAACTATAGTTTGTCTGTGATAAAGTGGAATAAATGGATTGTGGGAGCGGCGCCTGGACTGCGCTTCATCATTTTTCCTATGAAAGATTCACTGTATTTTTATTTTCTTACTGAATCATTGCAGCACATTTGTTATTTAATTAACTATTATTAGTTATTATTATAACAGGAAATCTAAATCTAACAAACGTCCTGTTACAGCTCCATAGAAACCGTCAGTAGGAGATAATGTTCACTACAGGCCAAACGTCTGGAAGCAGCTTTTAACTTTCTGTTCACATGCTTCCCTTAAAAACCAGCACGAGTTCTATGTGTTTACTACATGATCAGAGTCTCATCTCACATTTTCCTCAGTTTACCTTCAGCTGAACATTAATGTTACCAGAACATTGATGAATAAATGTCAGCAAAAGAAAAGAAGAAGGTTTAGTTTTAGGGTCGAGAAGATTTAAAGAGTCACAACTTCAGAGTCTACATACGAATATCTCTCATGGAACAAATGTCTCATATGTGTCATGATGATGTTAAAGCGAGAAAAACTCAAATACCTGATAATTATAGTAAAAATGTCTCCTAGTAAGTTCCTCTTTATATGATAATCATGATCTTTTATGTATAAATCTGATCTTTATCTTCTAGTGTAAGTCAGAGATAAACTCTTACACATCATGTTATAAGATGCTGTGCTGATGCTGTTTGTGCCACTAACTAACGTCATGTCCCTTTACTTCCTGTTTAAATCCCGTCTTAACTAGCGCAGCCACTAGGGGGCGCTGTCACATCATGTGTCGGTGCTTTTTCTAAAACATCTCCTACTTCGGCTAGTTGCACAAACAACAACGTTATTTTCTTAGGACAAATTAAACAAATCCCATCTTAAAAGTGAGTCGTAGCTTAGTGCACTGGAACTTTTACGTTTTCAGCTTGTGTTGTCCACCCTGAGGCCTCTGTTCTTTGATTTAGTGGAACTGTACATTTACATGGAAACACAAAACGTAAACTGTTAGTAACATTCGCACCGGGGTTACATTGGAAAACTGCACAAACTCTGCTGGTGTAAACACCACGTGGACGATGGCGCGCACACCAGCGTCAGGCCGAGCAGATAACGCTGAACGCTCGACGCTACGAGCCAAGAACTTTCAGCTTTTCTGTGTCCACGCTGCAAACACAGCTGCCGCCCGGGAGTTTTCTGAACTCTCCGTCTTCAAGGGGAACCTTCTTCTGGTTTATCTTTGGTCTGGACTGCCTGTTTTAATCTACTGCAAACACTCGGGACACAAATTGTGCAGCGCTGCCCGTCATAAAATGAAAGGGGGTCGGTTCACAGCCCACATTAGGTTATTGGTTCATTAGTGAGCTTCATATGTGCTGGTGGGAAGCCTTAGTGAGCATAGGATATGGATTTTACACTGAGCTAAGCTAATGAGCTAAGCTAACGAGCTAAGCTAATGAGCTAACTGTCGTCTGACTCCGCCTCCTGAATTAGCATAGAGGGACATTCATCTAACTCTCAGCAAGAGAGTTAAGAACATGTGGCTACATTTTCCAACCATTCACTTTCATGCATTTTTATGTAGAAGGAGCTTTAATCGAGCCTTTTGTCTTCACATCAAAATCTTGTAGTTTGTTTAGTTGAGCAGGTTTAATGTTGTGGAAGTTGTTCTGTTAAATGGAGCTGGAAAAGAGTCATAAAGTAACAACAACAATCCATCATGAAAGTTAAAGGCTTTATTGAGTGATGCAGGTTTATTCACTCACTCGTAAAATTCACTGACTCGTGAGCACCAGTCAGATTTCAGCATGTGTTTCCCAGCAGCCAGAGCTTTGTGGGACGTGTCTTCCTGTTTACTGACTTTCAGTTTGTCCTTCTTATCTATCTATCTATCTATCTATCTATCTATCTATCTATCTATCTATCTATCTATCTATCTATCTATCTATCTATCTATCTATGGAATACACTCTGAGACGGAAGGGGAACATCCGGGTTCTCTCTGCAGCCTCAATTATTCCTGTTACTTGAAAACGTGTTTGCTGCAGCCATGTGTGTGTGATTTTTATTTTTCCTGATGCAAAATAATAATAATAATAATAATAATAATAATAATAATAATAATAAGTATTTTTTTCTCTTGGGTGGATAGGTTAGATAGATAAAATATGATAGGAAAGGTTAGAAGATAAAATAAAATATGAGAAAACTAAAACGGAAATAGACCTGAGTGACTGAATTTATTTATTTATTTATTTATTTCCTGTTGGATTATGGCTGAAAAGCTTCCTTTCTGTGGTAAATATCCTCGCAGCACCAGGTGCATCAAGTTCTCGGTCATGAATAGAAGCAGACAGACAGACAGACTCTCCTCCGTGATTCATTCATTAGAGTCGGTGCCAGGTAATTAATCGCATCAGTCCTTTGAACGGACACGACGTCACGTCTGAAGAGATGAAGCGAAGCAAATAAAAGCAACGACAGTTTATTTGGTATCATGACACTTTTACGCATTTCTGGAGTGAATTAAGAAATCGAAAAAATTTCGCTTTTCGTTTTTCCCTTTGATCCTTTATTGGGTTTATTTTATTTAAATTCAAAACGAATTCTTCTGGCGTTCGCATTTTTTATTAATTGCATTTTGATTAGTTATTTTTCATTATTTCTATCGTCTGTTTATTTCATTTATTTCCTAATTTAAGTTCTTTGTAAATTGATTGTGGGGTAAAGGGGCAGATTCTGTTTATTCTGATTATTATTTCATTCAGATTTAGAAACGTTGTGTTTATATTAATTGTTTTGTTTTAATCAATGAATGAAATAAAAACTAAAATTAGTTTAAAACATGGACACACGTTTAAAATCCTGCTGAGGCTTTAAACCGGTAAACGAGGCGGGGACACGTTCGCTTTCTTTCTTTCTTTCTGTCTTTCTTTCTTTCTTTCTTTCTTTCTTTCTTTCTTTCTTTCTTTTTTTGGATTAAATACCAGGACATGACAGAATTACAGGAGGAAAACAAAAGGTCAGATCGTAGAAGAATTTCCCTGGAGTAGAAGAAGACCCCGTGATGTTCTTTAATCCAGAAAGAAGTTTCAGAAGAAATTTAATTACAGATGAATTAAAATGAGGCGGATAAACGAGCTGATGTTCGCTGTCAACACAACACAGAGCTGTTTATCTCCAGTTTGATCAGAGTTTGTGTTAAGACATCATTTATTCCTCCTTCCATTTCTATTTTTACTCTTTTATGCATCATTATTTTTGATGTGAGCTCCACGGGATGAGAGCAGGGGACGTTAAACATAAAATGAGTCCTGTGTGTTCGCTGTGTTTTATTGCACATTTACTGAAACAATTCGTGGTCTGATTGTTATAATCGTATCACATCAGCTGCGGAATTATGACACAGCTGATGATATTTTATTTTGCAGGGCCGCTGCCCCATCGTAACTCCATCCTGCTGCTTTTCTTGCCTGCAGAGTATTATTGCTCGTATATTTCTTATCGGTTCGCAGCTTTTAAAGAGAACTCATTCACATTTATCTCCTCGTAAAAAAGCAACTTTCTCCGCACTGCGTTTTACCACCACTGGTTGATTTACACAAGGTCATTTATAGATTAATCCTCTCGCCTTTCTAATCTTTATATTTATTTAATAATCCAGTTTTCCAAAATAAAACACATAAAAAAATAATGATAATGGCAACACGTTGTTGTAAAATGTCCAACCATCGAATAAATGATATGTGTAACCCCAGTGAAATCCTACTAATGAGAATATTTTAATTCATAAAACACATCAGAATAAACTGAGCCTTGAACGTGTCCTGCGTGTGTGGCCTCAGAAAGTGAATACGGCTGCTATTAAAGCTAATAGCTCTGGACCCCCTCAGCCCTGAGCTTTGGACCCTCTCCTCTCCCTCTCCAGCACCCAGGGGTCCTCCCTCCCTCCTCCTTACCGCCCTCCTTCCCTCCGTCCCTCCCTCCCTCCCTCCTCTCCCCCCCCCACCACCACCACCACCACCTAGGCCTACCTCGGAGCTGCGGGCTGCGTCACGTGTTTTTCTCCCGTACAAATTTTCCAGTAGGAGAACGAATAGGAGCACACCCATATCAGCAATTATCAGCGACAGCAACTATCTCCAGATATACGGAAAGGAAGAGGAGCGTCGCGCAGTAGTCCGGGATCCTCTCTACCAGCAACAAAAAAAACTTTGGTTAACTTTGGTCGTTACGCGCAACTTTTACGCACCGAATCCGAGACATTCGCTGAAGCTCCATCTTCCGTCTCTATGTGCGTGGAGTGACACCGCTTGCCCACCGCGCTCCTATATTGAGGTTTGGGGACCCGCTCAAGGACCGGACCGCTTTATCACCCGACCGTCCTTATCTGGTGAGATAATAACACTGAGAGCCCTTGGGAAGAAATTGTGTTGCTCGTGTACGCAGTGGAGAGCTATTATCAAGGTTTTATGTGATTCGAGTTACTGTTGATAAAAATATACATATTTATATGTGGCTGCTTGATACGGAACTCGAGCTCACTATCTGTTGCGCTTGATTTGGTTTCCGTTGCGGTTATGATTTAATGAGGCCGGCGCGGAGCCGCAGGATGTCTGGGGGCGCTGATAGTTCGCCTCTATCTGCGCGCACAGATATCAGCGATCGTTAATGTCATTTTAATTCATTTCATGTCAGTCACAGTGATACAGGTGAAATATGACTGATGATACCGAGTGACAGTGGAATCCTTTGTCACTAACAGAAATCACACCAGAGTTTTTTTTTTTTGTTATCATTATTATTCTTATTATCACCTTTAATTTACACATTACTCTGATTTCACCATCCAGCTGCTCTTGAAACTTTTCAATCCTCATATTTATTAATAATTTTATTGCCTCTCTTGTATCTTTGACAGGGAAGGATTCTCCATTTTTAAAAAAGACATTTGCACAAGAAGAAAGTTCCTCAGGAGAGGGGGAAAGAATCTTTACGCGTGGCTTCCACCTCCTCCTCATCCTCCTCAGGACTCCACACAGGACGTAAAAAAATAAATTTGGTAAAATGTATCAAAGTCTGGCCCTTACGTCCAACCAGTCCCCTTACGCGCACGACACCGGGAATTACATGCACCCCACGGCCAGCTCTCCGGTCTACGTGCCCACCACCAGAGTTCCAGGCATGCTGCCCACCCTGCCCTACCTGCAGACCTGCGACTCGCCCCATCAGTCCCACGGCCTCGGCGGACACCACGGCTGGCCCCAGACCGGCGCCGACGGCTCATCCTTCGCATCCAGCAGCCCCCACCCCACGCACGGATTCTCCTACTCCCACAGCCCGCCGGTCAGCACCAACACGGGCCGGGACTCGACCTACCAGAGTCCGCTGGTTTTCGGTAACGGCACCCGGGCCGATCAGTACGGAGGCGCTCTGGTGCGCTCGGTGGGGGGCTCCTACTCCAGCCCTTACGCGTACATGAGCCCGGAGATGGCGACGTCCTCCTGGACGCCGGGACCGTTCGAGAGCGGGGTGATCAGTCTGCAGGGCCGCCAGGGAGGTCTGTCCGGGAGAAGGTCCAGTCTGGGTAAGCATGGGCCTCCACACATAAGGAGAGAAATGTGCTGCTGTTATTTTTGAAACGAACCCCTCGAAGAATTAGGGACAAATTTGCCTTAAAATCAAATTCTTGGGATCATTATTTGCTTGTTGTTCACTCTTATCTTCTCTAATGATTTAAAAATGAACAAAGGCCCTTCAAATAATAACAGGCACTCACTGATAAGACTCTTCAGTCCATACTATTTTTTTTTAATAAGAATTTTATTTTTCGAGCTCACAAACAGAACCAGCACCAACATTGAAACAGCCAGAGTCCTGAGCGCCCTGTGCTTTCGTTATAGAACACGATTTATCTTGTTATTGTGTGTAACTTCGGAGTGGCTTGTGCTTTCAGATTTCTCTTATCAGTTGTTGTAAAGGCCCAGTTATATGGCGCTGGTTATTCAGCACAGAGGCCTGGAACAGTGCAGGGCTCCGTGTCATGGGGTCAGAGATTCAAAGTCCCCTAAAAAACAATCCCGCATTACATTCAAACAATACACATTCTTCAGGAGAGAGGGCCGCGAAAAACAATCAATTAGAAGCTTAATTTAATCCCCCCGCGTTGATGGCAGGCATTCAATACACAGGAGACAACAGTCAGAGCAGTTATCACCTGGGTCAGACAGTCAGGGCAGCAGCTCTTTACCTGCGCAGCCACGAGAAGCTGATGTTAAACGGTTTGATTCGGCTCCTTCAGACCCTGGAACAAACAAAACAAAGGCTCATTCATGAAAAGAAAAGGGATTATGTCCTTCAGTCTGTGCTCGATTAAATCAAGGCCCAACAGAGAACGAGATGTTCACTTTAAAAATATAGTGATCAGTTAACATGTTGTGCATCAGTTTGAAGTTTAAAGTTTCTCTGAAGCTCATTGGAGTCTGAAGGCCCAGTTAGGCCCTAAATGATAAATAAAGTCCTGTTTCCTGCTCTTTATATGAAAATATCTATGAGAACAAAACAATAGATAAAATAAATGTAACATATTTATATGTGCTTATATTTATCCATCTATCTATATATATAATAAATATATAAAGAATATATTATAAAGCATCTATGTGAACCCACCAGGACTCAGGAGGAGCTGAAATAGTTAAGATGTTGATCCGTTTATGAGTTGATTGACATCTAATTAATGATGATCAAAATAATTCTCCTTTCGATTCACAGCCTATTAAACTTCTATTAAACCTCCAGGGAAATTATTACTATTAATATGATAATTATCTTTAATTTTTTTTATTTTAAACGTCCAATCATTTAAATATTAAAGGAAATAAAGGTCAGATGGTGATAAAATAATTGTTTAATGCAGACTCACTTACGTTTTCAGTGCAGTAATAATAACAATGATAATAATAATAATAATAATAATAATAATAATAATAATAATAATAACAGACTGTTTTATAGGAGACCAGCTAATGATTGATTGATTGATTGATTGATTGATTAATTGGCTTCTGGTGAATGATTACGTAAAAATGAAACGTTCCGCATCAGGCTTCTAGTTTCCAAGTTTCCTCTCAGAGTTTCCTCGTATTTCTCAGTATATATTAACACCAGGGCTTCATATAATATAATTATATAATTATATGGTTTAAAATGTCAAACATATATAGACAAAGGTCATGTGTTGATGATAATAATTAATGGCTGCTTCTAGTTTCTAGCAGAGTCACGTTGTTGTTGATGTTGGGATTCAGCTCTGACTCAGCATTTATTAGAAGTTTAAAGACTCCAGAGTTTCACTGTTTTTATTTTATTTTAAAGCTTCAGTCGTTTTATTATTAAGGGGAATGAAAATCAGGCGGTGATGAGATCACACAATGATTAGATTAATCGACTAATTAACCTTAAAAAAGAAAAAAAGAGCTGCTTTTAGATCAAAAAACAAAACACTTGGCACAGTCTGATGGATGCTGATGGAGAAGTCTGATCTCTCGTGAAGTCCTGTCCTACCTGAAAGCGCATGCGCACCTTGTTTGCTAAACCTTTAATCCGCGGTGACTCCTGTTCTTCTGCGAGAAGAAGAACCACAGCCACAAGTTCAAAGGACTCCTCTTTATCTCTCTCGCGCTTTCTCAATGGAGGGATTAGGAATTTGGGCAATTAATGCCAGGAGTCCGTCGCGTGTCAGGGCTGTGATGGATGGAGGGGGGGACCCCTGGATCCCCGGGACTGATAAGACACTACACCCGCCCCCCAAACCGACTCCTCCATCAGTTTGGTGATTCATTCGCGGGGGTTTGATCTCTCTTCATCACAGGGAATGGAGGAGGAGGAGGGATGGGTGGGGGCCTTAAATTCCTACTACGGCTATTCATCAGGCACTGGTGTGTAACCAGACCCCCACCGTCATCCACACCCCCGTTTTTTAAAGTCCAGAAGAAGATGCCGTAAAATATTAAAGAAGCACTCAGAGTTTATTTTGTCCAGACGAACAAAGAAATCCTGAAATAAATAAATAAATGATCGGGCCCAGCAGTGGAGCCGTTTAACCCAGAAGAATAAAATGATAAAATGTCTGCGTGTTTGTCTCTGATGTCCAGAGCTGATGGACGACATGTCCACCGAGGGCAGAGAGTGCGTCAACTGCGGCTCCGTGTCCACGCCGCTGTGGCGCAGGGACGGGACGGGCCACTACCTGTGCAACGCCTGCGGCCTCTACCACAAGATGAACGGCATCAACAGGCCGCTCATCAAGCCGCAGAAGAGACTGGTAAGAGGCGCACGGGGCGGGGGAGAGAGGGAGGGAGGGAGACGCAAAGCGGATATGGAGCTTTTAAAACAAAAGAAAGAAAAGCGCAGCAACGAAGTGTGTTTCATTTTCAGATCCGATTTAAACACATGACAACACATCCTCCGTTCTCACAACAATAAAATGTTACATATGAGTTTTTAGAATTTTACTAATTAGACCAATGCAAAGATGCAAATGCAGCTTCAAAATTATATATATTATAGGATTCTAGTGATAAAACAGGAAAGGTTATTTTAGTCTATTTGTTTTATATTTCTTGTTTTATTTTAAAATGTCATCGTTTGCTCTAAACCGACGTTTTTACTGTCATCTTGTAGAAATAAGGATTCAAACCAATTCTTCCTGACAGTTGTTATTTTTTCCATAAACTAATTAAAGCATCTGTCATAACCTTCCAGAGCCCGAGGTAATAGTTTTGTAATTTTGTGTAATTATCCTGTAAAGCAAAGACGTGCACACGAACCTTTTATGATTAAATCAAATAACTGCACATCAATCATTTCTGATTGAGGAGTCGCTGCAGCTGGGATGGAAATTATTATAAGATCAGTTAGTTTCACATGTGATACACAGACTTGTCCCTGCAGCTAATGCACCAGATGATCAGGTTTATGAAAATAAATGAAAATAAATGAAATATTATGGATTATTATTTCTCTTCATAAAATAACAGGATAATAAAGCAACTCGTGCATAAAGCTGATTCACTCTCTGACACCAATAAAGATGCATCTAGTGTTTTTAATATTCATATTGTGCCCCTGTTGTTAAACGTCTGCCCTCTGACGGGTACAGAGAGCCTGTAGAGAAGCAGTTGGGCCGTGGAGGGAGTGTGTGAGTGTGTCAAGGTTTCCCGGCTGGATATTTCCCAGGAACTGGCCTCTCCAGAGCAGCTGTGTCTTCCATGTTTTTATTTGTCCTGTGCTGACCTTGCCCTTGGTGCCGGCCGCTTTTAGACAAGGCCCTGCCGGGCCGGGCCAGGCCACGCTTCTCCGCTCAGCGCCACCAGACGGAGCTTATATCCACGCTGCGGAGAATTATTCATGACATCTTTACAAGTCGACCCGGCCGTGAATTATTACTTTGGTTTTGTACGAGTCTGGGGTTATTCATCACTGACATCCTGCAATTCATTCGCTGTAAACGCGCAGGCAGCATGTTTTTCCAGTTGAACTTTAAGACTGCTTCTCATTCGGTTTCCCCTTTCTGATGCGTTCTCCTGCAGCAGACCACGTCCCGCCGGGCCGGTTTGTGCTGCACCAACTGCCACACCAGCACCACCACGCTGTGGAGGCGCAACGCTGAGGGGGAGCCCGTCTGCAACGCCTGTGGCCTCTACATGAAGCTGCACGGGGTAGGCCTAACCTAAGCTAACCTCAGCCATCGCCTGGCTCCAGCAGGGAGCCGCTCGCTTTTATTTGCGCAGTGTAAATCCTCTCCAAGGACACTGCCGCGGTCACCCTGTTATCAGAGCGGCGGCGTGGGAGGAGAGCTCCGGCGGGTTGTCATGACACCGGGGCCTGCGCTTGTGTTCGGCACCGAGCTAATGTGTGTGTGTCGCTCTGCCCCCTCCTCCTCCAGGTGCCCAGACCTTTGGCCATGAAGAAAGAGAGCATTCAGACCAGAAAGCGTAAACCCAAGATGCCCAAGAATAAAACCTCCACAGGTAGAGTGAAAACACACGGAGGGAAGAAGGGGGAGCTGAAGAGCAGCAAACACGTTAGGAAACCTCCGTGCTTCAGTGTCACAATCTAACCCGTCCGTCTGCTTCCTTCTTCAGGATCCGTGACCTCTGACACCAGCTCCCCTCCCTCCCTCTCAGCCTCAGAACACGCCTCCACCATCAAGAGTGAACCCAACATGGTGCCGTCACCCTACGCCGGACAGACCGTCACATCCGCCACCCAGGTACCGTCCTCTCCTTCCTGCTAGTGATGCTCGATGCCACAGATTTCCTTCCTGATCCGACTCTGAGTAAATACACTCTAATGTGTCTGGGAAACTTAAAACAATAAGCAGTGAACTTCAAACCAAAACTTCATAAAGAATAAAAGATGTCAGAATAATTAATTTATTTAATATAAACTCTGAAGTATATTGAGGTAGTGGCCTCATTTACTATAGAGCCAAGTTAATACAACAACAGAAAAAACAGAGACACAATCATACAAAATATGAGAAAAAAGAAATGAGTAAAATAATAAGACCATTAATAAAAAATAATTGTTTAACTATTAAGAACTATTTAATGAAACCTTGCATCTTAATTGTGACCCTATTCTCTCCTCTTCTGTCCTCCTCATCATAAATGCCTCCTATTCTGTGGTTTAACCTGAGTTTGTGTTTCACAAGGTTTATTGTGTTGCCACAACTGAATAGTTTAGTTATTTTCCACTGTGTTCTTACATCACCTCCAATGACTGAAGTATCAGAAGTATAAAGACCTGGTATCAGAAGTATCGATATTTCAGCGTCGATCCACACAAGAATAATTCCTCTCCACATTCTCCTGTAAGAGTCAGGATTCAGCATAATTCAGCATTTGCATTAAATAGTTTTTTATAATCTGCTATGATCAGGCGTGAGTCGACTGAAGTCTCAGCTTCATGTCATTCAAACATGGCTGACTTTTAAAATAATATTCTTTGCAGCTTTATTCAGAAACGTCAGGATCATTAATAAAAGAAAAACTTGTAATTCTTTCCATACATAGTCGACATTGTGCTGCTAACAACGTGAATTTCCCCACTGAGGGACGATCTTATCGTATCTTATCTTATCTTAATGCGCCGTGACATTTGGCCTCTGACATGTTAGACCCGTACGGTTTATAATGTATGAGACCCCTATGGTCCCGTTAAGCTGCCTGTTTATCTCCACTTACACGGGTTTTTTGCAGCATATTTTTCCAAAGTCAAAGCCAAAGGCAAGATATTGTGAAGGAAATGTTGATGATAGACTCTTGCTCTCTGCAGAGAAACATCACCTCAGCTATTGTTGGTTGTGTTTCTCCATCAGCAGGACGTATGACGTCCTGGTAGACAGCTGGTCAGTGGCAGCAGTTCTCTGAGAGACTCAAGATTCAAGTTTCAAGTTTAAAACATCCCCACCATCGTTCATGTGTACCGACATGACACAGACAATAACCACGTCCACTACTTGGAATATTCTACTACTACAAGAAAAATATAAAATACACAGAAATAAAGAATCTGAATCACAATTAGAGCAGCTCCTACTCAACGTGTATAAGAATTTATAAGAATAAGTAGACAATTAGTACAAGAATATACACATCAATGTAACATACATATAAATTGAGCATGCTTTCCAAACCACAGCAGCATTGAATGTGGGAAGTTGGGAACAGCGGGAAGTTATTGCGCAGTCCAGAGATAAATATGTGAGGAAAGTATATGAAGGGAGCTGGAGTTACTGCAGAATAGTGGCATAAATATGGGTTAGTGCACAGATGGAAGTTATCCAATCAGCTGACTCATCGTGGTAAAAGAAGTGGAACTTTCATTTATTATTCATCTATTTATTCCTTCTCTTTTTTTAGCACAATTTAAAAACAAGCAAAGATAAAATGATCTGCAGCGTGAGGAGAGACAGAAAACCACACAGGTTTATTTGAAGCCTTAATAATATTCAGATGTCACATTATTATAGAGAAAAATGAAAAATGATGCGGACGCCAGGAAAAGTAGTTACAATAGAGAAGTTTAATGTTTTTTTGTTACATTTCAAAGAGGAACTTTATTCTTTTTCCAAGGGAAATGGTAGTTAGTACTTTAACTTAGTACTTTAAGCCACTTTATGCATATTTTCATGTGCTTTTTAATCTACTTTGTACATACAGGATATATTTTTATATTTCATGGACACTTTTTGTATTGCGTTGCACATGTCAGAAATGACAACAAAGTCGACTGACTAATGAAAATTCATCTCTGCATGTTTAAACTTTATCACAAAGATGTAAAAACTGATGCATTGATTAGTAGAAGTTGAAAAGTTATTCTTGAAAGACTGCATCGTGCAAATGTCCAGTTTATCTGAAAGAGACTTGTGCTGCTGTGTGTCTATGTCTCTAAAACAAACCAAAAATAAAAAAAAGAGGCCACAGGACCTAAGTTGAGTTTTCTTGACATTTCATCTCTCACCCTGTTTCATGTAGTGAAAGTTACTGAAATGAAATAAATTATGTGTAAATTGTTACATATTAAAATTCACTATGTCAAGTTAAGTCAATTTAAATGAGGATTCTGACATGCGCAACACAATACAGGGTTAAAATTACCTTCCACAAGGCTACGGTGCAGCAGCTAAACAAAAAAAATGTTGAGAATATATGAAATATAAAAATATATCCTGTATGTACAAAGTGGACTAAAGAGAGAAACGTGACAATATACAATATATATAAAGTGGCTGATGAAACCCTGAGCTGAATAGTGCAGAAAAGAAATGGATGGAATGAATTTACATGTAAACAGACTACAGGCAAAAAGCTTGGAATCAAGATCAAATGTGGTATCAAAATAATCAGATTATTATATCAAGAGTAAAGTTAGTAAAGACATTTTTATATTAATTATCAGGTATTTGAGTTTTTCTTGCTTTAACATCATGACATGTAAGAGGCATTCGTTCATGAGGGATATTTGTGCGTAGACTCTCAAAAGAATTAAAGTAAATAATTTAATTATTATATTTTTTTTTTACTTTTGCACTGAAGTTGTGACTCTCAATACTCTCATCAATAAAAGTAAAGTCGGATTATGTAGAAAATACATCCCAGAATATATAGAACTCATGCTGGTTTTAAAGGAAGACATGTGGACAGAAACTTGCTTTCTTACGTGTGTGTGTATATATATTTCTGCAGTATGATATAGATGTCACTAATGAATTGTAAGGCACAAATGCACAAATGTTTTCTGAGATTTTATTATTATTTTTGTTAACGTTTCTTTCCTTTTCACAGACGTCTTCTCAGTTGGACAGCACAGGATCGGGACACGTGGACATTAAATACGAGGACTATCCCTTCACTCCGACCTCCTTGGCCCAGAATTCCTGGTGCGCTCTGTCCCAAGCGTGAGCGGCCTCTGCTAACGGGAACCGCCACCTCCCACCCCCCCCACACACACACACTGACTCACTTTGCCTCCATTAGCGAGGCCCCTCCCTCCGTCACTGTGATTCCTGAGCTGTGGACAAAAAGCGAAGCAGCGTCCTCGAAGGAGAGCGACGTAGCATCCGAGGGCCACGCGAGAGAACTCTTTGCTGTATTATAAACTGTAACACACTGGCTCTGGAACCCAGACACCACGGACCAACAACGACAACGACGACAACAACAACAACAACACAGCTCAGAGCTAAGAATCGACCCCTGAACGGAACCGAACACAGGGAAAGACGAGGGTCCAGTTCTGGCTCATAAGTGACTTTTTGTATCATTTCTCACATGTTACTGTCACAGAAAAAAAAGGAAACAAGAAAATGGACAGAAAACACCTTTTTTTTTTAATTTTATGGCTGTTGAACGTGACTCATTACCAACGCGTAGATGATTAACTTTTATAGGGACATTATTTATGTTGAGATAAGAGACAGTTAAAAGTCACTGTGGACACTAAAACCCGGCCGGTTATAACCCACTGCTCGGTGTTCCCCTCATACACATAATGAGCTGTGATGCTTGGATCTCATTAGGTTTTTTTTAATGTTTATTTTTCGACGAGTCATTTGAAATTCGGCTGCATATCAGAAGTTTTACCCTTTTATCGCTTTTGACATTAATTCAAGTGCAATTACTCAAATGTTCTCGTCCAAAACTGAAGGCACAAGAAAAAAAAATATTATAAAAATAATAACCTAACTTTGTGTATTTTGTCGATATATAAGGGAATTTTATTGTTTTAATTTTCCTAAGAGCTTTTTCTTTCTGTTTCCTCCTTTTTTTTTTTTTTTTTTGATGCCCTTGGAATCTGTTCAGGTTTAATAAACTGATTCACATTTTATACATTTGAAGCTTCGTTTGGTTTCCCAGTGGATTTCACCAGTGTCCAATCTTGTGTTTTGAGATTTATTTTCACGATATTAAAATAATGCAGTTTTTCTTTGACTTTCCACCTTGGCCCTGTCACATGCTCCATTACTCCACCACTCAAATATGTTCTTTTAAACAGGGTTACCATAAAATGTGTATTTGCCAGTAATTTAAAAAAAAAATTATTAAAGAATGTTTTAGCCATTTTTACTACTGCCTCGTGAAGCGATATTGATGCATATTTCAAATGTTAATCCATTAGCTACTTAAACCAACTAGCTAAACCGGGAATCCTAGATTGGTAGCAAAGATTTCTACAATGTAATGTCATTTAATTAAAAACTAGAAACATAAAATAAGTGACCGCATAAATATCCACCTCGTTCTGTGGGGTCTCCATCAAACTTGCACATCTGGACACATTCTTCTCTGCAAAACTGTCAGTTCATCCCCCAGCAGAGTCCTAGTTCCTCATTTCCGAGTCCTGGTCTTTCTGTAGTGAAGCTCCAGCACAGCATGATGCTGCCGCCACCGTGCTTCAAGGTGTGGGTGGTGTGTTTGAGGTGATCTGCAGTATTTTGGGGTCCACCAAACAAGCTGCATTTTGGTCAAGAGTGAAGCTTTAGTCAAACTTAAGACGAGATTTAAATTCTACCCTAAAGCTTTGACCAGTGAAGAACCAGTGCAACGGTGTTCCATGTTCCTTCCATTCCTAAGTTGTAGATTTAAGTGAACTCCACCGCATGTTCGGTGACGTCTACTTTTCAAAAACATTTTCCTCAGCGTGTTCTTTTGTCTTCATGGTATTATTGTAGATTAACCAGAAACCTTCCTGACCAGTCAGCTGATGATCTATCTCTGCAATATATTTATTTACATATGTACATATGTACATATATGGTTTATATATGTTTAATCATTTTCATAAAAGAGAAAAGGCCTCTCTTACGGAGTCTTACAGACCATTCATTAAAAGTGGATAATAGGTCCTTCCACAACATTTCTACTGGATGAAGGTCAGGACTTTGACTTGTTCCTAAACATTCACCTGGTTCTTCTGGAGAACCACTGGTGTTCTTGGGCTCCTTGTCTTCCTCCATGACCCAGTTTCTCTTCACATTCAGCTCATGGACTCATGTCCTGACATTTTCTTTTAGAGTTCACTGGTAGAATTCACAGTTCATTGGTCCATCAATGATGAGCAGATGCAGCAGAACAGGCCCAAACCAGGACATTAGCGCCCCCATGTTTCATGGAGGGATGAGGTTCTGATGCTGGAATGCAGTGTTGGTTCATCTCCAAACATTTAAACTAAAACTATTCTACTCTGGTCTCATCCGTCCACTAAACATTGTCCCACATGTTCTCTGTGGACAGAGAGCAGTGTCTTTGGTTGTTGAGTGGATTCATCAACATGAACATCAGCCAATGTGAGAGAGGCCTTTAGCTGCTTAGAAGTTCCCACTATGATGGAGTGATGTTTGTTGGTGGACCACTCCTGTGGAGGGGAACAGTCGTCTTCAATCTGTCTGACTCTCTGTGGATTATTTGTGGCTTCCAGACTCTTTAGAGATGGTTGTGGAACCTTTTCCAGCCTCATGAACAACAACTCTTTTTCAGAGCTCCTTTGTCCGTTGCCATCATAGACTTCCATGTTTGTGGAAGTGTCGGAAACAAAGAGATGGACTTCGACTCATAGATATGTAATGTTGGTTTGTTTTCCTGAAACTCTTCTCTTTGTCGACTCTTTTCTACATGTGTGAAATTGATGTTTTGAGTCATTTATTTTATTTTGTATGAACAAATCTCCAAACTCTCACAGGTGCAAAGACCCTTAAAGCAGCACTGTACATGCATGTGTGAGTTCATGCGTGTTTGTGTGTAGAAGCAGGGTGTGTTCCCCCGCCAGTTGCTTAAGCTGGCAATGTCGACCAAAGGTTGAGTTCCAACTCTACTTTATGGCGGCCGGGTCCAAATTGGCCACATGGTTTAGGGAAATCCAGACCTGTCAGCAACAAGGCTGCAGCTTTACTGCCGCCATGGCGACATCCAGGCACCGCTGCACCAACAGCACTGCCCAGCTTTATGACTCTTGGCCGAAATGTTGCCGTCTTATCTGTTGCTGGGAGAGGCCTGTTGCAGTGTGATGTAAAGATGCAGACACATGAATTTTTTTTTTTTTTTTTTTTTTTTTTTCCATGTAGGAGGGAGAAGAATAAAGTGGGTGCTTGGAATGAATACCAGGAGGTTTGGAGAACGGGGAAGATGATTTAAAGAATTTTTCAGTTCAAATAAACTTGTTTCAGACACTAATGTGCAATATTGTTGGGAGACATTTGTTTTTTCTGCTTAACTGATGAACTGTTAGAGCCTGTTGTAACGCATATTTAATGTTGCACCTCCATAAAATTCACCATAGACACATTAAAAAAAAAAAAAAAAAAAGAATTGTGTAAGCTGCAGAGCGTAACATATCTTTACTTGTTGGAACAAGTCAATATTACTGGATCTTACAACTTAACCTGAACCGCCCATCTTTGTGAGAGTCTAACAGGGAGATTTTCCTCGCCAGCGTCGCCCTCAGGCTCCTCTGGAGGTTTCAGGCTGTTTTTGTAAAGCGTATTGAGGCAGTTTGTATTGTTATTGGTACTACATAAATGAAATTGAATTGAATTAAAATTATTAATGTTTCTAATAATTCTAGACTGACAACACTGAGTTTTCAGTTCCATGAAGCATAATTTATTAGTCCTGCTCTGAACTCTAACCTATGATTCTAGATTTATCTCAGAATTCAGAATTCTGTTTCAAACAGATGAAACATGAACTGCAACTTTACTCTGTAACTTTTAAGGTTAAGGTACTGCAGGACATAGACGATGTAACTTACGTACAGAGCCTACGTACGGTTTATACTTGAGACCTTTTTTGTTTTTTTTGACAGTCGGGTTCATTTTTGTTTCTACTTCCTACTCACTTTCCACAGTGGCAACTGAAAGTTTTGCCAAAATGTCTCACAAGATGAGTCACACCCTTTTCCAATGTGTTTGTCCATCTTTATTGATCCAGAACAATCAATTAGAAAACTGCAGAGATGGAGAAGCAGCCAGAAATATTAAAGTGGAAACAAGCTACTATCAAAAGGACCAATCACAGCTTTTCTGGACCATGGTGCTGATAAAACACAACTGTTCTATTTTTCACGCTTGATGTTTGGAAACCTTGTCAATACGAGCAGATTGATCAAGGAAACCAGGAGTAACCCTAACCCTAATCAGACACCTCAGGACAACCTCAGAAGGTCCATGTCCACTCATACTCCGATGAGTCACCACTGTTTTGACCTACAAATATTAGGTCACGTTCACACATAGCAAAACAATAATTTTTTGTGAAGGATCCATTGAAAAACCGCATCTAGTTGCAGAAAGGCTGTAGTACGTATCCCAGGCTTATGCATTGCGTTGTTTCGGCTACAGAACTCTGTCAAACATACAATCTGGATTACAAAAAAATGGATTATAGTGGTGAAACAACAGCTTATATTGGACCTAGTCACCCGACAAGGGTAAATATCTGATGCAGCACCATCACAAGCCTGTAGTCCACCATTGATATTGTTGTTGTTATGAGATGCTTTGGGTCGAGAGGTGATGACATCATCGTTTGTATCAGGTGTTCACAAATTTAAAAAAAAGACCCACCCTGGGAGCTGGATTCAATAAGGTGTAGTTCCAGTCACAATAAGATCTGGATCTGTCATGGACAGCCGGCAGAAACGTGCAAAACTTATGCCCAACAATCAGATTCGTATAAACGTAGCCTTAGGAAGGTGGTCATAATGTTATGCCTGATCAGCGCATATCCTTTTCCATCTACAGTTTATTTTTTTCTGCACACCTTTTGCTTTCCTGTGCTCTAGTTTACTATTTTTAGGTCGAGTAAGTTCATGCCTTCATTTTTAACCGACAGTCAGTGCTGACGGAGGTACCTTGGGTTTGATTTAGAGCCTCAAGCATCAAGGCTCGTGTCAGGCCGATGTCAAGGCCGCGATCGCCGCAGCATTTCTGAAACAACTTCTAAGTTTGCTGTGTCACAAGCTCCGCCTACCCTGACTGGTCCTAGAGGGAGAGAAGTTTCCCTTCCACTGCCTGTATTCTCCTAAGGGTTCTTCATTTCCCCTTCCTTCATGTTCTCCAGCAGCGCTCTGTCTTCCTGGACAGCTATACACAAGTGTGTGTGTGTGTGTGTGTGTGTGTGCTGTGTTACAGCTCAATTCCTGAACAGACATGTGGGAAAAGAGGCCACAGTCCAGTAATAATATCAGCCCCCGTTACTGAGAAATAGACTTTTTTCTTCTTTGTCCACAGCAGCAGACATCCTTTTGAACATCTACGTTGAATTACTACCTCAAACCACACCGGATGTTCTCATCAGCACTGGTCCTTTAGGGTTATTGTCTGTGAATTTGGGACTAGTACACACATTTATTTAACTGTTTTTCAGCTTTTAAATCAGCGGCCTCCTGAGTGATCTGTCCTGAAGGAATGTTTGATCACTCTGAAGAAGAACAGCGCAGAGTGTGCGCTCAGATATCCTTTATGTTTTGAGAAATTTGTCCCTTGCCAAAGCCTGATATTCTCTTTGCGGGATGTGTTCTTTCACACACTTCTAATCACCGGCTGTGTGTTGTGGCGTCTCCTGGCTGTGCTGTTTCCTCGGGACAAAAGGCATAAAACAAAAACACACACGGTACGTCTGTCTCCTTCAAATCTAAATGATTCACTTGAGACATAAAAAAAATCCTTAGGGCAATACAGAAAATCCATTATCCATCCATCCAGTGTCGGATTACTCTACAGCCAGTTTAGAAACACCAGTCAGTCTAACATGCATCTCTTTGGAATGTGGGTGGAAGCTGCAGTACTCTGAGAAAACCCACGCAGGCCCAGGAAGAGCATTTAAACTCTGCACAGAAAGGCCAGCGTTTGGATTCAAGCTCTCTGAGGCCACAGCGCTAATCAAAGTGCTGTAACATTTGGTTCAGGCTACATGATGCTAGCATGATAACAGCCTGACCCCAACCACATAAGATGTTAGAAATCTGGAATTCATTCCTGCAACCTCCCACCCTGGAAGAAGCTGGTTGTGTAGCCTTTTTTGCCCTTCAGAATTTTCTGCATTTCTGCATAAAATGACTCAAAACATCATCGCATTTTCACACAAGTCCTGAAAGTAGACAAAGAGAACACAATCAAAGGCAAAAATATTATACTATACTATAGTGAAAGTTCATTTCAAGTCCAAATTAAGATTCCATCTGTTTACAGTCATTGTAATGAGTCATTCAGCTCCTTGTTCCGTTTAAAAAATAAGCAGGTATTTGTCATATTCTGACCTTTACAACACATGTTTGTGTTGAAGTGTGTGATGACAACAGATCAAAGGAGCTTTGTGAGGAGCTCAGATATAAAGAGTTGTTGTTGCTCATCAGGCTGGAAAAGGTTCCACAACCATCTCTAAAGAGTCTGGAAGCCACAAATAATCCACAGAGAGTCAGACAGATTGAAGACGACTGTTCCCCTCCACAGGAGTGGTCCACCAACAAACATCACTCCATCATAGTGGGAGAGGGACCAGAGGAACCCAGGGGAACTTCTAAGCAGCTAAAGGCCTCTCTCACATTGGCTGATGTTCATGTTGATGAATCCACTCAACAACCAAAGACACTGCTCTCTGTCCACAGAGAACATGTGGGACAATGTTTAGTGGACAGATGAGACCAGAGTAGAATAGTTTGGTTTAAATGTTTGGAGATGAACCAACACTGCATTCCAGCATCAGAACCTCATCCCTCCATGACACATGGGGGCGCTAATGTCCTGGTTTGGGCCTGTTCTGCTGCATCTGCTCATCATTGATGGACCAATGAACTGTGAATTCTACCAATGAACTCTAAAAGAAAATGTCAGGACATGAGTCCATGAGTTGGATGTGAAGAGAAACTGGGTCATGGAGGAAGACGAGGAGCCCAAGAACACCAGTGGTTCTCCAGAAGAACCAGATGAATGCTTAGGAACAAGTCAAAGTCCTGACCTTCATTCAGGAGAAATGTTGGAGCATCAGTTGATGAGAGGAAATTAGATCAAATTCCTCCAAACTGCTGTGGACACTGATCAGCAGTTACCATAAACACTTAGGAGCTCACAGCAGATACTGGAAACAAGGTTTCAATGACTAGCAATTTTCTCGAGTGAATAGATGCACAAATATAATATTTTAGTTTCAGTAGTTTGATTGGATTTTCTTTGTCTACTTTCTGGAAAATCTATTTTTGGACATTTTTATGCACAAATATTGAAAAATTTAAGGAATATGAAATTGTTGGCCTAATAGCATAATAGTCTAACAGCATAATTGTCCATATGTGAACGTTTTTGTAAGTAAGTCAAATATAATAATAACATATATATAATACAATATATATATATTTCTTTAAATACACATTAACATAAACCCAACATATTTCATTGAAGGGATAAGGACACATCATCTTTCAGTCTGCACGTCACAGAGCATTACACTAGCTGAGACCTGTCAATCTAAGCCTCCCCCACACAGTAGGCCCCGCCCCCATCACGTTGACTCTATCAGTTTCCCCGCATTTGGCCGAGAGCCTATTCAGTCCCCAGGTGAAATCCCAGCGCACGCTGCCATGTTTATATCAGGTTAGTTTATGTTTATGGCAGTCGCCCGGCCACCCTACTGCTGCACAAAGATTAATATTTGAACCTGTGTATTATTTGAATATTTTAATAATGAATGCAAAATGAAAATAATGATGTATATTTATAATTTCCACTGGGCCAGGTTAAATATGAGGGTCCTTGTCCTGAAAAACCCTGAAGTGTCTCTGTAAACACATAGTATCACTGGTCATGTAGTCAGGGGGGGTGGCAGTGTGAGGTATGAGGATGAGGTGGGGGGTGAGGTGGTGGTGGTGGTGGTGGGAGGGGGGATCTCTATGTCAGCGAGTGATTTGTTTGACCCCAGAACCCCCCATTCTGTTGTGATTTACCGTTCTGTTCACTGATGAGCTCCACGGCCACATCTGGTTCTAGTAACCAGTGATTAACACTCACAAACTGATTTTAACTAATTATTCCAAAACGAGGGAGTTATTACAAACTTTAAACGGCTTTAACCGCTGTGAACCTCAGCTGTTGCCATTAGCCACGCGAGTTGGTGGAAAACCGTGCAACAGTCAACAGCTTAAAGGTCACAGAATGAGCAAGGCAAAGGTTGTAATACAACGAGAGCGCCATAAACCAAAGTACATCCTACCTGGAGGAGGAGGGGGGAGGAGGGGGGTGAACAGGAGGGCACATCGGTCTTTGCAACTGCTTAGATATTGTTAATTCAAACAAACACCACAATGAAACATATATACAGTAATTAATTAACAGAAGAGGAAAGAAACAAGCAGCTCCTTAAATAAAGCTTTAATTCGTTGATGAATGAGGCAGCGACCTCGTCTCTGGGGGTCGTGGATGGAGGTGTCTGATCCGTCACCATTGTTCCACTCGGCTTTGAGGTGAGATGACCATTGTTTTTCAGGATGCTTCTCATTCCTCGCCCTCAGTAACCTTCAGCTCCACTAAGCTGCTTTCTGAAACGTCCCGTAAACGGCTGAGCGTTAATGCACAACTTCAATATCTGTCACAGTGAAAACAAGACGAAAACAAGCTTCAAACTATTATTTCCAGTGACATATAAACAAATCAGTGTCAGGAATCAAGAGCAAGAATAAAGGCAGCACTTAAAGAGATGTAAGTGTCCATTATTTATTCAAAGAATTCAAATGTGTTTGTGTTTGGAAATACACACCAGCAAATACAGTAAAGTAAGAATGAGACTTTAGAATGAGTTACAATAATTGATTCCTCCTCAGGCCTCTGCTTGTGGGAATGTGAGCGACGTTCTGTAGTTTAATAAAGTACAAACTGGACAAGGAAGGACAGCGTTTAGGTTTTCTGCTGCTGTTGCATAGAACTACTTTAGTCTAATCTCAAACTTTAAAGTTTAAAAAGACGGTGAAATCCGTTGAGTCCTGTTTGTCTGTGTGCAAATCTCTTACCTGCTGGTTTCTATCTTGTGCTTTTATGTTATTTGTTGTGCTGCCGTCGCTCCCATACAAGTCTCTGCTGTAATGTTTCTGACCTGGTTAAATAAAATATAAAAATATGATGGGGTAGGTGCCTTCTCACCTGTGTGTTTGTTAATTCAGGAAAATGAGCCAATATTACACATCTTTAAAGAGATGATTGCTGATTGACTGCTTTCTTACTGAGCATCACCTGGAGAGGAAACAAAACTAAACACAGGGTGACAACTAAACAGAACATACAACACGACACGGAGCAAAGGGAAAGACAGGGCTGTATATACACAAGAAACCAATAAGCATCACGGGAAAACGCAAAGAGGCACAACAGACAGGAAACCAAGGAACACAACAAAACCCAACAGGAAACTAAAAAACATGATCATGAAAAAGGCACAGACACAGAAACATGACACACACATTTATGTAACATCTTCCTATTATCTAGGAAATCTGTGTCTGAAAAAAGGAAAACGGTGACATGTCATTAATCATAAGAACAGTAAACACAGTTTAACCTGTTCGTTCCCACAGTGGAGGCCTCAAACCATTAGATCCCTAAAGGAAAGTGACCCTGACGTGATTTGAACACGCAACCTTCTGATCTGGAGTCAGACGCGCTACCATTGCGCCACAGAGTCACATAAAAAACAAGCATCTTACCTTCTGTGTGTGCACCCGAATAATACAAGCATCCACATCTGAACATCAGTTACATCAGAACTTCTTAGGAACTATCCAGCCTCCAAACGCTGCAGACGTAACGCTTCCTCCTCACATACTCAACGTTAATGGCTCTTAACTGGACAGATGTTTTCTACCAGCTATGTTACTCATCAGTCACAGGCTCTATTAGAGCAATAACCTACGCATGTATGAGTTCGTCTGCTTTGACCTGTAACAACGTCACACAAACACAAGAAGAGGAAGTGAAAACGTCAAGAACAGAAACTGAAGGCTTTGAAATAACTCTTAAATAAATCCAGTGCCTTGAACGTGGCCTTTGCATTAACCTCCATCCTGTAGAGAACGAACACACGATGAGTCCCGGGTCAGACTAAAGGCCACCTCCTCAGCAGGGTCGGTTCTTGCGTAAGGGGAGTTTACACTTATCTCTGAACCTCCTCGGTTAAACCTTCTCGACGTGTTCCTTCTTTATTGATCCCAACAAATCAATTTAAAAAACTGCAGAGATTGTGAAGCAGCTGGAAATACTAAAGAGGGAACACGCTACGACCAAGCGCACCCATCACAGCTGTTACAGTAACGGTAGATTTCTGGGGAGGTGCACGTCAGGCGACAGCGTCAGGGTCTGGGTCTACGTTGAGGTATAAATCGCTCATACGTCTCTTATGGTGCAAACCAACTAAATCACGAGCTTGAAACCAGCTACCAACCCAGTCCAGTCACATTCCATTCACAGAGTACTATAGATCTTGTAATGAGTAATGCATTTATTATCTGGTGTAGACGTATGTGGGCGTTTGATATCCAGTATCAGATACGTTTGAGCTCTGCTCTCAAACCCAACACAAATCCAGACACTTGTCAGTTTTTCTGTCTGCCTCGTTATCTGCAACAAATCTGGAAATAGGAACGAATTCCTTGAAAGACAAAGCAAACATAGGCTTAGATCATCATTATTATTGTTATTTTTTTAAACTTGACCAACATACAGTATATAAAAAGGCCCTATGTGGCTTGTTGGACGCTAGTGCAAACACTAATCACATTGTAGTCTGGCCCAACCTGTGTATAACTCAATGGCCCAACCCTGACAAGCTAATACTTAGGAGTGACAGGTTATTTGAGGGACACAGTGAACCCACTTCAGCTATAAACGCTTCATTCATACTTTATCTACAGTCAACAACACTCACCCTGCACAACAGCGACGCTGCAAAGAGCCAGCAGCAGTGAGCCAGCGAGAGTTTCATCATCCTCCTTCTTGAGAAAAAAATAGAATTTGCGAGCAGGCAGCACATGTATTTATTTTCTCATCGCACAGACCATGAATCACACAATCTCACTGATATTATTAGCCCTTAGCCCAGACTGGGTCTATTCACAGATGTATTCTTCCATTTATAGGTAGAAAAAAAAACACATGGGACGACAACAGGAGAGGCCCAAAAATAAGACGGAAAACAACCGAGTGATGGATTACGCGGAGACACCGCGAGAACGATGACTTCCGTGACCGTGAGTTTGATTGTTTCCTTGAGAAAAGAAAAAAAAAATGTCACAGGAAGAGAAGGGAGGGGATGCAAAATGTAGCCTTGAGGAGGAAATCAATACGCGTGTGCAGCTACGTACAGAATAGACGTGTTCTCATGTTCTCATGCTCCATATTGTATATTTTTATCCAGTGAAATCACTCTAGTTTGCACTCGGTCCTGCACAGAAACACCTTGCGCCATAGCTCCACAGCACCCCATAGCACTTCACAGCACTCCACAGCACAAACCAGTAATAATTAAACCACCCGGCACGCACATCCATCACCAGCTGAAGACTGCGTGTATACACTACTGTAATATTTATTGTCCGCTGGCACCAGCTGCTCTCCAGGATTGCGAGTGAAAGTGCCGGTGAGCCAGATTCATTTTCCACTCTTTGATTCCTCGTCCAGATTTGGGAGGTGAACGGGATCTTTCTGTATAAAAAGTGACGTGTGCCGTGTTATCTTTGACCTCTCCCTCGGTCTCTCAGTCTCTTTAGTAAGAGAGCCCCTTTAAGGTTGTTGAAGGCAGCAGAGTGAAGTGTAAGAAGTGAAAAACAAAAACACTTCTCGATATTTGGTGCACACACAAGAGAGGAACTCAGCACGTCAAGAGACAAAACTAAAGGCTGTGAAATAACACTTAAATGAATCCTCCGTCCTGGGCCAGTTTAGAGAATGAACAGGTGTGAACAGACACATATGAGTGATCCAGTGATAGGAAACCGATCTTTTCCATCATAAATACGCTTTAATCAGACTTTAACCGGACAACATGCATGTGTGCATGTGCTGGTGTATGACCCTGGAATAAAAACATCGAAGAAAGCCGGTCACAGAAGAAGAAGAAGGTGAACAGAGCCGGTAGAAGAAGCAGCTGAGGGATAGCGCACATTAAAAAAGTTGAAGTATGATCCATCTGGTTGTTGTTTGAGATGCTGGTCTGCTGCACGATCAACTCCAGTTGTTTATTACATGACGTATTAGTTTAACTGGGCCGTATTAACCCGCTGACAAGACACTTATCGCCCCCTAGTGTGGAGGAGGAGGACATGTTCCCGTCACTTATTCGATTTTCTCTGTTGCATGTAAACTGGGACTGTGTCAGGTTGAATCCTGATGGGGATAAATGCTGAACACAAAGGAGTGTCACTGCTGTGGGGTGGGGGTGTCTAGTCTGGTCTAGGTGGTGCGACATGTCTAAATAACAGATATCGTGTTCCTCCTGAGAAATGCAGCGATGCATTTTTGTCTGTTTCTCCATCTCATGTTTTTATTGACTAGTAGACCTTCAACATTAGACCCGAACCTTAGTCTGGGTGATATGATCCAAAATCAGATCTCAGCTGATGCTGAATGGAACGTAATGCTGCCTCCAGGTAGCACATTGCTACATTATGCATATTATTGGTCATATTTATATGTTTTTTTTTTGTTATATCTTCACTGCGTTCTGTTATATTTTATTTTGTGCAATAATATATATAATATATTGTGATTCAATATATTGCATGTTATATTTTGTATTTTATACTATTTATTGTTGTATTTTTTTATTGTTTGATATCTAATAAAGTGAAGGAAGTGAACAGTTTTTTTGTTTTTTGTTTTTTTGGTATTTTGTTGCATGTATCATTGAGTTTTATTTGTGTGCTGTAGAGCAATGCTAAATGATGCATAATATACCAAGGTTTCTCTAATATAATTAGTTTTTTGTACACTCTACTTTCATTCAATTCTTATCTGCTTATGCTTATTGATGGGAGTGGAGGCTACACAGCGTAATTTTGACTACACTAATAAATGCCAAAAGCTTCCCAGCAGAAAGTTGAATTGTCACAAGACGTGATTCACTTCTCCTGTAGGTGGTCATAATGTTGTGGCTGATTGGTGTACATCCTACGTATCGTAATATTGGCGGAATATTCGTCACATGATTCCATCTCTCTCCCATTTTCACATACTGAACTCCTGCGTGTGTGATTCAGGCGTAACACAAGGATGGGTGCTATCTGTATTTTACTCGTGGGAGTGTAGCATAGTAAAAAGAGTGTGTGTGTGTGTGTGTGTGTGTGTGTGTGTGTGTGTGTGTGTGTGTGTGCCAAGCTGTCTCTCCATCCGTCATTGGCCCAGAGGGTGGAGAGGAGAGGAGAGGAGACTACCCGGAGCCCAGAAAGCAGGGGTCAAGTCCAGGCTTACTCAACCCCCACAGGCCCTCACAGGGGAGCCGGGGAACAGGGGGGAGGAGGGGGAGGAGGGGGAGGAGAAAGAGGTGTAGAATGTAATGGGTGAAGAGAAGAGCTGATGAGAAGAGGAGGAGGAGGAGGAGGAGGAGGAGGTCTGAAGAACAGCGAGAGAGTGATAAAAAGTGGAGGGCAGGACTGAGGGATGGAAGGTTTGGGGATTATTCTTGTTGAAAGGAGCGTGCATATGGAAAGAAATGTAGCGAGATAAAGAACTGAGGAGGAAACTTGAGAAAGAGAAAGAAATTTGAGATTGTGAAAAGATTAATGTGGTTAATGGATCGGCACCAGAAGCTGATCTGATCCACCTCCTTGTTCCTCCAGAGGAGGACGTGAGAGGAGACACTGCTGCATCTAAATGCTCCATTAAATATCTTCGCTTTCATGTGTTTACATTTATTTAGCCACAATTTACAATTCATTAACATTTACTCCTGTAACTGTAACTCCTGTAACCTTTGTCACATGCTATTAGGTCATAAGTCGCCTACGTATTTATTAACTTGTACTTAGTATTGGAGATAAAGTGAGAAGTAGGTGTAGTGAAGGAGCGTGTGAGCAGAGTGTGGATGATTGATGAGATTTAATAGTCTTCAGGCCGGAGTCATATATTAGAGACTCTGTCCAACTCTAATCATGGCGCCATGTTTGCTACATCAGAGGTTAGATTCTGCAGTGTGACCCTATGTTGAAATAAATGTCTTATTTCCACCATTAACAGGTTTATAAATGTTATTACCAACGTCTGTCAACATGTAAAAGGCCCTCACTTAAATATCCCAGCGTCTACTTCCTTTAAATATCTTAAATGCATGAACTGAGGAAGCTTTTCTTGCAGCCAGTTACAGCGTGCAACTAAAATTTACTCCTGAATGACAAGGTAGAGCCAAAATAATAATAATAATAATAATGAGAATTAATGCATTTACTGGTGCCAGTGGTGCAAATACAGACAACATACAATTCCATTAAGTGTGGAGAAGAATGATGTCCCAATATCCACTATCACACACAGGGAGTAAAATAAAATGTGGGGGACGACGTGAAAGGAAGAGAAAGAGTGAAAGAAAAAAAATGGGTAGAAAACACGGGTTGGTGGGAATGATACAGATAAGCTAAAAGAGAGAATGGTGTGTGTGTGTGTGTGTGTGTGTGTGTGTGTGGTGAGAGAAAGAGGTGCAGAGTGATGGGTGCCAGGTACAGCCGTCCAGAGTGGGCGTCACCACCGTTCTCAGAGCACCACCTCAGAGTCCGTGTCAGGGTGGCGTCAGCGATGGCCGGCACCGAGGCTCCAAGGGTCTGCTGGTATTTTTAACAAACACACACACACACACACACACACACACACACACACACACACACACTGAATGCTATCACGCCTTTGGCCGGCGGGTCACTGACTCATCAGAGATACAACGCTGCCTAATCTCCAGAACTGGGTTGGTTTCTCTGTCGACTACGAAATAGCTAAAGGCACCAAAATACAGTTTGATGACATAATTGAAAATAACCAATCACATTCTCAGAATATCTCATCATATCCTTGTTGGATGTACTGGTCAAAAGTTCATCAGTCTCCTCTGGTGTAGTTGGTCAGAGCTTCATCCTGCAGCGAGATAATGACCCAAAACTTTAGTCCAAGCTCTATCAAAACTACCTCAGGATAAAAACAACATGGAAACATGGAGTGGACCATGGCCCAGTCTCTAGACCAGTGATCTTCAAAGTTTTTCAGACCAGGGACCCCTAGATTAAGTAGGGCCCGTCTATAGTGCTATTTATAAATATACATTATTATCATCATTTTGCATTCAGTATTAAGCTTTTCGAATAATGCACAGGCTCAAATGTTAATTTTTATTACTTCAAACCTGTAACAGTATGTGAAATTAAAAGCTTAAGAAATTCACTTTGGCCTCAGTGTAGTTGGCTGATGGGAGCGAGCTGCACTGTTAGCTTCACTTCTGCCTCCATTTATCCCTTTACTGAAATATGTTCTATTCATGTTAATGTGTTTTTAAAGAAATTTAAAAATGTGGGGGAATTAAAAAAAATAAATAAATAAAGACCTTGCAGACCTTTGCTCTAGACTTTGTGATGAACTGGACAGAAAAGTGAAAGAAAAGCAAAGAAAGAACTCTCTGAAAAATATTTGACTTTAGAAAGAAAGAATGTCACACGTGTGTTCACATGTTCAATCAAAGGTGGTTACAGTGATGAGTCCAAAGTTTAGAATAGATTCTGGGTTATATATTGATTATATTTTTTTTTAACTTCAGTTGTTTATTTGCTCTGTTCTTTCACTTCTTTCAGAGTAAAATGAGACATTAAACTGCATAGATGACAATAAAAAAAGAAAGAAATATTGGATAAATATTTTAGTTGGAGTAACGTGTTTACATGCCCTTAAGTTGTCCAGTTAGAGTCAGATTAAGTCAATCATTTTTATTTATTTATTTATTTTCATGTGCTGACTGTGTGTCCACCAGAGGAATGAAGGTCCAGAGAACTGAATACTTGGGATCAGGCTGCTAATGCACAGCCTGACACTTTTTTTTTTCTGCAGACCACAATCACCACTGTAACATTTCTCTTTGTCTGCTGTAGAATATACAAGGCGGGGGTATTAACTTGTGTACATTGTGCGCTCGGCTGGTGCTTTGAAGCTACAGTACATCAGCAGAGTTAAGCTGAGCGCCGTGTGTTGCCAACGGCCTCGACAGGCATCGTGTTTGATCTCCTGACAAAGCTCCGGTTGGTGAAGTCATCCCCTCCACCGCCGCCGCCCCTGCACCTAAGCGCTGCACTAAATAATGATCATTACGGCCGGATCGTAAAGTGCTGCATGTCGGCTTCTCCCCCGTCCTCCTCCTCTATTATCTCCCCCACTTTTTCCCTCGTCTCTCTTTCTCCTCGCTGGCTGCCATCGGAGCATATTTGTATTCTCCTCAGAATACGTGATCCCTTCTAATAAGCATCACTCATTTTAATAGTTTCATCTTCTGATGACAGAACGGTTCTTTCTACTCACATCTGTCTTTCTCCAGTACTTCCTGATTTCCTTTGGGTTTCATCTTATTTCTTTTCTTTTTTTTTTCTAATTCTCCACTGTGGACTTTGGGATAAATAAGCCTCCCTCTTGTCATTTTAACTCGATCCCCCGGTCTCTCTTTCCTCCATACTTTTCACCTTCATCTGTTTCTCCGTCTCCCCCGCCTTTTGTCAGCTGCCTTGTTTCCTCGATCCGGTTCCCAACTTCTCAGCCTCCACCTTCATCCGTCTTTCTGGCTCATCTGTTTCTGTCTGAGCTTCTGAATGTGCACTCTGGATAACCCGCGCTGCAGCCTCCCCTCTGTTTCCTGCGCCGAGATGCACCCTATTTATTTCATTGATTTTCATGAGGGAAAGAATGCGCAGACCAAAGACTGACTGTCTGCACTGGGTTTAGCCGAGTCAAGCTGTTGGGTTACTCAGGAAGGGAGACAGAGACACTATAAAGTAACTCCTCGGAGCTGTTAAAATGTGCACATTTATAAATGTTTCGGGCTGTATTTCTTTTGAAATGAATCAGCGAAGAGGGGCCTCTGCGGCTTTCCTCAGCGTGCTCACCTTCCATCTGGGATCAAAAGTTCACACCAAGTAAGACATAAATGGGTTTGAAGGAACAGGATGATGCATCCACTGATCAGCCACAACATTACGACCACCGGCAGGAGAAGTAAATAACATCTAAACCAGGCTGTGACTGTTCAGAGTTCTGCTGGGAAACTTCTTGGACTTGACATTCAGTCATGTGGATGTTAATTAGACATGTAGCCCCCACCTAGACCAGACCAGACACCCCCACCCCATAGCAATGACACTCCTTGATGGCAGCAGGATGCAGCAGATACAAAAACGCTTTGGGAACAACACATAAAGAACAGAACAAAGTATTAACCTGGCCTTCGAATTCCTATAGGCTGGAGTCTAGACTTAGAATCACTAATGAACCTAATGAGGAACCCACACAGACACAGGTAGAACATGCAAACTCCACACAGACAGGTCCCAGTCGATTAAAACCCAGCCCTTCTTGCACCATGAAGTTAACCTTTTGAATTTTTTTGCTGTTTTGGTGTAAATCTCTCATGCAGACATTATCATGTGGACAAAGACACAAAGCCACAGTCACATGCTCCACAAAGCTCTTCTGGGGACGTATGTGGACACTAAGTTTAATGCCAGGTGTGAACACAGGTACAGTTGGATTACCCAGGTCAGATATTAATACGAGGCCTCATTGACAGGGTCGCTGAGGTGGAGGACCATAAAAGCAGCACAAAGGAACCAGCTGTTTGGTTTGACCTTGTTTTGCGATCAGTCATCCTCGTCTCTCCTCCTCTGTCCTTTTCTACTTTTGACATAATCTACACGTGCACCACAAAACCACCCCTATGCATGCATGCACGTGTGACATGTCTAATATATGTTCTTTACATTCAGAGAAATACTCCTACCCCCTCACCTCACCCCACCCTCACCTCCTCTCAGCCGACACAGAAACAAAGGCTGATTGCAGCATTCTTCTCATACGTGAGCTAAACATGGAGATAACTGTCTTTACAGCCGCCCGGACAAGTGGCTGAAACGCAAACAGGGGATAAATAGTTGCAGCCGGCTCGGCCAGAACCGGAGACGGGGACATTCAAACCAAACGGCCCAATCACACGTCTTACGATCATTAGGATTTAGTAGCGATGTGAACATGAAGGAAAGAAGAAGCTTAGTCTCTGGTGTAATGTCTCGTGTAACATAAATGACACATAACGATGGCTTTATGTGTTACAGCTCTTCAGTCGTCTTCTAACTGGTTTCAAATGGTCGGGACGGGATTTTATGGATCAGGAATCAGGAAATAAACTCACGTTACGAGTTCAATTTATCACACAAACCCTGTAACAAAAGTTACTGGCACGAAACTAATTTTTCAGCGGCTGCTCCGTTAACTTTACATTCACATTCAGTGAATGTTATCGTTTGAGTTGCTATCAAAGCTAATCCAGGTTTATGGAATTAAATCCATCTAATCCACTGTAGAAATATCTGTGCATTAGCTTCACTTATGAAGCTACTTTAAGCTGAGACTACGGGAGTTTATCCCTGGATTCACTCCTTCCCTTTCAGATGATCTGTTTTAACGTTAGCTAGCAAACTCCACGGTGTAAAGTGTCCAGTCTGTCCACACTGTCTCCTTTTTTGTGTTATAAGCTCCCTGATGTGGCCTGATCATTTAAATAATATTCCAGGGTTCCTACACATGTGAAATCTCAAAATCCCATACTTTTCTAGACCCTGATTTGCAGATTTCCCAATAATAAATAAATATTAAAAATAATTAGTTTATGGCATTTCAGTAAATGTGAATAAATTATGGAATTAATGGTTTGTTTCCATGTTATGTCACCAAATAATATTCAGAAGATTAAAGCTAAGAATAAGTTAAGAACAAACCCAGATAAATTCAGTGCTCTTTTTTTATTGTAAGTTGCACATGAATCATCCATCAGTGATGATCTATGTAGCGACTGTGTGCGTTTTATCTGTGCAGCCAAGTGCTTTAAAAAACAGATCAATCCATTATTTTTTATTATTTTTTTTTAGATAAATATATTTTTTATGAAACATGAATGTTTTTTCATACATTAGTTTTCATTTTCCATAATTTTCCAGACCTGGACAATTTTTAAAATCAAATTCGATACTTTTCCATACTTGTGTAGGAGCAAGGTGATTAGAACTGGGTTGGATTTAAAACTCCTGTAATCTGAGTCCTGTATTAGTACTTTACTGAATGAGTTCAAAGTCAGTTAGTTTAACGTTAAGTTAAACTGTGGATGAGAAACAAAAGATTAATTAACAGAACTCACGGTGACATAAACCATGATGTCACTGTGTGAGATTCAGTCCAGCCCTTATACCATAACACATATTATCTATTTATTATGTCTCTCTGCTCGTTTCTTCAATCCTCTGTGATATTTCTGTGTATAACAACTGCATTTAATTACAGTATAATAAATTAATTCTTCAGCTGAAAAGGTTTTATTTTGAATCAAAATACGTCCCTTGTATTGACTGATTCTTTGAGTTATGACCAGAACGTGTGCAGGACGGGGTGGAGACAACTCTGTGTAATCAGGGAGGGTTGAGTATCAAAAATCAAGCAGCATTGCCATTCATGTGTGTGCATGTGTGTGTGCATGCATGTGTGTGTGCGTGTGTGTGTGTGTGTGTGTGTGCGTGTGTGTGTGCAGGGATTCCTCACGGCTGTGCCTCATTGTCCTGGGCACTGTAAGACAAAGGGTTAAGTAAATGTTTGGGGAAGATAAGGCCACTCACGCTGACAGGCAGCAGGCCCCGCTGCCCAGGGACCCAGACCCAGATCCATCACACACACACACACACACACACACACATTGTATGCACATTCCCACTACGACCTCCACCCCCTCCTTTTCTGCCTCTTTAATATCTGGCTCTTGGAAAAACCATTTTTTCCCTCGTCACCCAGTGAATCAGTGGCTGACGTTTGACGTGCACGACCTTTACAAACTCAGCAAATCCAGGTTTTAAACGTAGCTCAGTAAATGTGCCGGGTTCGGTAACACGCAGTTAGTCGGCAAGTCTGGCAAACACACTAATTCCTGCTTTTCATGTTCCACTGTGAGGGTTTTAGTGTTGGCGGAGGGAGCTCAGCTCCACGTCACCGCTCTCTGATAAGGCCTGCCAGGGGGCTGTGGGCTCACACTGCAGAGGAAGAGCATGAGTTCTTAATCTTTGATGTCGTGAGCCAGTTTGAGGTCTGTCCACCCACTATGTGTGGCTCAGGATCGCCCAAAACAGACAGGACTTGTTTTGAGAGGCCAGAAGTGCTGAAGAGTTTCACATGTTATACCAACGGAAATAATACATTAAACAACAATCAGCTGCTGTTACTGTGCATTAAACAGGAGAGAAATAGTTATTAACATAAGTCTGACACAGACTCTTTAAACTTTAAATCCTTTTTCATTCTGTTACAGACGGACGGAGCCTCTGTGACGTCTCCCATTAGTGGAGGGCAACTTTAAAGCTCAAAGAAGTCATGTTGACTGTGCCTGAGCTAACTGCGACTTTGAGGTCCGAAGTCGGAGCTGGGTATGACCTCACAGCTAAAAAAAAAAAATCTTATTGACTGATATTATTACTGTAAAGTTAAACTAAATTTAGTCTATTTAAGTTCCACAAAATGTAAATCATACAGATTACATGAACCACGAAATACGACTTCAGGGGGCGTTCTAGTTCAAAATTTGACTCAAAATCAGAAATTCCAGCTCCTGAGGTGGAGTTTGTATTTGTATTTTCTGAGGGAAAAAAAGTATTTGTATTTGAATAAAATTAGCAAGCAAACGAATGCTAACTAAGACGATGCTAACATGAGAGAACCTGACAGCAGACGTCTCAATACTAATGGAACGTAACAGAATAATCTGCGGGTCTAACTCTGCTTCACAAAAGTTATTTGCTGCCTTTACAACTCAGTTAAGGTAAAAAATAATTTAAAAAATAAATAAAAATCTATTGGGCAAAAGTAATGATTCAGTTAATGTCGTGTTTCATCCAGTCAGAGCCTCCTCTGTTACAGACTTTTCACCCTGAATCCTGAACGTCACTCAATCCAGGCAGACGCACAAATATTCACTGAGGTCACATGATGAAAGGCAGCTTTCTGATTGGATGTTTGTCTTGTTCTGGAATACAAATAATTTGAAAACTATTTGTTAGAAATAAGTATTTGTAAAAAAAACACCTTTCCGAATACTGTATTCGGGTTTGAGTCCACCCCTAGTATGAATCTTTATTAATTCAGGTAAAACGTGACTTATATTGTGCAAATTACTAAAGATACCGTTGGTTACCGATGCTATGTCTTTCCATTATCTGCACACTGCACCCAAAGACTGGGCCAAACAGTTGGTCGGCAGTGGTCCAAACTAAGTTAATCCAGCCCTGAACGTACCCACCAGCCTCAGTGAACAAGAATAAAACTTTAGATTAATCTACACACCAAAATGCTTCCAGGAGAGAGATGCAAATGCATGTTTTTCTTGGTTATACTCTAGCTTCTCTATTTCTGACTGTATTTTGTTGGAGGAAAATTGTCTTCCAAAAGTTCAAAGCCAAGAAATCACTGCGTACAGGCACAAACTGCGACGCCAACAAAGTCACGATGGACAAAACCATTTATAATCGTCACACTTTGCTTGGCTTTTAGCGGCTGTCTCGTTGACGACGTGGACCCTCCGCAACCACGGAGGGCGTTTCGGTATACAGAGAGACGTTTAGTTTTTGTTACAAATTAGCCGTTTGAGTAAACAGTTAATCTAAGCACCGGCGGTGGAAATGTGGAGCCGTCAAACAGTTTACGATTCCCCATTCTTTCACTGTGCCCACATGAGTGAGAGAACAGAAGCTGAGCGAGTCGATTCCAGAGAACGCTGAAAAAGGAGCTGTTTGTCAGATTGACGAGTCAAACAAAAAATGGCAAATAATTGTTCACATTTGTTTAAACGTGCTTGAGTTATCAGATAATTTAGCCAGACTTAAATAACTAGTCATCACCAACCAAAATACAAAGGTCGTGTCATTTTTCTTTTTTAAATGTGTGACTCAACATCAGCATTTATAACAGATAGTTATAGTTTATTTCCATGGAATCATTGTTTTCCACTTACAGGGTCACAAACAGATCAAACTTTATATGACAGCTTTAGCTTTGGTGAAGAAGTCAACCGTGTTGTGTCTTTAACTTCTCATCGTCAAATGCTCTGCAGAGTGGACAGTGAATCACAACTGCAACAGATTTATCTTTCGTTGGAAATTATCGACTAGATGCGAAACATAAATGTTTGCTTTGTACTGGAATAATGTTTTCCCCTAGGAAGCTAGGGACCTTTCAAATAAAGAGTGTCATGTCCTAGAAACACCTGGATACCAAAGCAAACATTACGACCAGACAGCTGTAAGCGCTGGTGTGACTTCTCCAAAGACCCTGTTCAGAGCCGGTTTTACAATCAGCACGTTTACATGCACAGTTTAATGGAGCTATGCTCGAAATTTGATTTTCTGAATGTGGTCCTTGTCCCAGTTTACATGCAAGGAGAAAAACGAATAACTGTCAGGAACATGTGCTCCTCCTCCACACTAGGTTTTGATATGTGTCTTTTCAGCAGGTTAATATGGCGCCCTTTAATGGTTGAACTATTACATCCAATAATAAACAGCTTGAGTCATTCATGATGATGATGATGATGATGATGATGATTCATGATAGTTCAGCTTTTTTAATCTCGTATGTAATGTGCAGATGAGATGACGCTATCCCTCAGGTGGTTCTTCTACTGACTCAGTTTATCTTCTTCTTCTTCTGTGACCGGCTTCATTGGATATTTTTATTCCGGGTCATACACGTGGTCTAGTTTAACTCCGTTTAAGGTGTATACATGCTGGTGAAAATCGAGTTCCAATCACATTATCTGGGCGTCTTAGTCGATAAGGAGAACTCCGCGTTCACATGTTGTCCAGTTAAAGTCAGATTAGTGGTGCGTTCCATTTACCTCTGAGTTCGGAAGTCGGCACTGGGAATGATGAGTTATCAGCATTACGGTTACAGAACTCAGAATATCACTACAAAACTCTTGCATTGTCCGAATATAACTTGGTGGAAACTAAGTGTGTTCAATATTTACATTTTTTGAGTGCAGAGTGAAATTATTATTTCTTTAAATTCTTGATATTAACTAATATTATTGGTAAAATATTAACATTACACGAGGCAGAAATTTATTTAATTGTTCAATTTAAACAGTTTGCCATAATGGTGTTTGTCTCTGCTTTGGTTTTACCAGGCTATTTTTTTTAGCTGTTGTTGGCGTGACATGGGCTTGTAGTTCCCATATAATGAAAAATTACACTATAACAGCATTTCAACACGTGTATGTGGAAAAATACTGTCTGTACGATCAATTTAATGCAACAAAAACTAATCAGAAGAGCTAATAAACGGAATATTACAGGAGCTTCTGATTACTGTTTACACATGGGGCGGCCATCTTGGAACTTCAACTTGGGCGTAGTGAAGATTCTACGACTTTCTGGGGAGAAAATCCGACTACGGGGGAATTCCAGTTGAATTCTGGCTTCTGTGTACAAATAGAAAACACCATATGGCAATAATGTGTCATTTTCACATGCATGTAAATGTACTGTGTGAGTCCTGAGTGTCTATGTGTTGATATTACCATTACCTCGAATGACTGAAGTGTTGAAAGTATCGACATTTAGATTTGAGAGTTTATTTTAGAGCGTAAAGACCTGGTATCGGTAGTATCGATATTTCAGTATCGATCTGCACATCACTACTGAGCCAGCACATGGAGATAAAACACATAGGCCCTGTTAAGAATGAGATACAGCCAAAGCCCTTAAATACGATTAAAGCCCTTTTAGTTTTCCCCAAACACTTGAGCAGAAGTGGCCTCAGTTGTCCGCAGTTACACAAAGCGTCTGCATCGTTCAGCACCCTCACATCTCTACGGACTAATCTATTCACCTCACAGATAATATTTCTTCCCAGAATGTGAGCTCAGAACGGTTTGCCACCCCGTCATAATCATAAAACCATCCTCCGTGTTACTACGGGGCAGCAGGAGCAGACGGCTGTGTTAAACAATGCCACCCACTCTCTGAAGAACCTCTACGGACTCACTCATTAGTGGTCACTGATCGCTGGAGATTGGGAGTTTGAAGGGGTAATAATAACCTGAAAGGGCCTCTCCTCCTCCTCCTCCTCCTCCTTCTCTTCTCTTTTTCTTTTTTTTACTCTGCTCTCTCCGTCTGTCTGTGTGTCTCCCTCCCTGCTGGGCTTTATCAGTGGTCCTGGTCAATGTCCTACTGTCATGTCTTGATGTGATTTATGTCACGGGCTGTAAAGTCGACTTATCTCCCTACTCTCCCCAGTGCTTTTCTCCTCCCTTCCTCCACCTTCTCCACCTCCTCCTCCTCCGCTGCCGCCCTACGGACGGATCCCTCTGTCTCAGCCAGCCTGTCTCCAGCAGCAGGGACAGGGAGGAGAGGTTTGGGTGTAGGGGGAGGTGTGAGAGAAAAATTCCTTTCCGAGCACCCACCTGTCCTGCAAGTGATGGGCGTCATAATGGCCCTCAGTTCACGTTACTCATTTTCTGACTGTATGCATACGGGATCAAACAAGGGTCAATTAGATGTGGAGCTCGTAAAACGTTGTTTACTACTAAGTTAAATTAAATTAGTGTTGAAGAAACTCTGCTTAAAGGTATTAGTAATCCTCAGTGCAGACAAAATGAACCCAATCAAACACATGAAACAGAAATATTACATTTCCACGTACTTGCCATTTTGTTAATATTATTGCTTATTGTATGGTCTATATGTTCAGCAATGATGCCAATAACGTGTTACTTAGTTACTTTGTAACTTAGTAACACGTTACTCCAGTCTGACCACTTTTTCCCAGTACAGTAATCTAATGCGTAAACAAGTAATTGGATTAAAGTTATTTATCTCGTACGTAGTGTGTGTCTGTACTTCTGGTGCAGATAAGATGGCGCTATCCCTCAGGTGGTTCTTCTACTGACTCTGTTTACCTTCTTCTTCTGCAACCGACTTTCTTGGTTGTTTTTGTTCTGGGATCATATGTCAGCGCAGAGTTTGTGGAGCATGCACACACATACTGTCTAGTTAAATTCTGATTAAGGCGTATACATGCTGGGAAAAATCGATTTCCAATCACATTATCTGGGTGTCGTAGTCGGATAAAGAGAGCTCAGATTTTTGTAGGAGTAACGTGTTTACATGCACTTAAGTTGTCCAGTTAAAGTCAGATTAAGGCAATAATTTGTTTATTTTTTTTACATGCATGTAAACATAGAGTGTTTGGTGGACAGATGAGACCAAAGTAGTTTAAATGTTTGGGCATCGTCATGTCTGGAAATGAACCAACACTGCATTCCAGCATCAGAACCTCATCCCTCCATGAAACATGGGGGCGCTAATGTCCTGGTTTGGGCCTGTTCTGCTGCATCTGCTCATCATTGATGGACCAATGAATTCTGAATTGTACCAGTGAACTGAGCCCAAGAACATAAGTGATTCTACATAAGAACGTTTAGGAACGTCCTGACCTTAATCCAATAGAAATGTTGTGGAAGGACATGAAGCAAGCTGCTGTAGACGACTGATCAGCATTTACCACAAACATTTACTCACTTGTGCAACTCACAGATATGTACAAATGGCAACACCTGTGGTTGCCACGGTAACGGCAGGTGCAGTTGAATACTAGAGCAGACACTCACTGAGCAGCTACTTCAGAAACACAAAGGAAGGAGCTAGAGGTTGGTCTATTTGCAGAGCCATCAAGTGAACTCCTGGCGTTGAATAAAGGTGTCAAACAATAGAGCTCCTGAATGTTTCAACATTCCCTTAAAAAAAAAAAGAAAAAAAAAAGGAAATGAAGTGAAACGTGACTTGCTTTTGGAGATGCACATCTACATTTCAATCACTGTGGCTGCGTCAAAAATAAAAGCCTCCACGTGTTTTGCCAGCTGAACACGTTTAATATGAAGCAGCAGGAAATGTTCCGTCGCTATTAATGAACACAGCTCTGTTATGGCTGGATAGTGTGAACAGTAAACAGTCAAGCTGATATCAGTGAGATAAAACTCCCTCGTGCTTGGATGGTAAACCCCACAGCTACCAATAAAAGCCACTATGTAATTATTAATCTAAATTCTCTGAATGGTAGTTGCAGAAAAATGCAATGTTATTGTTTTGCATGTTAAGGGTGATATATATGTATGTATGCAAAAGTTGTGACGTGATTTCGGGTATTTTATTATTTATTTTTTTTGCATGCTTACAGTCTCTGTGTTTCTGGCCATGTGTATGTGTCCTGTGTGTACTCATCCATCCTCCTTTCCCATCATCTCATGCTACTCCTTCCTCTGGCCTTTGATGTGCTTTTAAAGTGGACCACGTTCGCTCTGCTTTCCCTCTCACTTGACAATTGTTTATTAGTTTTGAAATGGTCTTTGAGGACCCTCTGTGTCTCTCAATGGCATACTTAAAGAGAGAATAACTGGCTTTGAAACAAAGAGAGGCAGATCACAGGAAGTGGCGGTGAGGCAAAAGAAAAGAAGAAGAAACTGTATATTTATGACTTTTATCTGGGTTATTATGGCGAGGTTCACTGGTGGGAGAGGAATGGCGGTATGGGGAGCAGGAGAAGAGAGAATGAAGAGGAATCAGTGTGAAACAACAGAAGGAGGAGTGGAGGAAAAGAAAGACATACAAGGAGTGAGAGAAATGCCTTCAGACCACCCAGGTGTCCCGCTCCTCACTGGAGTTAAGATGGATGATTTCTGGTTCATTGCCAGCTTCAGGTTTGATCCTGTGACTCAGCATCTGCGGCAGCACCATGACTCTGCATATCTGACCTCCACGTCTCCCTGACAACTTTCACTGCCTCCATCATGAAGCTGGATGTGAGTCCAGCACCTGCACGTCCCACGCTCACCGGTCCTACTCTGAACCTGAATGGTCCCGGTTGGCAACTCGCAATTAAAAGTTAAAGAAATAAACACAAGATATCCGGGACCCTGTTTCTCATTGGCAGCTACTATCGGACCAGCCAATGAAAATGTGTGTTTTTATCTTTTCCTTCCTCCCTCTCCTTCTTGTGTAAACATGAAGCAGGAGTCAGAAAATGTCCACTTTAATTTGGAAGTTTCCCTCCGTTCCCCTTGGAGATGCACCCTAAAAAAAGAAGAAGAAAAAAAGAACATGCAAGTGAAATAAATGCTTGTTTTTGTCAAGCTGTGTCTTATCGTTGTTGTGTGGAGCCATGTTCTTGATTATACATACACAACTTTTACGAAACCATGATGAGGTGTTGGACACCTTTGACCAATATTTTGTATATATGCAATATTGCCCCGGTCATTAACATCTGTCCAGGACAATCTGATCGCAAGAGACCAGCTAAAAGTTCAGGGATATATTGACAGAGATCTGATCTTAAGCTAACCCTAACCCTAAACCCTAACCCTGTTCTGAACACATCAACCAGCCAGAACCTTTTTCTCGTGTGGTGTCCTGCAACTACTCTGTGATTGGTCAGAAACTGGAAATGGCCGTGGTTAATGCGGAAAAGCCACTTTATGAGCTCCCAGATGCTAATAGTCGTAGCCTGACCACTAATCTCTCCTGGGTAGAGATCCTTCTGTGTGCGGGTGTGTGCTGAGTGAACGGTGTGATCCAACAGACGTAGTCATCACAACGACTGGCTGACATCCGAAAATAACATCTCGTCATTCATCTCTCAAATCTCCCACAATGCTTAGTGCGTTTAATGTATGCTGCAGTGGGAGGGGCCACTTGAGCATCTCGTGCAGTATAAATGACGTGGCCAAAATTAACTTTGTTCTTGTTCTTCCTCACCATGAGAACAAGAACAAATTCCTCACTTCTCCTGGAGTATGAAACAAGCCTCAGAGGGAACAAATGAGGCAAAAACACAGCTTATGCAAGAGCACCCCTGTTGTGCACACAGTCCTTAATGTGACCCAGGACTCAGTGAGTTTTATATGCCCAGCTTCATCGATCTATGCTATTTCTGAATGCGGCCCTTGTCCCAGTTTACATGCAACGGACAAAATCAAATAACTGATGGGAACATGTTCTCCTCCTCCACACTAGGTGGCGATATGTGTCTTTTCAGTCCTTTAACAGTGTCCCTTTTCCCGTTGATGTATTATGTCATATAATGAACAAGAGTCTTTCATGCGTCAGACCAGCATTTCAAACAACAACCAGATGGATAATAGTTCAGCTTTTTAATCTAACGTAATGTTTGCACTACGTCTGGTACTTTAGGTGGTTCTTCTACCACCTCTGTTCACCTTCTTCTTCTTCTGCAACCAGCTTTCTTGGACATTTTTGTTCCGGGGTCATACACCAGTGCAGCATTTGTGGCGCATGCACACACGTGTTGTCTAGTTAAAGTCCGAATAAGCCGTATACATGCTGCAGAAAACTGATTATATTGAAGTCTTTGTCGGATAACAAGAACTCAGAGTAACATGTTCACATGCACTTAATTTGTCCAGTCAAAATCAGATTAAGGCAATAATTTGTTGTTTTTTTTCACGCGCATGCAACCCTATATATTGTGTGTTCACACTACCAAAGGAATAAGGTTTGAGTTTGAGCTAAATCCTGGGTGTGTTCACACCCGATCTTCAAGCAGACCACTTCACCCAGGAAGGATGTTAATACAAGGTCTGAACGGGTGTGAAAACCTCCTGTGCCTTCTCTTGAAATAAAGCTTTTTAAAGGGATTGGAGCATCTGATTAGGATGAACCTTTGGCCTTTTCCAGCAAAGTTTTAGGTAGGTAATCCAACTGGCAGCAGACCAAATGGTAGAACACTTTCTTGAGGTTCCTGAGAACTCTTTGAAAAACACAGCTGTCTATAGGCATGCTGCTGAAAATGTATGTGTTGGATATAAAATAAAGATAGTAAAAGATAATTGCAATAGGTAATAATGGTATAATCTAACTGAACCACTTTTGGTTAATTATCCAAACTGTCTCATCAAAGTTTGGGAGTTTAATAGATGCCACCAGCACAGAGGACAAAATCCCCATCAGGTCGTCAGCACGTAACCCCTTATTTCGCCATTTCTCTTGCCTGAAATTCTTTTTTCACCCCTTTCTGAACTCTATCCCTCACTTTCCCCTCTTCTTTAAACCTTTCCTCTCCTTTTTGTCTTCCTCTTCCCTCGCCGACATCCAGCCTTTCCCCATTCCTCTTCCCCACCATTCCTCTTCTCTGCCATCTTCTCTTGCTGTCCCTCGTCGGCCCATGAAAGAGGCTAAGAAAACAGCGTGATGTGGGATCCTTATAGGACTAGATGGTGTAATTGCCTAATTGCTTTTTTTTTTTTTACTCCAGTCAAGGGGTTCTGCTTTCTGTCAGCCAGGCAGGAGGCCATAAACAACCACCAGCTATTCCCAGCATCTCCCTCAATGTCACCGTTTTGTGCAGTTTGATTGGCTTAACTCTGAACCAGGGCCCTTTTGCTCATTGGCTCCTCCCAGGATGGATGGTCCTGCTGACAGCCAATGGGGCCACAGGAGGTTGAGAAGGGCCAGCCAGAGAGTAAACAGCATTTTTCTGGAGTCAGGGACACGCAGGGCTCTCATTGTTGGGAATTCCAAGTAATACTTTCAGTTTGGGGTTCCCGGGAGGCCGAGAGGTGTTCAGAATTGTAAGAACGGCAAGAATTGAGCTGTTTGTATACAGCTGAGGCGGCTGCTTTACAAGAGTAATATGTTTTACTTTTTAAAGCGACCATTACTCCTCAAACTTTGCAGAAGGCAGGGAGATTGGAAGTTGTAGGGTGTTATATGAAGGCTGTGGCCTAGAAACAGAGCATAAATCAGGGCAAAGTCTCTGTCTCCCTCCTCCAACGCTCTGTCTACTCGAGAACACTCACTCCATCCAAGGCCAAGCAATCTGTCTGCCGAGAGGACGGAGCGAGAGTGGAAGAACATAGCACGCCTAATATCGGCCATCTCAAATCTCAACCTCCCCCTCCACCCCCACCACCATCCACTCCTCAGTCCACACGTCTGCCTGGAACCCCCATGTGATAGATATTATCTGTCTCTCTCAGACCCTCTGTCCTCTGTCCAAATCTATTACCTTGAATGAAGATAGATGTGCACATTGTATATGTTTCCACGGGCCATCAATTCCAGACGATTCTGTAGGTGGTGGTTGTGCAAGAGCCCGGGGACTGAAACGGAGTCGGGGAGTGACAAGGAAGAGAAAATGTAAAACAGAAATAGACTTAGAGAACAAGAAAAAAAAACATGGTGCCACTGTGCTTTTTATCAGTAAAGCCACACATTGATCCAGGGGAGGAAGCCTGTAGGCGTCCTGTCACAGAGGCATACAGGAAACAGACTGGTACAGACAGGAAGTCAGCAGCAACACAACAACAACCAGGTTCACACAGTCCTGCAACAATGCCTGCTTATACTGATATGCAAAACAGTATACAGTATGTATAGTATAGTACAGAACACAAAAACTACCGTTTGGCCCAAAATGACCAATAGGACAACCTTGATATTAACCCCCATTTATCCAGCGTCTTTTTGGGGCATGTTTTTCTTCGCGCCACCATGTAAATATGTCAGGACTGAGGTCAGACGACCGGAGAAACGTCCTCGACAATCAGCACTCCTTGGTCTTCTTTGGTCTCCTCCAAGCAGGTTGTCCAAAGCTTTTGGGGTGTATTTGGGCACCACATTCCATAAAATGATTGCTTTAGACCACAGAGAAGCAAATCAGAAGGTGTAGCATGTTTCTGCTTCAGACTGGGCCTCATCTCTACTCTGAGGCATCCAGCCTCAGAGTAGCCCTCAGATATTCCCACCACCACATTTCACTGGATTTATGTTCTGTCAACACTGCAGTTTAAACCGTATCTTCTCAAGATGTTACTCCTCTCAGATTGAGCACCTTCTTTTGACAAGACTTTAAATCTTCCTCTGTTCCTTCCATCCATTGCTTAGAAATTTATGTATTTCTGATTAAGGAACTCTTGGCGATTTATTTGACGATCCATGGACATGATGGATTTTGAATGGGTTGCACCTTGTGGTTATTTCTTCTACGAATGTTTTTGTCATTTCCATGGAAAGGATCCTAACATCATCCACCAACCATTGTCTTCTGTAGACGTCAAAGCCTTTTTATGTTGCTCAGTGAATTTGTTTGCTTATGGTGCTGCCTCTTGTTCTCAAACTTCAGATGAGGGGCCATCTCGTCCTTGTAGGATAATTTTTCTGACCTCTGACAGGTTGAACATCTCACAAATTTGAGCTTTAAAACCTGTTAAGATTTGGTTTCAGTGTACAGTTAGGGTAAGGGGAAATGATTTATGTCAGTGGGAAGTGCTTTCAAAGATAATGGATTTTCTGAAGTCAAGTGGTGCAAATCTGTATATATACCTGTAATATACTAGGGATGGGTATGGTCCAGGTTTTATCTGATACTGGTGCCAAACTGGTACTTATGAAACGGTGCTGGTGCTTAAAGAATGAAAGCATACAAACTTTGTCCAACTTTTTTTTTTATTTTTAAGGCTCTTTGTGACGTGCAAGTTGAACAGAGTACTAATTTAAATAATATAAATACAACCAAGAATAAGAAATAAATGAACCAATATAAAATAAATTTCACAGCAAACTGTCATAATTATCATAATAAAAACAGTAGTGTAACAAAACCAGCAGAACACAACTTTGGATTTTAACAAAAAGCTAAATTTAAACTTTCAGCAGTTTTTCTGCAAAAACATGACCACACTAGCCTTTTCTGGTGATATATGACTGATGGCACGATGCTGGCAACTCTAACACTTGACGTGGGGTCTGTCAGGCTGGTCTTTTAATAAAATGCTATGTGTGGTCAGATGTTGAATCTTATTCCAGGTGTTACCTCCCTTGTTGCCGGTTGACCAGTCTGCATCTTTAGAGGTGAAGTCCAGACAAACGTTTGACCTCAGACATTTTGAATGTTCACTTTCATCCATGCAGGACAAAAACTGACGTCGTCCCAGCAATAGAGCTAAGGGGGCTAAGTTAATTAACCTCCCGAGATTCTGCATCCTCATATGCGGACATTAGTTGTAGCTTTAGTTGCAGCTTATTCTGCTTCATTTAAACCCATTGTCCTCATTAGTGGACGCTTTAGTCTGCCATGTAGTGATAGCAAAGGTAAAAATTTATTTATTTATGCTTATTAATGTTTCTAGTTTGATGTGATGTGCATATTTAATAATTAGAAATTTTTGCCATTTAGCAAGTACTCATTTGAGGACGTTGGGACTTCATTGTTCTGTCTTTGCTCAGCCATGTTCAGGTATTGAAATGAACAGTTTTATATTTTGGGGACTTTATTATAATATTTATCTTTATTATAATTATAAACTTTTCTACCACTAGATGGCAGACTAAAATGTCCACTCATGAGGACAATAGGTTTAAATGGAGCAGAATAAGCTGCAATAAAACCTCAAAATGAATGTCCCCATATGAGGACGCAGGGTCTCAGGAGGGTAATGTTGCATATACAGAGTAATATGTGGGAGGGGGTGGGGGGTGCTGCAAAAGAAACAGAGAGGGATAAACACAAAATAATGGGCAGAAAACATGGGCTGAGTGATAAGACAGAGGGAAAGGTAAATAAGGCAGAGATGGAGAGACCTTGAGACATCCTAGAAAAAGTCTCCGGTTCTTTCCTGTATTTCTACTGTATACAGATTAGATGATAAAAACCCCCTCATACTGAGCGGGACACACACTACTGTCACTTTCCTCCATATTATTGCTCTCTGTGCCTCTGGTTTCAGCCCGTTGCCTCTCTGCGTCTCTTTGTCTTCCTCTGTCCTGCCGGGGTTTGAAATATTTATCCTACCTCTTTGCTTGTTTGACGTACCAGGTTTATTCATCGCTCTGGGTGGCCTGGACCGGGCTGCCAGCTCCCGATGCTCACGGCCTCAGCTATTATTATTATTCACAGTCACACTAATACGTGCACCAACATCAGCGCTTTTTACAGCTCAGCGAGCAGCGCAACATTTCTGAAGAGTCACCGTGTGGTAGTTTACTGGTAATTCAAAGCTCGGCTCTGTTATCTGAATGTACAGTGGGTTAGGACATTATGACAGTACATCAGGTGTGGAGATCAGCTGCACTTGATTTCAGCTTTTTTTTGGATAAATATGATGACCTGGATGTTTGACCCATTTCAGTTTTATTTCTACTACTTTGGCTAAAAAGAGAAGTGGAAAGGTGGTATTTATATGATATATATTCACTTCTGTCTCTGTTTCTTTTTGCCAAAATTTTGTAAAGTTCTTGCGTATACTATGTACCATTTTATTTTACTTGACAGGGCTTTTTTTTTTGTTTTATTAAATATTTTTATATTTTAACTATCTTCACACAGCATTTCCCTTGTGGATGATTAAGTCTACGTCTGATTCAAATAACCCACAGATTTCCAAATACGAAAATATGCAGAAATAGTGGAGACTTTGCAGTCAGTTGATCTGGACTCTCATTTAATCTATAGACAAACTTAAGACTGAAAATTAAAAAAAAAAAAAAAAAAATGGACTACATGAGGCCATTATCTGTTTTTAGAAGGTGTTTGCTATAAGAAACTATAACTCTGAGTGGCTTTGCTCTTGTCTGAGAGTTGTGCTAGTTCTCGCTGTAAACATTAACTTAACTAAGAAGCTGTAAGAAAAACTCAGAAATAAGTCAAATACTAACACAAAAGTCATCTAGTAAGAAGAATTATGTTGGTGGACAAGAAACAAGCATATTTGGCCTTGATTTGAGGTATTTCATCTGTTTCTATTTTTTACAGCGTGTCCGCTGTGTGCATTTTATTCACTGGTGTCATACACTGTGACACATCACTTCTAAAATCCAGGCCAGTGTTTAATCGGTTCCAAATCTCCCACTTTTAAGTTAAACTTTAGAAACAGTAACTTCAGAAAGAACAAGAAGCAGGGATTCCTATTCATAGTTAAGTGTGTGGATTAGCGTGGTCACTGCCCCTGATGCAGTTCCACTCAAGTGTCCAAAGGTGAAGTGTTGAACCTTTGATGCTTACGGTGCAGTTTCATATGTGTGTGTGTGTGTCTGTGTGTGTGTCTCCTGGGCTACCCTGTGGTGTGTATCTAAACATGGGCATGGCTCCAGCAGACATATTGTAGTAGCGGTCCAGCATCAGCGTTACACCCTCATCATCAAAGCTCAGCTCAAGTCTCCCACGCCCCCCTCTGCCCCCCTCTGCCCCCGCCCCCGTCTGACGAAGTTTAGCGACACGTGCTCCCGAACACCAGCTCGCACACCGGGAATTAATGGGCATGTGCAGGGTGGCAGATACGAGGCTTTCCTCGTGCACACGCGCTGCGAGCGCACAGCCTTATCTGGAGATCAGCCTGAGCACCGGGTGGCAGAGCAACTACTTGCACCCTTGTTTGATGAGGTCACTGGAGATGGAGCTGGCCCCTGTTGGTGCTGGAGTGGTCGGCTGTTTATATTTAAGCAGAGGACGACCGGTGGGACGTCATGGTGACGGCAACAACGTGAACGTGTCAATAATTACATTCTGTAAAATATAACAGAATGAGAATTAGATTTATTTCAGCATAAACTCATCTTCTACCACTGCTCATCTTCACTAACACAGAGAGACACTCACAACTAGGGCTTAGATGGCACCGGTTCATATCGAATACCAGTATTTTTTCTGTTATAATATGAATTGTTAATATTCTGGCATACCGGTGTATTTGATTACACAGTGTTCAGAGCGTTGCACCATGAGTCAGTCAGTGCGTTTACAAGCACAGTTTAATGAAGCTATGCTCTAAATTTAACTTTCTGAATGTGGTCTTTGTCCCAGTTTACATGCAACAGAGAAAATCAAATAACTTAAGGGAACATGTCCTCCTCCTCCCCACTAGGTGGTGATATGTGTCTTTTTAGCGGGTTAATACCATGTTAATACGGCCCCCTTTCCGGTCGACTTATTATGTTGTATAATAAACAGGAGTCTTTCATGTGTCAGACCGGCATTTCCAACAACAACCAGATGGATAATAGTTCAGCTTTTTATTCTTGTATGTAATACGTGCGCACTACTTCTGGTGCAGGTCAGATATGCACTATCCTTCAGGTGGTTCTTCTACCGGCTCTGTTCACCTTCTTCTTCTTCTGCGACCGGCTTCCTTCGATGTTTTTGTTCCGGGGTCATACACCAGCGCATCAGTTGTGGAGCATGTGCACACGTTATCCTGTCGTACTCCGATTAAGGCGTATTCATGCTGGAGAAAACCGGATTCCAATCGCATTATAGAGTAACGTGTTTATATGCACTTAAGTTGTCCAGTTAAAGTCCGATTAAGGGAATAATTCGTTTTTTTCACGTGCATGTAAACGTACTGACTGTTTCAGACCGGACCATTTTCAAGGTAGCGCTTCTAAACACACATGGTGCATGTTGTGCACGGAGACTACAGCAGCAGTTTAAATATGTTTAAATATGAATAAATATGTCAAAATAAATGAAACTTTTATTGTCCCTGTTTCTTCATTTCATCTCGATAACATTTAATTCTTTTTTGGTATGTGGGATTATTCTACAATATTTACTCATCATCACAGTAAAATAGTTCATCCTTAGTCAATCTCCTGCATTAATTCCTCTCTCAGTCAGTAGAGAATGTTGTGAACATGTGATTATGCATGAAAAAAGACTGAAGTTTGAAAAATACAGTGATATACATTTTTGGTCACACCTACGGCCAATTTAGAAATCACAAATGAAGCAGGAAGCAGGAGAACCTGGAGAGAAGGGACCCAGTCAGCTGGTGGGTTCAAACCCAGAACCTTCTTGCTGTGAGGCGTCAGTGCAAACCACCACATCACCCCCAAAAACATTTTCTGTGCAGGTTTTATGTGAACAACAGGACTCTGATAGCTTCATTTTCTTTGTCTCCTTGTCTAAAGACATCGTTGCTGCAACATCAGCCATGACTAACACAACTATGAAGCTAATCAGAACATGAAATATAATTCTACATTCTTTCCTCTTTCTGAAGAAACTGCTCTGAGGGTGTGAGCGAATGCATGAGTCAAAGAAAGAGCAGGAAGCTGGTTACCTCATCCCACTGTATGTGAACTCATATTGAATAAAATAAATGTTCTAGTATTGTATGAAACTTAAAACCCTGCACCCTCTACTTATTCATGTTAATGTCTGTCGTGATAACCAGACATGAAGCTACTCTTGCACGTTCACCACCACCACCTCTGTGTTCAGATATTTCCTGAGTGCACCTGTCAGATCCCCAGAGGAGGACAGATTTACAGCGCCTCCCTCGCAGCATCGCAAACGTCCCGTCACATTCACATTCAGCCGTTGGTTTCCAGAGTGTCTGGTCCTGCGCCGCTCGGCCGTGATCTCCTCCCCTCACAGCCTGACATGCAGAGAGCTGCGTAAACATTTATGCAGCAGTATTTTTTAAAGGCCCTCTACACTGTCTTGTAAATCTGACGGCTACTTTGATGTCTTATCTGCAGCATGTGTGCGTGCGTGTGTGTGTGTGTGCGTGTGCAGCTATTGTATAGTCAACCTTCCACATACACAACTTTGTCATGAAACTAATCATTGCACAGTTTTATGGCATTAGATTCAGATTCACACCTGGAGAGACTTTATTCACTCACACGAGTTCACAGTAGCTCTGATACACACATAAAAAAAAAAAAAAAACAACTTGAGAGCCACAAGTAACGAGCCGTAGGTGAAGTTAGTTCCAAAGGAAAATAAATAAATAAAAATAATAATAATATTGAAAATTAATTTAGTAAAAGAAAAGTAAAAATCTGGTAAATAGTAAAATATAAATAATGATAATAATAACACAGAAATTAATATCATTAAAAATAAAAGTAAAAATATAGTAAATAGTAAAATAAAAATAAATAATGATAATATAATAATACAGAAAATGGATTTAATTACAAATAGTAAAAATCTAGTAAATACTTAAATAAAAAATGAATAAAATAAAAAGCAAAAAATACATACAATAAAACATTTGAATTTTACAAATAATAGACAGAAATAAACATATACTTAAATATATTTTATACATACAATAAAAAGTATTTTTCTTTTATACTTCTTTTATAACAGTCACCTCTGTCCTTGTGTAATACAGACACATATTAACACACTCATGACCTGGCATATTAGTTGAATCTCAGCAATGAGGTGACAGTAAATGAATCCCAAAGCTGTAACGCATCCTGCTGGAGGCCCGTCCCACCTGCTAACAGCAACGCAGCGGTTATTGTATAATTTATGCATCGTCGCTGTGTTGCAGCTTAACTGTGGAAAAGGAACAAGAACAAGAGTGGATGCATTAGAGGCAGAGTTTAGTGAGACATATTCGCCCTCTGGGAATATTCCCTCTGAAAACTTCAGATAATTCAAGCATGGGTCAGACCCAAGATGAATGGCTTCAGTAATGTGGAGCAGCAAAAAACAAACCAAAACAATCCAAACATTTTCATAATATTCCCCGAGAGACGGTGACAACGTCTTTGTGATTAGGGCTCACGAGGCCTATCACATCCTCAAGAGATTTGTTAAACGCTGTTTATGTAACGCAGAGATAGAGTCCGGTGATTTACAAGTCTGTGAGTGTTTTAGTGATGGCTGGTGAGGGTCAAGGTAATGATCATAAATAAGAGGTGCAGGAGGAGGAGGAGGAGGGGGAGGAGGGGGAGGAGGGGGCAATGAGAGAGAGGGTGGAAGTACATCATAACAAGTCTAAGGACGGGTTCAAATTCCTGCAGCTCATCCGTGTCGTAACTTACGAGTGTCGACCTGAGAGCGGAGAGAGGCTGGTGTCGGAGGGACGTCTCTGTTCAGAATAAATCTGTAGCTGTGTCCATCCACCTGCTTTATTTGAGGCAGAAAGAGAAACCTGATTATTAACGCCCTTCAATAATAATGAAAACAGTCTTCTTTTAGCAGCAGATACAGATGACTGGCACTTAACTGATGTTTCTTCCCACCTGGCTGCAGGTTTTAGTCAGTGTTGGTTTAAAAGTTACTTCAAAAAAATAATGTACTACTTAATACTGTCATTTCAAAGTAATTACATACATTATAATATTACTGTCTTTGAATTGTAAGATGTTACATTACTTTTAAGTTACTTTCCCCAAAAATAGCTGGTGTTCTCAGTAGATCTCGTTTCATTCAGTGAAGCTCATGTCCACATCCTGTAGAAGTGACTAAGCTAGGCTAATGCTAACAGCAGTACAATATAATGGAGCAGTTATGGCTCATGGATCAAAACATATTGACAGAGTTATCGAAATCAATATTGCTAGACGCTACTGCTGTATAATGTAACACTAAAGGAAGCTGCACCGTGCTACATGTTTCCTTAAATTACTTAACGAGGTGCAGAGACGTTTTAGTTTCACACAAAGTGAACTATAATAATAATAACTATAATGTTCTTCGTATCCTTTTCTCTGACAAAGCTGGTGAACATAGAGTCCAACTCTAATTTAATTAATTTCAGGTTTAATATCCATTGTAACGCATGTTACTGACATTTGTACCAAGTAAAATATTACTTTTTTTTTGTGATGCCATTACCACATTACAGTAATTGCATTACTTTTACTCCCATGGGCCCATGCTGCACTTCTGTTTCTTAAAACATCATATAGATTAAAGCATAGATTAATAACTGTAAACATTCTCCTGATTTACTTGCTCTTCTTTGCACTAGAACAAGTCTGGAGTTGTCCTTACTTAAGCTGTTACTGGTCCAACCTGCTTGAGATCAAACTGGGATGAAAGCAACGCTTGCTACTACTACTACTACTACTAAAGGTTGGGTCAAATGCAGAGAAAGAATTTCCCCACGAGGGATCAATAAAGGGAAATAATAATTATTATTGTTATTATTAACCTCCTGAGACCCTGCATCCTCATGTGGGGACGTTAAGTTTCAGGTTTGTAGCAGATTATTCCGCATCATTTAAACTTTTTATCAAACATGATACAGGATTCATTCTGCAGCCGATCAAGTAACAAATGGGCATGATTCATCAAATGTTACAGTTGTTTATTTGTGATTATTAACTTGTCTTGTTCAATATGATTCTATTCTAATTCAGGCTATAACTTCACTAATTAGCACTAAATACTCAAGTGAGGACGTTGGGACTTCATTATTTGCAATTCTGCTTTTGCACAAACATAAATACAGTTACATATTGGTGACTTTACTATAATATTGATTGAAATAATCCCTGTGTCCACATATGAGGACTTTTTTTTTCTAAAAACGACTTCCTGTTCAAAGATGTTGCTTAGTTTTTATACTTCTTAGGTTCAGCTAATCCTAAATAAAGAGAAATCTAGAAAAACAATGCACAGCAAACAAAAGCTGAGCTTAAACTCTAGGTGAATGTGACACTGATAAGACATTTGTTGAACAAAAATGGCTAAAATACGTCTGTACTCACCTCTTAAACTCTTAAACTGCTTTTCTGGCCTTTAAATAATAATCATAATAAAAAATAATAATTAAAAACAAAGCAACTCTCAGATGTGGGATCTGGTCATATTTTTTACTTATTACACACTTTTAACTGTGCTGTTCTTGTAGTATAAGTACAGAATATGTGTTTGTACACGAACTATGAGCAATGATAATAAAGTTTAATCTAATCTACTAATCATTTTAATGATGATGATGATGTTGATGATGTTGTATTTATCCCATGTCTGAATGATGGCAGTGGAAAAAGACAGTAATTCAGTCTGACGAGAGCTTTAAAAACAATTTGAATGTAATTTTTGAGTCCCTTAATAATAAAAATAAAAATGATGATAAGGGCCCACAGGATGAAGAATGAAAGAATGAAGGCCGGCGCATGGAGACACTTTGCAGGACTGCATGTAACCTTTAACCCGGTGATCCTGCTCTCTACAGTAGACACCAGTGAAAAGCCAATTAATTCCGTGAACACATTTATCTGAGTGGCTTCAGCTCAGACTGACAAACACGCTCTCACGCCCACATCCAGGCGCACACAGACGGCGCTGAGGTCTGCGCCATTGTAGCCCAAAGCCCTCGAGACGGACTCACCCTGCAAAGCACACACACGGGTTCTGATAGGATTGTGTAGCCGTAGCTGTTCTGTTTGCTCATGTTACTCATGGCCTTGCGTTGGCTGAGCTGCGCGGAGCTGCACTTCCCT